>NC_063169.1:44316058-44640433 GCF_023159225.1 Perognathus longimembris pacificus
AAAATAAAACCTATCAAAGTAAAGTACATTTCAAAAGTAACATTTTTTTTGGAAAATTTTTATTATACATGCATCATGTAAAAGTACAGTATATACTAGTCTACTCAATATAAAGTCCTTGCATTTTGACATATTTTAGAAGGACTTTAAAGCACTGCTGTCTGTCTGATCAAGATGGATACATTCTTGGTTTTCTATTCAATCTCTTTGTGTCCATTTGGGAGGAATCCTGTTTGTGTATTATACCTTTAATGTTCTAGGCTAATCTTCCTGAAAGAATTCCAATAGAAAGCATCTCCTTTAAGAAAACCTGTTTCTCTATCACATCTAATTTAAGCAGTCAGAGTCAGAGCATTGTCTGGGGTAGGAAGGATTTGGGGTATTTTCTTATCAGTTGACTGCTGCCTCCTGCATGAGTGAAATCTAAGCAGCACTAGACAGGTTAGAGATCTACTTTCCATTTGAAAGTTTAGCTCTTCTTTATAAAGATTAATGTGGTTGAAAGTTGATATATTCCTGTGGAGTTGTGGCTCCAGTGTTAAGGACTAACCTTGAGTACAAAATTCAGGGAAAGTGCTCAGGCCCTGAATTCCACCACAGACCTGGAACACGAAAGAAAGAAAGAAAGAAAGAAAGAAAGAAAGAAAGAAAGAAAGAAAGAAAGAAAGAAAGAAAGAAAGAAAGAAAGAAAGAAAGAAAGAAAGAAAGAAAGAAAGAAAGAAAGAAGAGAAGGAAAAGACAAGAAAGAAAAGGAGGGGGATGGGTAATGGAGGGATGGGTGAGAATGTTGAAAGGGGTGACATTGATCAAGATATATTGCATTCATAATCTGCTTTATTAAATGGAAAGTTCTTTGTACAACTACTTAAAGATAATAAAACAGGTGAAGAATTTCTTAAAGTTGATACACTCCTTAAAAGGCTTTAACTTTTTTCCCCAAAGGTTTAAAGGTTAATATTATTTTGAAATTGTTGGGACAACTAAGATAGGTTGTTATCAGATTTAACCGACATAACTTTTTAGTTTGCTTTTAATTTTAGGTCATCACAGAACTAATAACAAATAACAAAGCAGAAGATTAATTGCAAACTGATAAATTCCTAATTTATGTTGAACCCTGTTGCTAGCATCAGAGTGACTGAATGATAATACTGCCTCTCAACACAGTTTTGCAAATGTGGATATACTGTGTGATTTTGAAAGAAAATATAATCTTTACAACCATTTGGATGTTACAATTTCAATAAAATACAAGAATGTGATGCTATCTCAGAGTGAGTGGATGTCATCACATTGGCATTAAGTTTTTCCCTGTGCAGAAAATAACAGTCAACATTACAACCCACAGATATGTTCCTAAACTTTCATATAGTTTTGAGACAGTTTTTTTTCAGGCTGGGATCAAACTTTGCAATGATCCTTCAGTTCCTCGATCATAGACATATACCACTATAGCACTATTTTCTCTGTAAATTAGCCTTATATTGCTTAGAATGGTTTCTAGGTACAAGTTAATTTTCTAGCTCTAGAAATTATAGGATTGTAGAATTTTTCTGTCATGCATAAATACAGAGTTGTCATGAGGTCGGCATAGATAATCAAATAGGCATGCTGTTGTTAAAATATCCTGATGCATGTTAAGCAATGTGTCTATAAAATTAATATCAACTAAACCAGACTTCTTAATATTATGAACATTTGACAGCCATATATTTTGTAACTTCCATATTTCCTGTGAGATTTTTCTGTTACTTCGATATCAAAATAAATTCTGTCGGTGTAGTCTAACATTTAAAAAATGAATCCAGTAGTTATAGCTTCATCTCTCAGCATCTTCTCATCACTGTAATATGGGAAGTTTTCCCTTCCAAATAAATCATGCCTGTAAGAAACATTGTCTAATTTCACCACTAGAACTTATATTTTTCTCTCTTGGCATGCAGATAGATGAGCTATACAAAATCTCAAGATCAAACATCTTATATTGGTAGTTAGAAATAGTAATTTGACTAAAATGTACTTAAAAATGAGAGACAAGCTTCAATTTAAAAATATGAAGAAAAATTGTGAAGGGAAAAATGAGAGGCATAACAGAAGGGATAATAAAGAAGGCTAAAAGTTAGGAATAGAGCAAGTAGGACCTTATTTTACCTACATCTTACCTGTGTCTGAGCAGGCCCTGGCCTCCTTCCATAGATGACAGAAAGATTACCAATGGGAGATTTAAATTGGATATTCACAGACTTCACATCCAGTTTGCTTTCTGGTCTTGTATGTATCCATTCATTGCTCTCCATTCTGCGTTCTCAGCAAATTATGAACTTATCCAATTTGGGGCCAGAAAAGTCCTGAACAATTGGGACATGACAGAATTTTCCTTATGCAATTCAAAATGTCAATAGATGTATATATAAAAAATAGATAAAACCAATTCTAGGCACAATGGTTCACAGTTTTAATACTAGCTAATCAGAAAGTAGAGCTTTGGAAGTTCATGTTTTGAGGCTAGATGGGACAAAATAATAACAAAGTGCTCATCTCAGGTAGGTAGTAGCTGCTATAGTTGGGGGTAAGATGAGATCAGAAAGTTCACAACCTAGTCAAGCCCAGGTGAATATATATGACCCTAGCCCCCAAATAATAAAACAAAAAGGACTTAGGATTATGGCTCAAGTGATAGAGTAAGTATAAGGCCTCGAGTTCAAATTCCAGTACCACCAAACAAATAAAGCAATAAAACATTTTAGAAGGGACATATCTTTTTTTTTTTTTTTTTTTTTTTGGCCAGTCCTGGGCCTTGGACTCAGGGCCTGAGCACTGTCCCTGGCTTCTTCCCGCTCAAGGCTAGCACTCCGCCACTTGAGCCACAGCGCCGCTTCTGGCCGTTTTCTGTATATGTGGTGCTGGGGAATCGAACCTAGGGCCTCGTGTATCCGAGGCAGGCACTCTTGCCACTAGGCTATATCCCCAGCCCGGGACATATCTTCTAAACACAAAGAGAACCAGAGGATTTTTTTCAAAGGTGTACAATTCTTAAAAGGAAAGAAAACATTCCTTGTGATTTTTTAAAATTGTGACTAAAGGCATGTTTAATTAAATTTGAAGAACACAGAAAGAAAAATGAGAGCCAAAGTACTTTCATGTAAAGGATGAAAATGAATCTGTAAAATCAATTCATTCAACAAAAAAAGTTATTTGCTCCAAAGGAGAACATCTTTCTAAAGAATAGGAATTTTGGATAAGTTCATTCTGAAGCAGTACAGGATTTATATCTTCTATACCTACCTTCCTTCCTTCCTTCCTTCCTTCCTTCCTTCCTTCCTTCCTTCCTTCCTTCCTTCCTTCCTTCCTTCCTTCCTTCTGTCCGTCCTTTCTTTTTTTCTTTCTTTCCGCCAGTCCTTGAGCTTGAACTCAGGGCCTGAGCACTGTCCCTGTCTTCTTTTTGCTCAAGGCTAGCACTCCACCACTTGAGCCACAGTGCCACTTCTGGCCTTTTCTATATATGTGGTGCTGAGGAACCAAACCCAGGGCTTCATGTATAGGAGGTAAGCACTCTTGTCACTAGGCCATATTCCCAGCCCCCTCTTCTATAACTTTCTAAGGTGTCACCATCATGACCTTCAAACTTAGTAACATTAAAATCTTTTTAGGAGAAACATAGTTTAGAGATGAGACAGGCTAAGAAATAAGTGTGGTGTTTCAGTTTCTTTTTTTAAGCGAGACTTTGAAGTAAGGAAAGCAGGCTTATTGGTTCCTGCTGTGTTTTTTTTTTTGTTTGTTTTTACCTTTTCTTTAAACTTAGTATATTCAAGATAAGTGATTGTGACCCTTGAAACAAAAAATTAGCATGATTTTTCGCAGGAATTCTCTTTGAGTGGCTTCTATAGAGGCTAGGAAGTCTTCAGTGGAGGCTACAACTTCTTTGCGGGTAAATGTCAGGTACTGAGTAAAAAAGAATTCAATAACCAAACCCTTGTCATAGGTTCTTATTTTGAGAGTCTCCTACTAGGGCAGGTAACACACTGGCCATTGCTCTTCATAATATATTACCATTGTGGGAAGGGAAGGTTCATTCACAAGGGGTTGAAATAATGTGACTGAGATTGAGCATACCAGTAATTTATAGTACAGCAGACGTTACCTCGCTGTTCTAAAAGCAGATCCTAATGGCACACGGAGAGGAGTGCACATCTCATTAACATTTTTGTTTTGCCCCACAAAAGGAATGTAGTGCAGAAGGTAATAGAAGATAAAGCACTCAGTAATGCTTATGATAATGAAATGTGAGCCTGTTTGACCTCTGTAGCTACCCATCATTAAAGAATTAATTTTCTGGACTTGAATCCATTTATTTTCTCATTTTTATGTATGTTTGGTTATTAAGAGTAAGGGAGAGGGAACTTTCAAAAATGAAAGAGAGAATAAAGTTATTAACCTGTCTTATCACCAACTCATACCAAGTAATAGAAAAGCCATAGAACTGCTAATTATTCTTTCTGTAATGTTGAAAAGCTAACGTAAAATAAAACATTTCACTACCACAAGGTAATGAGTGGTGAATAAAATGGATTTTGGACAGCTATTAAAAAATATACCTTTAAAGGGAATAAAAGGGTTAGGAGCATCCATTACTCAATTTGTAATTTCCTATATTTAACTAAAAATGAAAAAACGACAGGATTATTCAGGTGGCTAAGAATCTTCATAAGTGCATCTCAGCTAAAAATAAAATCTTTTTCTGTATAAGGATAGTTTACTGAAGCAATCTAACACACATTAAAAAAATCCTTTTGCAGAGAGATCTATTAGATACAGTTGTCTCTCAACATGTGTTAGTATTTCCAGAGAGACAGAACTTATTTTGTTTGGATTTTCATAAACAATACTATAATTAACCAGAGAGTTTTATTTCTCATAGAAATCTCTGAGAAGTTCAAGTTCAATGATCTACTGGCTAGCTAGTGAGATTCTGTTTCCTTACTCCTCATGCCTTCTCGTTTTGTCCTAATTGGAAGGAGAAGACAAACCAAGTCTTTTCTCAATCCTTGAAAGGGGGTCTAATCCCACTAAAGAGGACTTAACCACCCTGCCTGTCTGCTGCTCTAAGTATTTTCTGACGATGCTACTTCTTATTATATTGGGGATTTGGTTTCAAGATCTGTTTTATGAATTATGAAGAGGAACAAATATTCAGCTCTCATCAAGAACCAACAGGATATATATGTGTGTGTGTATACAAATTGCACACTTAGGTAAGTACTGTATGACTTTTCCACTTGTATAATTTTATTATAATTTCTAGCACATTTCTTTCTCTGAGGATCTGGAAGAATGTTGAAGTAGGTGACGGGAGTATTGGTGGATATCCCTATCTCCTTCCAGTTACTACCTTTGTCTGACATTTTCTACTTTAGAATCAGTAAGGAGTAATTGAATACCTGTGATGTCAATATTCTACTCATGGGAATGTTTTAACATTAATATTGACTAAGAATCAGAATAATCAGTTCTCTATTAGTGATTTAAAAATTGGAAGGAAATAAAGACATCTCAGGCTTTATGGAGATTGTAAAGTTCCATTTTAAATAAATGATTCTCTGTTGAGGAAAGGTATAACTAAGTTATGAGATATATCTCATTTTGAAAAGGGTATGCTAACAAGGAAAATTTCCTTACTAGTTACTTACTTAACCAGAGCCTTCTCTCTGGATAATTTAGTGAATGTCAAAGAGCTTTTTTCTCTGGTCCTGGTCAGGTTTGAATGTCAGACATCCTTGGAATGCTAAAGCATAAGAACAATGGGTTGTGGAAATAATTGCCCTAAATGACTTTGGATGTATTTGTTCTCAGTGTACCATGATTCTTCTGGAAGAAAGTACGGCTTGAATTCAATTGAGCAAACTGTCAAGTTGTACAGACTGATAGCAGGTATACGAGCGTTTAGAGTACTGTTAATGTCTTCCTCAAGAGGGACAGGGAATGTAACATAAGCATGATGAACAAACACAAACAATGTGCAGATCCATCTAAAATAAGTCTTCTTTTCATTACATGCTTACTTTCTCCACATTTCTAGGAAATGGCCTGTCCATTTACTTAAATCTTTGTTGCATGTTTATGTTTAAACCATGAATTTAGGAATTATACATGTTCAGTTATTTCAATTTAATGTTTACCATATAAAACCTTAGGATTACTGGTTCGATTGGAACTAGTCTCTGATTTTTCTCATGTTATATTTAAAGAAAATGAACAATGCTAGGCCTCCTGGACTCTAAAATGTTTACTTTTCAAAGATGATTATACTATAATATACAATAATTTCAGTAGTTTGGTATCACTTTCTCTCTTGAATTATGACTCTGTAAAGACATGAGAAACTACAATTTAAAGTCAAGGTAAGTCAGATGCTTGGTGGCTCAGTCCAGTGCTCATAGGTACTCAGGGGGATGAGATCTGAGGATTTTGATTTGAAACCAGTCTGGGCAGGAAAATCTACGAGACTCTTATACCCAATGAAACACAAAAAGCCAGACATAGAACTATGACTCAAGTGGTAGAGCACCAGCTTTGAGCTAAAATGCTCAGGGATAGCACCAGACCCTGGTTCAAGACACAGGATTGCCCCTTACCCCCACTCCTCACCCCACAAATAAATATAGAGTTAGCAATTAAACTTTGTAACTTGGGATAGAATTTGGAGAATAATCTATTAATCATTATCCATGTGATATAAATGCAAAATTCATAATCAACAGAGTAAATGCTCTTTCATGCCACTTGTGTTCTGCAGTGTCAGAAATGTAAACTTCTCTTTATCATCTTCTTCCAGAAAATGGATGCCTGATCAAGAAATGTACTTAAAAAATGAAAGAAAAACTAACACTTTACTGTTTTTCTATTTTTATTTAATATTCTAAACATCAAAAGGGTTTCTCTGTCTATGTCTGGTTAAGTAGAAGCAAACACATTTTAGACATACACAGCGATGTTATAAAGGCTTGTTTTCAACAAATGGACTTCTGTAAGGCAGAGTATATTATCAATAAATTCAAGGGCTCAATATCATGTCAATTAGCTTTGATAAAAGATGAAAATAGGTGGCTCATTCCAGTAATCCAAACTACTACTCAAGAGGCTGAGATATAAAGATCATGATTCAAAGCCAGGCCTGGCAAAAAAGATCATGACACTCTTATCTCCTATTATCACCAAAAATTACATAAATTTAAAAGTATTTCAATATCAATTAAGATGTTCTGTTTAGAAAATTATATTACACTTTGTTTTGTAGTTGCTAGCCAGATGAGGGCATGTTTTATTAATTGAGTGTGCTCTAGTCTCACAATATGCTATGTGTGCTGTATAAGTTTATATGATATACAAAGAGTGTATAATTCAGGTGCATTTTTATTGTCCCCACTATAGAACAAGTCTTAAGATACCTTAGACTTCATCATTATTGCAAGCCAGTTCATTATCTTTAGTTCTCTTAGACACTTAGTGGTTTTAGGGCCCAAATACGTTCCTTATATCTTCCAGACATCTTGAGAACCAGCCCTATAGCCATCTCTGGTTTTCATTTAAGAAAAGCAGCAACAGGCTGGGACCATAAACATATCTAACAAGAAAGTAATATTGCAGTGTACAGCTTCTTTGTTGTTGTTTTTGTGTGGGCTGAGTTATGGCCCTAATTGCCCCATGCTGTCTAGAAAGTCCAGTTAATTCAAAGAGATGCTTTGAGAATACGGTTTCATTTCTCTGTATCTCCTTACAATCCTTCTGAGCTCAGCTATAGTTTGAATAGCAAATGAGAGCAAGACAATGAGAATGGAGCAAGGAAAATAGCTCTTGATTATGTCACAGTCTTTCTCTGGACTTAAATGCCATCCAATTATCTCCTACAAATATCTACCAAATTCTAAGTTAGTCAACATTATGATACAGGTATTAGACAGTGATTGGTCTAATTACTTTGTGAACATTTTCATATCCAGGGAACTCTTAATAAATTAAGAATACGTTTGAATTTGATCCTCATATAGTCTCTTCATGACACTGAGTTTGCTTTTATGATTCCTATTTTCAATGTTTCATTATAGAAGGTAAAGTTCTTGCTAATGACATTTATGTAAATACTTTATTATTCTAATAACACCTCCAAGAATAAATTGTCCAGGCATCTCCTGAAATAAATTTCTTTTTTTTTAAAGATTAGAATCTCTGAAGCTGCTAATGAGATATGGAAGGGGTATTTTGTTAAAGTGACAAGTTATTTTAATCAAAAAAGGTCATGCATGTCAGATAGCATTTTTGTTTCCTGAAGTGGCTTAACTCTGCCCAAGTCAGTGAGAATTAGGATTTCAATTATACATTACTAATGGCTAGGACACAGGATTTGTGAGGTAGAGGGTTAAAATCTAAGTATTTCTGAAACGTCATCTTGATTTACTGGTATCACTGCTAAGTGCCCTGTAAATGCTAGCAGTTTATACCATGTCACTACTAGCCAAGAGTAATGCCATGTTAGAATTACAAAGTAGAAAGCATTCTGGTGTATTGGAAGCAGAATTAACTTCCAAATGAGATTTGAATACTAAAATACTTACCTTTGGGGAGCAAAGACTTGTGAATGAGAAAATAAGATCTGTTTAATTATTTAAATGATATTTCATGGAGCCTTGATTTCTGCTCAGATTCTGAGCCCTTAGCTGATATTTATAGTGTTGAACAGGTATTGAAGGAGAGAGTCGATAGAGGAAGGAGAGAGTAGGGAAAGAGAGGAAAAAGAAAAGGAGAGGGGAGAGCCAAGGAGAGGAGATAGACAGACTGACAAACAGACCAATGACAGATAGATAGATCTCAAATTAAGTAATATGTCTCATGCTTTCAGTCAGATGTCTTAATCCTTCTCATCATATTGCTATTCACATAAATGGTATGTGTGTACCTGTTATGTGAAGAGGAGCCCTTTGGCATCTGAGTCTGATAGTGTGTATGCAAGCAATTGAACTGGTGTTAGAGGAGTTGTATCATGTAGTGATGGATGTTATACCAAGACAGTATGTTTCTAAATGTTCAGAGAACCTTTCTAAGAAGAAAATCAAAACATTTTTCAAGAGGTTGATCTTGTATGTCTGCATGCTCCTTAAGGCTAGATTGTGACTTCCCATGGTTCCTAGGGGAATGTTGAACTTTTTACTATATGCTCTTGTCCTTGTGGTTACTGTGGCTCCCTCATGAATGGAGACCAAGCTGAATGTCTTAGGATCTGGGTGAAAGAAAAAGTTACTCACAGCTAGTTACTGTGTTGTCAACTCATTGTTCATCTCTGTTACATTATTTGTCCCATGTACCTTCAAATGGCAGAATCAGTTCAATTATGTGAGGATGAAATATTTTTCCAAGTTTGATTTGTTTTTAATAGAGAACGAGGTATTGAGAGAGTAAAGAGGGCTGATAAAACGATTATGCTGAGATGTGAGTGGTAAGGGGCTGGATATGGGTAGAGGAAGAAGAAGATGCAGAAGGCAGTTTCAGGGAATGTAGAGCCATTATGTATTAAGCAGAGATGACACTTGCTACATAAAAAAGAGAGATACTAAAAAAGAAGGAAAATTTTGTACTATACCAAATTTTAGATACAGAAGAATGGTGGTCAGTCACCAAGATAAGTTATAAGATTATTGCAATAATTCAACTAAAAAATACATGTGCCAAATCCAGGTAAGTGAAGAAGAAATAACTTGACTTCCAACCACACAATTGAAACTCCATCTCTCTGGCTCCTCAATTATTCTTTCTACACTTCCTTTCCTGTGTCCTATTTTTCTCACCTAGTTTTTCCTTTTATTGATTCCTATTCAGTGCGTACTGTGCAAAGGTCTGTGGAACTGATGGAAAGAATGGATCCAAGATAATGCCAGGAAATCTAGCTTGGCTGAGCCATAGGTCTATTAACTGTCACAGGGAACATTTTAATAAAAGGAACAGTTTTTCAGCAAGGAGAACAATGGCAATTATTTTGAACAGGTTGATTTGGAAATGCCTGTGGGACTTTATTGAGTTGTATATCAGTGGACTGACAGTGCTGTATGACATTACTGGGTCTTTTTATGAAAGGGGCAGGCTTTTTGGTGAGCAGTTAACTCCTATTAATTCGAATATACTTGGCTCAGTCACATGGCCTCAGGTCAGAAATGTTAGGTAGTTATCTGTTGGAGGGTTATTAGCCATCTTGAATCATAGAATAGACAGTGTCCTATCAGCCATACAATGCTATGGCAGCATATCTAGGTGTATGTTGGAGAGAGAGAGAGACTCTGACTTCTTTTTCCTATCTGTGACTGCACCAAGCATTATAAGCATTAGTATGTCTGCTGATGTCACTGATCTCAAATCCCTAATTTCTAAAATGGACTACTGAAGTCTTGCTAACACTTGATACTTTTCCTCTATACCCACTATGGGTCAAACTGCCAAATGTCTGTGGCATTTGCTAACATGTAAATATAATTTGAAAATTTCTATCCTTTTATTTATTTATTTTTTTGGTCAGTACTGGAGCTTAGACTCAGCACCTGTTCACTGCCCTGAGCTTCATTTTTGCTCAAGGCTAGCACTCTACCACTTGAGTCACAGTGCCACTTCCATTTTTTTCTGTGTATGTGGTACTGAAGGACTGAACCCAGACCTTCATGCATGCTACGCAAGCATTCTACCACTAAGCCACATTCCCAACCCTGATATTTTCTGTTCTTAACTGACTTAGTGTAAATAGGTGAGGATGTATTATTTTAGTCAAAACATTGAGAGCTCATGTATTATTATTCTATAAATTAAATTCTGGAAATATGATGCAGTATTCAAAGATTTTTCTTTTTGTAAATTTTCTGTTATGACAAAATATGGCAATCATTATCAGAGACTCACCATACTTTAAAGGCTCTGGCTGTATTATTCTTACTGTTGTTGATGTGGCCACTCCCAATAATTCTTTAAGTCCTGATTTTTCTGTGGTGTACTCAATTATTCATATAAACTTTTTATGTTATCAGGTTTTGAAAGTTGTATGCAATGGCATACTATTTATAACTGCAAATAGGTATAAACAAGTTATCTGTGGTTCCAAAATATAACATTGACCTACATTCTAATATGAAAAATAAAAATATCCAACTTATCTTCTTCTTTACATAATTGTATTTCTGAATCTACAAGCCTCTTAAAAATAAAAACTAATCTTAGATCCTATACGGCTTTGTAGTTTTTTTGCTAAGGATAGTTGATGTAATTTCTCAGAAAAACTGTCAGTATATTGGGCTATCTTTTACCAGTTCTATAGATGAGTTAAGATTTAAAATTTTGACCTTTGGGAACTATTTTGCACTATGAATTTCCAGTTTTGTGAATTATTTTGATCTTTAGAAAATAATTCATATTAGTTTATACATATATGGATTAAAATAAGTATAAACATTTCATGATGATAAATAAAATCAAATTAAAAGAAAAGATTAATGTAACACTTAATTGAAGTATAGATTAGGAAAAAATTTAAAGTGAAACTGATGAAATGTATCAAAATTAAAATTGTAAGTAAATGATAAAAGACTCATAAAGATTCTGAGCACATAAATTTTGACATTTGTACATTCAGGATTTTCACTGCAATGAGTTCCAGTAAATCATTATAATATTGTTGTGTAACACTGGAGAACAAAGAATTTTAGAATGGAACTTGATAGAATTAGTGTATGTTTTCTCATAAGGATAATGTAGAAATCATTTATGAATATATAAATAAATTGTGAAGGTCTCCATGTGTGCATAGTATTTGAACTGAAATATAGTAGATGCAGAGGAGAACTCAAATGGTATAATTTCAAAGAATGGCTAACCCACAGTCCACCACAATAAGGAAATGAGTACTCAAAAGGCAGGATGGGATCAAGAGGAGGGGTAAAGGAATGGGGTAGAATGCAGTCATAAAATGTAATGTATATCCTACAAAATTAAGAAAATTGAAGGAAAGGGTGGGCTTGGGTAAGAACATTGCAAGGAGTGACATTAATCAAGATACATTGAATTTATAAGCGGATTTTTGAATAGTAACTCCTTTATAAAACTACTTATAATAATAAAAATGAGATAGATCTATATGAAATAAGCCTAGAAAAAAGCATAGCACATTTTGTAGAAAATAAACAGGATGTATGGTACAATAAAATTTGTACATTTTTGTATCTGAAACCTGACTAGGTTCAAAGAAACATAGCACGCTGTGTCATCCGTCATCCTTTCAGGCAATATGATTTTAGGAAAGCCCAGTTTTGCACAAAATATATAACATGGTGGAAATGTGATCTCTTGATAGTGCATTGTGGTGTGTATGGTTTTATTGGAGCGTATCTCAGTTTTGCCTATGGTGTGAAAACAATTCTAGACCTCTGGGACCATATTTCTGAAAAAAAAAAAGGAATTCGTTTTATGAACTCACAAATTGAAGGAATAATTTATCATAAAAAAGAATGTTTAATATTACAAAAATAGGATATAGGACAGTGTAGAGGCCGGAACAAGATCTGTCTATCTATCTATCTATCTATCTATCTATCTATCTATCTATCTATCTATCTATCTATCTACCTATCTATCATCTATTTATCTTTGTGTTACTGGAATTTGGACTTAGGGCCTTAGACTTACTTTGTTTGTGAGATTCTGCTGGGCATGCACTCCAGCTGCTTTTCACAGTTTACTTTCAGGATATGATTTTTCTTCTTGAGGAGTGCATCTCAGTTGCCACTCATCCCCTCATAGCTGGATCACAAGTGCTCATTGTTTCCTCCAGTTTCCTTTCTGTGAGGATGAAGTCTTCCTCACCTTTCTTCCGGGGCTGGGCTAGCTAGTACTGTAGTCCTCTCAAACTCAACCTCCCAAGTAACTAAGCTTTTAGGCATGGAACACTATGTTTTAGCAAGACTTAATGCTTCAAGATCTAAATAACTGTAGATGGATCAGAATGAAAGAATATGTGTTTTTCTATCTCTGGATTAAGTTATAATGCAAATTAACCTCGCAATTTTACAAATGTAGATTGCAATTCACAGGTAAATAATTAAAAAGAGACCAACTACATTTATCAAAAACTACCAGTAAACAAGAAAACACTTACAGTAAACAACAGAAAAATAATTACAAAGAAAAAAGAAGTTGAGAACAATCAAGTTAAGGTAAAAAGAGGATATAATTATTTTATAAAATGAGACTACTTTTTCCAACAGGTTATTTAAGAAATATTAAATAAAACAATAGTGCAAATCTTCTAAAATTAGAATCCCATAGTACAAGGGTCCAGAAGATTAGTTGTGCTTCCACAGCTGTGAAACATTTGCCAGACCTTTTCAGAGTCTTTTACCCCAATATGGGTCCTGAGCCAGAAGAGAGATTCCAAAGTATGGAGGATATTAACCTTTCCTATTATTTCCAGGCCAGTTACAATTCCCATAAACCCTTAATAAGCATGAGTCAGTTTTAGATACTTGTGAGAATCAACTAGAGAAATGTAAAAAAAAATCGATGCTCAGGCCCCACTTCAAGCCAACCAAGATAATTATGTCTTCTGGCATTAGGGCCCAGATATTAAATGTTTTACTAACCCTATATAATTCCTATGTGTACCTGAGATGGGAAACACCACTGCCTTAAGGAAAGTATAGATGATTACAGTTTCCACGGTACACCATAGGTTGCCTTGTTGTCTGAGTGACGGGAAATAACTGAATTAGATCTAAGAATCTAGCATTGAATCCATTCACCGTTTGTTTTGAGACTGACTCTGGTAGAGTTAATTTTGGAATGAAGATGGAATATTTTAAAAGTCCAACAATCCATAAGATGGCTATAAATTTAAGATCTCAAGTATATCACAGTCAAACATAAATTCATGGGGTTGTCTGTTTTTTCACCTGTGAAATGAGAATGTTAATTACTTAATCTTGATTTCTCTGGTATATAAGGGAATGTGTATGTAAACAAAGTGCACTGAGTATAGTTTTCACTTATGATTCCAATGCACAATAGTAAGTAGAAATAGAGCTTATCCTTCTCATATCTTCAATTCTTCATTTCTAATTTGTTCTCATTTTGTGAGCTTTTATTCACAAGATTGCACCATAAATAGCAGATGAAGACAGTGGGAGTTAAATGAGGGAGGGGGTAACAATGTTCGAAAAGATATCTACCATTACCTTACACATGCAACTGTGACCCATCTGTACATCACCTTGACAATAAAATTAAATATAAGAAAGAACATCAGAGTCAAATAAGATAAGGGCCAACAAACTGACCCAGGAAAACCTGCCTTGAACATGCCCAATAAGTTGGGCACCCAGAAGAACAAAAGCCTTTGAAAGGGGGAACCATATGTTAGTACAAAATCTCAGTCCTTACACTTACTTTCCATTACCCAAGGACACCAGAGACACCAGATCCTTCACTTCTGGTGAGGGTTCACAATAGTGGACCTCCAGGGAGACTGGCCTTTTGACTCAGACCAGGCATAATCACCAATCTAATAAATCCATCTTTATAATTACATGTTCATGATGTTGTTTCTGTAGAGAACCTTGACTGGTGCAGATAGATAAGAATTCACATACATTTGTGGAGTTAGTATACATTTCTGTTGCTGTATGAAAAGTTATCAGAATCTCAGTGTCCTACAATATCTGTTACCTCATATACTTCAGGTAAGAAGTCTTGAGGAAGAGATTTCTCAAGGTTTCACAAGAGTAGACTTAAGGAATGAGCTGGATTATGTCATTATTTGGAACTCAGAGTGCCCATCCAAGATCACATGATGTGGGAGAGTTCAGTTCTTAGCAGTTGTAGGGTTTCCTTTCTGGCTATCACTTGGGGCCAATTTCAGCTAAAACACAATTTTTGATCCCATGTTCCATATTATATGGCCCTGTCTGAATCATTCCCATCTGACAGAGAATATTATTGCCTCCTCTTTCTCATGATGCCATGAGTTCCACAGATATGATTATGCCTTCTTAGAGCCTGTCAGGTTCATAAGTTCTTCCCACACCAAAGTCAGAGATGGTTACAGAAATGTTTGTGTCTCAGAGGATCATCTTAGAATTCTGTCTGCCTCATATAGGTGAGTGGACCATGTGTCATATGTAACTCCTCATTATGTAACAAGAAAAAACATCATTGCTTTACTGTACATATGTGAGTACTGATTTCATTCGGTATGGTGGGTAACATTAGGTTGAGATATCAACCTCATTTATTTTCCACAGAAAAAAATTATTTTAAAAACATAGAAAGACTATGTTGATGTCAAACTGAACCACTTGTGGCTGTGGATAACTTGGCTTTAGCTTCTTATGTAATGCACATGCTATATATTTTTTTCATATGATTTTAATGCCCCAGAAAGACTATGCACTTTTTGTTTCTTGCTGCTACTGCTATTCCTCCTCCTCCTCCTCCTCCTCCTCCTCCTCCTCCTCCTCCTCCCCCCCCCTCCTCCTCCTCCTCCCCCCCCCTCCTCCTCCTCCCCCTCCCCCTTCCTCCTCCTCCTCCTCCTCCTCCCCCCCTCCCCCTCCCCTTTCTCCTCTTTGTCTTTTCAGTATAATATGGGATTCCACAGTTCTGTAAAGTCGGGGGAAGAATTTGGTGGTAGTTTTGACAAAATGCTTGCTGGTATTTTTTTTAACTTGAAACATTTCAAAGAGAAAGCTTTAATTTCTATAGATTGGACAGATAGTTGGTTTTGTTTTTATTAAAAAGAACTTGGGGGCTGGGAAAATGGCCTTGTGGCAAAAGTGCTTGCCTCGTATACATGAAGCCCTGGGTTTGATTCCCAAGCACCACATATATAGAAAACGGCCAGAAATGGCGCAGTGGCTCAAGTGGCAGAGTGCTAGCCTTGAGCATAAGGAAGCCAGGGACAGTGCTCAGACCCTGAGTCCAAGGCCCAGGACTGGGAAAAAAAAGAAAATCAGACCTTCGGGCTGAGAATATGGCCTAGTGGCAAAAGCGCTTGCCTCATAAAAAGAACTTGGGGGTGATGTTTTGTTCTCAGTTCTGTTCCTTATGTGTCATATCTCTAGAGATCCACATAACAAAAGAAAACAGTTGGAGGGACTGGGAATATGGCCTAGTGGCAAAAAGTGCTTGTCTCGTATACATGAAGCCCTGGGTTCGATTCCTCAGTACCACATATATAGAAAAAGCCAGAGGTGGCGCTGTGGCTCAAGTGGCAGAGTGCTAGCCTTGAGCAAAAAGAGGCCAGGGACAGTGCTCAGGCCCTGAGTTCAAGCCCCATTACTGGCAAAAAAAAAAAAAGTAAAAAAAGAAAACAGTTGGAGGGCTGTCTATAATGAGCAGCCTCTCTGTGCTGAAATAGCAGGTGGTGATGCAGATGTAGAAAAGATTGGCCTTAAGAAATTGAATTCTTCCTTTGTGCCTTCACTTTTACCTCTTTTAGTTTGTTTTTCTCTTTTCCCAAGAATTTGTATGTTTTTGAGGAAGGGAAGCACACCGATCATAAGCAAAGAAACACTTTTGTAAGGAAAAAGGAATGGATGAAAATGTACACAATACTGGGTAGCTGGGAGTTGACTGTGTTGTCTAATCAAGTATGATGGGTACTCTGCTACAAATAAGGGGAAGGGTGGGAAAATGTTTAGAGTAGGAAAATGAATTGCAGGAAATATTGCTGGTCAAAATGAATGAAAGGATATAATCCTAAATCAAAGTGTCTTGCCTTGGAAGAGAAACTAAATGAACAGAAAGATACATACTAAAATACACTTAAACTTTAACTTAAACAAGCTTGTAAACTATCTCTGTTTAAAAGCATTGTTGAATGTAATGATTTTAAAAGGACAAAGTATAAGTTCATAAAATTGATTGCTTCTTTGAACAGAAATCAATTAAGGCTGGTTGAGTGGAACTTTTAATGGCTACCGTAGTGGAGACTGAAATAGCAAAAGCTGGAAAGATAGAATCAAAATAGTCCAAATGGTCAAAAATGACCAATTTTTATGGGAGTTAATTCCAGATAACATTCACTGTCCCTTGTTACTGTGTAACTTCCTGTGGTATTTTATAGAATCTTTATTGCCTTTACCTCTAAATTAACTAGATAACTAAACTGTTAGCACAGAATCTCATTTTTTACTAACAAGGTTGAAGCCCAAATTTACCACTGACTAGTTTTAAAACCTGTTCAAATTGCGCGCATATGCTATCTAAAACCGTGCTCTGCTGTCTAAAATAATAAGTAAATGCACACTGATCTTATAGATACCATGGAAATCAAAAAGGATAAATGACCAAACAAGATTCATACATAAAATTCACTTCATAGATGTACCAGATACAACTATTAACTTTATAAACATTCTTAAAGTACAGGACTGTTACCTTTATCCACATCTTTTGCTGTTATTTCTATTCTGGATGGTTAATTCATTTTCATTGTAATTAGCATGTGGTAATGTATCTGGTATGTGAAAAGCTCACTCAATACTTATAAGGGAACCAGAGTGATAATGGCTATTCAAATCAGCAGTCTGTTGCTGATAGATTCTGGTCTATAAATTTTTGAAATGCATTTAGCATAGGAAAAATAGTGCTATGTTCTTTAACGTGTTGAAAATGTGTGTGTGTGTGTGTGTGTGTGTGTGTGTGTGTGTTCATGACATGAGAAAATAGCATCTTTTTATCTTTCTGTGTTTTCTAGGCTAGGCTTGTTTTGAAAAATTGAGCTCAGGTTATCCTCAGGATATTCTTGCCTTAGACTCCTGACACAACAGGCATCTGCCACTTTTCTCAGCTAAAAGCTATTCATGGATACATAAACTGTACTGGATATATTTCAGAGGCATTCCATTTCCTTATTTCCTATCCTTGAATTTCACTGTTGACTCTTGCTTTTGACAATAACTATACCACATTAAAGAAGAGCCAGTTCTTTTGAGAATCATTTTCTATGGAACGCATACCTAGTGTGTATTCTCAATTATATTGCTTATAAATTTTATTTATGGCTCATATAAAGTTTAATATTCCAATATTTTCAAAGGACAGTCTTTATGTCCATGTGCCTTCTTTCACCTGCACTGACAACTGTCCATTTTATATGAAGAACTAGACTGAAAATAGTTTTATGGCATTTCTTAATTATGAAAGAATTTTATTCCTTTCTAATGGGAATGAACTTCAACCAAAATATATTATGGCTGTGCCATGTAGTTACTTAATTGTGGAAAAGAACATAATCTTGAAGTCATTTTATGAGGTAGGATGACTAATAAAACTTGCCTTCTTGAAGTGCAAATTTCAGGTATAGAGTCAGATTGCCCCTAGTCTTCATTGCTGCACCTCCAGGGAGAGGCAAAGTATTGGGGAGTTTTCTACTGAGACTAGAATATGCTTGTCTTTGGGCAGCATTGGTTCTGAACTTCATTGTTCTGCCTGTAGGGCTCCCTCAGTAAATTTCAGTTTGGAGTAGGCAGAGAGACAGAAAAACTAATTTTTTTCTTTCTCTTTCAATCTGAGATAGCATCCACCACCAAGCTCCCACACCTCAGGGGACCCTGAGCAGTGCATAGAAAGGCTGTTTGTTTTTGTTTGTTTAAAAAATCAATTTGCTGCTAAACTTCCTCAAATATTTACTACCTTGGGTGGAAGGAAAGAATTTTTTTTTTCCCTTCTCAGTTGTGCCTTGGGGAAGAAACATTTCTGTGCTCTTGACAACATGAAAGGGAAAGCAGGATTTGAATGTCTGATCTAGACATAACTTACTGCTTTATTGTAGGTCATGTACAGCTGCTCTGTAAGCAAATAGTGAGGCTCTTTGGGCATGTTCTCCAGTACTCTGAAATCTCCCCACTTATAGCAAGGAGGAGAAGCTTATCAGTTATAATTCCTAACCTCTCACACCTGTTTCCTCCTCCCCCAAATAAGATGTCTTCCCGCACTTCATGCCGTCTATTCTTCTAATCCAACACAGAAGTTGTTTGTGTGAAAACATTGCTGAACATACTAAATCTTGATTTACTGTTAACTATAATCCCCCTCCATTTGTCTTACACATCCACAGTCTTTGAAAAATTGTATGCCTCTCTGTGTCCCTGTCCGTTGTTTTGTAGAAATCATTCAAATCAGTCAACTAAATCCATCCTCTGGCACTGTAATGCCAAAATTCTAATTCATTTCATATGTTGCCACTACTTCATGTTTTGGCATTTGTGTGAAAATTAAATGTAGTCACTTTTTGAATGGAAACTAGAACAGAATGAAAGGCCAACTTGGTAAAAATGAGGTCAAATTTGATTTTGAAATTTCTGAAGGACAAACCCAGGTGAAAGGAGGGGGATTTGATTCAGTCTCTTGATTCTTGGTGAACATTAGCATGTGTTCATTTGCATTGCTGCTGGAGAGCCTGGGACCCAAAGGAAAGGAAGTCAAGAGTTTTGTCCTAAGGGACTTGCATTATCCTAGGGGAAATACATTCATTTTTAAAAAGGAATTGTGTGACAGAAATAGACTCCTCAATACAAAGAATAAGTAGTCACCAAATTACAGAAGGGGATAACAGACAACCTAACATTTGGTGACAGAGAGATCCTTTTCTGTTAAGTAGGAAGAGACATAAGAACTTCCAACCTAAGGGATTTCCAGAGGTATAAGTAGAATAACTTAGGTAAGGCATAGAACTAGACTACCTGTAGGTACTAATAATTTTAAGTCAATTTTGTTTCATACCTTTATGCAACTTTCATAGAGGAATCACTATTTTAAAGAGAATGTAATTTAAATATAACCTGAAATAAAATATTACTTAATTTAGCCCATTTCAAATAGTCAACTCCACCATGTAAAAAAAAATCTCAAATAGCTTTCTTTACTATTAAGTAAAAGCTTTGAATTACAGTTATCTCATTTGTAAATTGAAATAAGATTTTATCTACAAATCTCTTTTGAGTGTTTTCATATCTTGATTCTGTGATAGTTATTAAATACTCCACAGGTTTATTATAGAAGGGAACTCAAGTAAATGGCTGACTAAATATTCTACCTTTGTTATTCATTATTATTATTGTTGTCATTGTTTTATTTTAACAAAGCATTCACAATATTTGCTGTTGGAATCAAGTACCAAACAAAATTAATTGAATTTATTTTGTTTTTCTACAATTTAGTTTGCAATCTTGACTGATAGGAGGGTTTCACTTTTGATTACAATCATCATGAATCACACTTAGAAAAAAAAATGGAAGACCTAGGCATAAACTATAAAAGCTTGGAGCAAAACAAGGGAGGGAGTTTTGGAAAGGAAAATAGTAATGTTGGAAGGTGCATTTCATTAAGTGTTTCAAAATGTTTAACCCTTGTTTTCTTTCTTTTTCCTTGTTGGTTTCTCCATTGATGTGTATTCTTTCTTTTGAGATGAGCTCCACTCATCAAGGTAAATAGTAAATAAATATTTGCAATGTATATCCTACAAAACTAAGAACAGTGAAGGAAAGCACGGGTAGAGAAGTGATGGATGAGAATATTGAACTGAGTGACGCTCATCAAAACTAATTGGATTCCTAAACTGGTTTGTTACATGGCAATTCCCTGTATTACTACTTAAAGATAAATAATAAAAAGACATATTCCTTTCTACTATGGTCTACTAAAGATTTGCCTATTATTTGAGACTTTTGCTATTTTCAATAGTAGTTACATTCTCAGTTACATTGTTTTTTTAAATTTTTTATTATAAAACTGATGTACAGAGAGGTTACAGTTTCATACGTTAGGCATTGGATACATTTCTTGTACTGTTTGTTACCTTGTCCCTCATACCCCCCTTCCCCCTCCCCCTTTCCCCTCCTGAGGTGTTCAGTTCGCTTATACCATACAGTTTTGCAAGTATTGCTTTTGTTGTTGTTTCTCTTAATTTACCCTTTGTCTCTCAATTTTGGTATTCCCTCTCAATTTCCTAATTCTAATACCAGTATACATGGTTTCCAATATACTCAGATAAGATTACAGAGATAGTGTAGATACAATCCAAGAAGGTGATACAAGAACATCATCAACAGTATAAACTACAGATACACATGGGATGTTGAAAGTAGTTACAACTGTGATATAACAATCATTTCCATAAAATGGAGTTCATTTCACTTAGCATCATCTTATGCTATTGGGCTCTTGTGATCCTCTGCTGTGGCTTGCCTAATCCTGTGCTAATTATTCCCAATAAGGGAGACCATAGAGTCCATGTTTCTTTGGGTCTGGCTCACTTCACTTAGTATAATTTTTTCCAAGTCCTTCCATTTCCTTACAAATGGGGCAATGTCATTCTTTCTGATAGAGGCATAAAATTCCATTGTGTATATGTACCACATTTTCCTGATCCATTCGTCTACGGAGGGGCATCTGGGTTGGTTCCAGATTCTCGCTATGACAAATTGCGCTGCAATGAACATTGTTGTGCTGGTGGCTTTACTGTGATTTTGTTTGTGTTTTTTTGGATAAATACCCAAAAGTGGGGTTGCTGGGTCATAGGGGAGTTCTATATTTAGCCTTCTGAGGAATCTCCATACTGCTTGCCAGAGTGGCTGAACCAATTTACATTCCCACCAACAATGAAGTAAGGTTCCCTTTTGGCCACATCCCCTCCAACAACTGTTATTGTTAGTTTTCTTGATATATGACATTCTTACTGGGGTGAGATGGAATCTCAATGTTGTTTTGATTTTCATTTATTTTATGGCCAGTTCAGTTACATTGTTATACCACATATTTCTAAATAATCAGTTATTTTTCTAATCAAAATAATGTTTCCTTGATAGTTGGGAATTGCAAATTAACTAACAGTTTTTTTAATATTTCTTGTTGGTATTAAAACACTAAAGCATATCATAGGTTTGATGATGTTCTATATTTCAACTTTAATGTGTAAATATAAAATTTATATTAAATTATTACATAATAAACAGAGTCTTCAAAATATAACCCTTGCTACTTTTAAGTTATATATTTTTGGCTTATTTCTATTTTGGATGTATGTATATATTATGACATTGCAAATTTTGCTATTATTTCTGTTTAAATCTAAATTCACTGATTATTTAAAGTTGGAACTTATATATGTGAGAATTATTTTTTATAATGAATATGTTGTTTCAATATATGGCTACTAAATTTGACAGGTACTTGTTGTTTTATGGTGGTTAAAAAGTAAATCAACCCTTTGACTTTAAAGATAGGAGGTTGTATATTTTTTGAAAATATAGATTTCTTCTTAAAAGCATATTGGCACTTCAACTATATGTGTATATACATATACACACATATATATGTGCATGTGCACACCCACATATATATGTATACATATTTGTTATGTAGTAGCTTTCAGACCACAGAAACTAGTCAACTGTGTCATTAGATCTCATAAAGCATATGATCAACAGATAATGATTTGAAGACATTTGGGTAAATCTCTTAATAACACTCATTGTTTGGTAAAATGCATTAAGTACAATCTGTTGTAAGCATTTCCTAATATGATATTCTTGTCACGTTTCTCTATAAACATGGCCAAATGGAACTACCCTATATAACATGCGTCCTTTAATTCATTGCTACCATTTATTGCTGCACCATGTGGTGGGGGATCCAGAAACATCAGGTCTGCTCTTCCTGTAACATTCAAAGAGCCTCCAGGTGATAGGCACGGCCAACTGCATTGGCCCAGTGCCAATTCCCCATAGTCCTAACAACCAGTAATTCTTTCCACTCACTGAGACATTGTCATTCATTGTCATTCTCATGTGAAGTTTTGTATGATGTTTCTGTCTGTGAACTAGGATGTGTCACTTAGCTGGAGACTCTTGTTCATTGTTGAAAGAATATTTACTGGGAGTTTTAAAATGGAATGAAGACAACTGTTATATTCCAGTCTTACATATATTCTCTCACTGTCCTCTGAACTCCTTCCCCTCATTATTATTACTACTTTGTTGCTGATATTTAACTAATATCAGTTTGTCTTTGATTTTCAATATAAGTAAAAATAAACACAATATACCCCAAATATAATCCAGTCCTGTCATCAATACACATGAAAATATTATTTTGGAATTTCTCAGTTTTATCGTCTCCTCTTAATTAGTATAAAAATGTACCAACAGACGAGTATGTTGCAATGATAGGTAATTTATTCTAAATTATTACCTTTTACTGAGAACCTTTATGCACTACATCAATAATTAATAAATAAGCTTATATAGGAAATGTCAAATTAAACAATACAAAACATTTTCTTTTGTGGTAGAGAAACTTAGGTTTTGATAATTTGTTTCCTTAAATAACTAGGACTGGAGAAATGCCTTAAAACAAAAAAAAAACTTGGAAAATATAAGCTTCACTAATTTTAACATTATGGGTGTGACTCTGGTCAGATTTGAGGTTAAGATTCAACAAGATCAGAATTGACTGGAATTAAAGCTGTAGTGTGAGAACAATACAGAAAATTCTAAGAATTATCATGGGTAAAATGAACGTTTTCAGGTCTTATTATTATTGACCACTGGTAGTGACACAGACTGGAAAGTATAGGCATTTTAGAGAGACAGGGTTAAATTAGACCATTCATGTATTTGAAGAACTTGTAATTAACAAAGTCAACACATGAAAAAATTTATATATCAAGGTAGTTTAAAGGCAAGCAACAAAATTAATCCTAAACTCTATCACTGATTGAAGATAGCATTGTTTAAAGGTCATACCAGACTTACATTTTAGACCTTTATGCTGTGGTATGAAGACTTTTATACTATGGTATACCTGGTATATTTGAGTCAGCACTACTTTTATTCTTGGGGAATATCGGAATCTTCCAATATCTTAACGTGTTAATCTGGGGGTGTTAGTATCAAAAGTGAAGCAAATGCTTAGTTATTTCTTCTCCTTTAAAGTTTATATTTTAATTTCTGTATTTCAAAATCAAATACTAACTATTTTTGACACTAGTTTTATTGGTTCCAGTTTTATAGCTTTAGTTTTGTATTAATTACCTTAATTATATAAGCATTTGTTTGCTTTTAAGAACAAGGCATAGCTACTAATATAAGTAGTTCATTAGTTTTTATGTCAGTCTTGGTGCTATTTACATGCATATAAATGAAACTAAACTACCCCCCAGGGAATATGTAGAGGGTCCATTTCCAACCCATGAATGAATGCAAATGGTAAGGTTACATCATCTGAGTAAAGACTATATGCTTTGGAGAATTGAGAATAAGCAATCAAGGTAAAACAGCCCTACCCTGAATTATTCATGAACTTGAGGTTCTGGCATTTATTTTCTAAGGTAATATGATAGGAGGTAGAGCTACCTATTCATGCAGGTGCACTGTAAAGGTCAGTGTGTGTGTGGGGGGGGGGTAGCCTGTCATGGAGACAGAAGAATAATTCTACTGCATCTTTATTTAGAAGAAATGCACAGAGCTTTCTCTTGCCCTACTTGATTTCTAATGTTTATTGC
Organism: Perognathus longimembris pacificus; assembly: GCF_023159225.1. Taxonomy (NCBI): domain Eukaryota; kingdom Metazoa; phylum Chordata; class Mammalia; order Rodentia; family Heteromyidae; genus Perognathus; species Perognathus longimembris. Next base: position 44,340,636 of record NC_063169.1, read on the forward strand.
CACCATAACCAAAGTACCTACCAGTTGAGAACAATCATATTTCACCCTCTAGTGTGTCATCATTTAAAAGATGAATTATATTCATTATACCACTATGAAAGGGAAAGTACTTCTGATTATGGTAGGATATTTCATAAGCTAAAATTTCAACCTAATTTCTGTATGTTAAATATGAGAACAGAAAGCCCTCTGGTAGTTATTGAAATAATTTTTTTTTATCCAGAGTGCTTCCTCATGGAGGAAAAGCTTGGACACAGTCTCCAGAGGGCCATTTCAGATAGACACACTCATCTGAGAAGAACAGGAGGTCAGAGACTCTCTCCCACTAGCCCATTAGAGAGAGAGATGCCAGAATATTAGATTTAACTTGGCAAGTTGCTTGGGATTTCTTTCTCAGTTTATGAACTTTAGTATGCTTTTGACTTTTAGTATGACACAAAAAGACCAAAGGAAATTTCGGTGTTATTTCACATACTATTTTTTAATATCATTTTTAAATGAAAAATTTAAAAGAAACAGTGCAGGCATTCTTAGGTAATGCCAGCTTTAATAAATAGACAAAACAACAATAACAACACCAGCTCCTAGTCTCCTTAGTATCTTACCCTCATACAAAAGGACCCACTCTTTGCTATAACAAAGTGACAGTTGAGTTGATGTCTGTAAGAATATAATAAGGATCCAGAATTTTAGTTCCTGCCACACAAACATCTCATTAATTAAAGGAAGAAATGAACAGATAATGTGTAGTGCTCAGAATTGAATTTTAATCAATGAAGATGAGACAGAAGTACGAATCATCAGCAGTGGGTCCTGGAAGAGAAAGAAGCCTGGGTTTTATGTTTACCTTGAATTCACTAGATTTTTTCTGGGCTTTAAAAGATCCTAAGGAGTGGAGATAAAAAGAAAATATCTTACTGATTTGGAAATACAATAAAAAGAGGGAAATGTCATTCCAACAATTTAAACTAAAAAATATGCTGCAGATGTACTTTAGATTTCAGAATGAGGTTTAGGATAAACTCCTGGAATTAGATATAAAGAGAAGACAGCCAAGCTATTTCTCCTCTGGTTTTTGTTTTTGTTCTTTGCAAGTCCCGGGACTTGGACTCAGGGCCTGAGCTCTGTCCCTGGATTCTTTTTGCTCAAGGCTAGCACTCTACCACTTGAGCCACAGCACCACTTCTGGCTTTTTCTATATATGTGATGCTGAGGAGTCGAACCCAAAAGTTCATGTATGGGAGGCAAGCATTCTACCACTAGGCCATATTCCCAGCCCTATTTCTCCTCTTTTTAATTTCATCTTCATAGATACATTTTTGGTATCTAAGAAATGAGTTCTGAATTTCAATCACAAAATCCTTCTCGGTGGGATTTATATACAAATAGGCTATGACCATGTCTTTTCATGAGGTGATGGAGGATGTTTTCATCTTTTTTTTTTTTTTTTTTTTTTTGGCCAGTCCTGGGCCTTGGACTCAGGGCCTGAGCACTGTCCCTGGCTTCTTCCCGCTCAAGGCTAGCACTCTGCCTCTTGAGCCACAGCGCCGCTTCTGGCCGTTTTCTGTATATGTGGTGCTGGGGAATCGAACCTAGGGCCTCGTGTATCCGAGGCAGGCACTCTTGCCACTAGGCTATATCCCCAGCCCATGTTTTCATCTTTTTAACTTAAACATCAGTAAAAGGCCAACAAATACCCTTCTTATTGCTCAACTAAAGCTTGTTATTTGCTGTTGTCATTAGTCTAAAAAAAATCACACTAAAAGATCATGAAACTCCTCTTGGTTGTCATTCGACAAGTGTCCTTCTTATTGTAGAGGCAAGATCATGCTTGCTGCTACTGAACCAGCCTGTAAGAGAAGTGCTTACTCGACATGGCAATAAGTGTTAAATTCCCAGCACTTAGAACAACAGAGATAATAAAAATATTGTGATTTGATTTCAGTAGAAATGACATGTGATACAACATCTCTTTGAAATGATCTGGAGCAATATCTAGTGATGCTGAGAGGTTGTATTACCTTGCTTTTATGGCAAAATTTGTTTCATGATTCACATAAAATTAATAGCGTATTAATACTCACATATATTAGATATTATTTCGATCAGTGTGATCCATGTATACAGTGTTCAGTGATCATATTCATACAACAATCCTCAGTACCTGTCTTGGCTTCAAACATCCTGTCCTCCACTTCTAATCCTTTTGTTGCAAATCACAGGATTCCATTTTTCATTTTAGCAGAATAATACTTTATATATGTACCATTATTCATCTTTTTATGACATCTAAGTTGCTTCCCTACCTTAGATACTTTACTTTTGGAACAAACATGACATGCAAGAATCCTTTTTGTATTCTGAATTCATTTAATATAGATGTATGCTCAGGGTAGATAAAGCAGTATCATGTGACAGTTTTACTCTTTAACTTTTCTGAGGAAACCTCAGACTGAGTTCTGTGGCGGATGCACTAATTCACATTCCTGTCCGCAATAAATAGAGTTTGTTACATTAGTAATTGAACTATTTAAAGGGCTTGATATACTTATGACTGATGACTTTTATATATGTAAACAGCAAGAAAAGGAGTGAATATTTTTGTTTTACATTCAGTCTAGAAAGACTAATTATATGGAATTTTGGTTGTGTGAACCTTTAAAGATGAGTGAGTTAAATCCTTATTTTCATAAAAATATCTTTGAAAATCATAAAGAAGAAATCCTAACACATTGTTGCTTACAGGAATTATACCTGGCTACATCACACTGATTTTCACTTACATAGCCATCTTGCATTTTCTAAATCATAACACATAAATGTATTGTAAAAATACTCCATTAATTTTCAGCTAAATATGTAAGAATGAATGGCTCGGAATGACTATCCATAGGAAATAAATAGGAATTTATTTGGATACAAATGGACAGATTTTATTTTTTCCCTGCAGATATTTATATTTTAATATCTTTAGGTAGTCATACAAATGGATTTCAGTTCTACATTTGACAGACCTTTGAAAGGAATATTTGCTTATCAGTGTGAAAAATGAGTCATACACGTAGAAATGAAGTAAACATCAGAAAGAATGAGTTACTGTTTATATGTATACCAGTCTCTAAATGGAAAGTGTTACCTATCCTCTTAGTTTGATTGTGTAACAGCTAATTTCACATCACAAAGAATATTTGATTATTCAAAGGTAAAACATTATTTGCCATATTCTAATTATGATATTTTGGTACTTCACATTAAATAATTATCATTGTTAATTTCCACATAATTCTATGTAACAGTCGTTCAACACACATTGGGAACCAGTTATCCATTAGCATGCTCATAACATCAGAGACAAGTTATATTCTGAAAGACTTTTTAGTTAAATGGGTGTGCATTTTCCTTTTTGGATATTATTAAAATAATAATATAAGGATAAGAAAGCACTATTGATATTTCTACTATGTCCCACTTCTGATAATAGACATGTTTTGAGGCACCCTCCGAAAGAATGTGTTGTTCCATCAGTTGTAGTTAATGCTTGAGTATCATTGAATATCCTAAAATTAAAACATTTTATTTTATTTGGAATTTTAAACGTTGTATGAAATAGTATGTATTGAAGAAGAGAGGAGGAGGAGGAGGGGGAGGGGGAGGGGGAGGGGGAGGGGGAGGGGAGGGGGAGGAGGAGGAGGAAAAAAAGAAGCAAATGAACAGCTAGTAGATGACCAGAGAAGAAATCTTTCTTAGTTCTAAACCCTGAAGAAATTTCAAAGAATCAAGTCCTGTAGTTGATTTTGTTTATTTAAATATCTTCTAATGTCTTTTCTTTTTTCTTATAAGCAGTAATTTAGATGCCTTTCATTTTTTCTTTGAATTGTTCTACAAGTTTCCTTAAATATTACCTTGATTAATAATGCAACCTGTAGATTACAAGCAAATTATTCGCAGAGTCTTCTTGGGCCATAGAGCTATGTTGTTATTTAATATAGCTCAACAATTATCTATGCTAATATTCATTTAACATCACTCCTTTCAGGACCCTTCCAGTATTGAACTGCTTAATTCATACACCCTAAGGGTAAGAATGTGTTTTGGAAGTTTTATAAATAGACTATGACTATGACGAGCTTAGAACTTCCCACACTGATCTGTGTTTAGAGCATATGACTGTTGGTTCACTGAATCACCTTAAGTCCTAATCTGAGTCATAAAAACCCAAGGATGAGTTGATCTGTTTTGAGCATGTTAGCCCAGTGGCTAAACTAAATTCATGGTTAGCCATTACCCCACTCACAACCATTTCAATCTTTGGATGACAATTTGCATATTCCTTCTTCTGGACCCAAAAGCAGAAAATAGTACAATTCTTTTTTATGGAACTAGGTCTTACATATTTTTTGTTAGAACTATTTTTTGAAAATTTTTATTGTAAAGGTGATACACAGAGGGGGATAGTTACATAAGATTTGAATAATGTCACCCAATCCCCCATTTTCTCCCATTTCTTCCTCTCTGCACCCCTCTGACACCCAAGCTGTACAATTCATTCCCAATATATTCTCTAGTGAGTATCAGTGTTGAGTTGGTTCACTTTGTACCATCATTTCTGTGCTTTCCCTTCCTCTTCCCAAATCCGATAAACTTACATACAAGACAAAGGGTACAGAAATAAAAAACAGTGACCAAAGGAAATAGGCCAAAGGGAAATAGAAAAGAACTGCAAACAGTGCAATGAAAAACCACTTGCTTCCATTTCTTGGAGTTCATTTTGATAAGCGTCATTTTATATTGTCATATGCACATAATTATTGAACCCTTGTGATCATCTCCTAATAATGTCCTTTGTTTTCACTGTTTAATTAATTATATCCAAGTGTAATAATTTGTTTGTTCTTTTTTTTTACTAGACATTGGGTTTACTTGTAGATTTATAGGCAAATTCGAATTATTATAAATTCTAATTATTATAATTCTAATTATTATAAGGAAATCATGCAACCTATTTTTCTTTGTTTCTTGCTTACTTAGTATATTTTTTTCAAGTCTTTCAATTTCCTTATGAATGGGGTAGTATCCTTCTTTCTGATGGAAGTATACAATTCACACAAACATACGCATGCACACACACACGTATATATGTATATATACATATATATACATATGCATTTTCTTGATCCATTCATCCACGGAGGCACATCTAGGTTGATTACATATCTTAGCTATGATAAACAATGCTGCAATGAACATGGCTGGTGGCTTTTGTGTGACCTGGCTTGTGGCCATTTGGATAAATGTCCAGGAGTGAGATTCCTGAATTATAGGAAGCTATATGTTTACTCTTTTGAGGAGCCTCCATGCTGATTTCCACAGTGGCTGAACAAGCTTACATACCCACCAACAGTGTAGTAGCATTCCCTCATGGCCACATCCCCATCAGCATCTATTATTGTTAGTTTTCTTGATAATGACAATTCTTACTTGGGTGATGGTTATCTCAGTGTTGTTTTGATTTGCATTCTTTATGTGGACAGACATGTTGAACATCTCTTTAAGTGTCTATTGGACATTCTTGTTTCTTTTTCTGAGAAGTCTCTCTTTATATCTTTAGACCACTTATTAATTAGATTTTTGTTTCTTTGAAGATTTGCTTTCATGTAGAATAAGAGAAGACTCTGGATAGCAAAAATAATCCTTAGCAGGAAAAACAGTGCTGGAGGAATAACAAGCTTCAAATTTGATTACAAAGCCATAGTAATAAAAACAGCTTGGTACTTGCACAGGAGTAGGCCTGAGGACTAATGGGAGAGAAGACTCAGAAATGAACCCACAGACGTATAGCCACCTAATATTTGATAAGGGAGCAAAAACTGCAGGATAGAGGAAAGATAGACTCTTCCACAAATGGTACTGGCAGAATTGGCCATACACATTTAGAAAAATCAAGTGAGATACTCAGATCCCCCTGAACCAGAACCAATTCCAAAGGATCAAAGTCCTTAATGTTAGACTAGATAACCTGAAAACATTACAGGAAGGGATAAGGGAAAAAACTAGGACTCCTTAGCACAAGCCGAAGTTTCTTGATTAAAGATCCAGAATCACAACAAATCAAAGAAAGACTGAAAAAATGGGATTGCATCAAACTGAACAGTTTCTACATGGCACAGAACAAAGCTAGCAAGATAAATAAAAAGCGCACAGAATAAGAGAAATCTTATGCATACAGATGTTTCATAATGTATACTTAATGTAAAACAACAAAAATTTCACCTTTGATGCCACTTTTATCCATTCACCACTTGATTTTCTCCTGCTTGATGATACCAAAGCTGTCCAAAACTTCTGATAGGATACAGATGTTCACCAAATACTTTTTGTTTTTTGTTTTTTTTTTGCGCCAGTCCTGGGCCTTGGACTCAGGGCCTGAGCACTGTCCCTGGCTTCTTCCCGCTCAAGGCTAGCACTCTGCCACTTGAGCCACAGCGCCGCTTCTGGCCGTTTTCCGTTTATGTGGTGCTGGGGAATCGAACCTAGGGCCTCGTGTATCCGAGGCAGGCACTCTTGCCACTAGGCCATATCCCCAGCCCCCACCAAATACTTTTTTATGGAGTATTTAACATTTATCTGGTACTACTTCCTAAGTGGATATTCGATTTCTAGAGGCATTAATGAGACATGAAATTTTGTAAACACTATAGGGAAGATACAGCGAAGTGATTGTGAATAACCCAAACTCTAACCATGTAGGAACCAGCTGAATAGATATTGGAGAAACATAATTTCTGGAAGCTGCTGTCCATTCTTATCACAGCTAGAGGAGTGTGACATTGAGTGTGAACAAAGGGCACGGTTCTCAGATCAGCAGTACTACTTGATTTTTTTTGTAATTTTTATTTTTTGCCAATCCTGGGGCTTGGACTTAGGGCCCGAGCACTGTCACTGGCTTCTTTTTGCTGAAGGCCAGCACTCTACCTCTTGAGCCACAAGCACCACTTGCATCATTTTCTGTTTATGTGGTACTGAGGAATTGAACCCAGGGCTTCATGTATAGGAGGGCAAGCACTCTACCACTAAGCCACATTCCCAGCACCCCAGCAGCACTACTTGAGGAGCTCAAGGTGGGGCAACAGGGATCAAAGTGGGTGATGGAGCACAGCTAGTATATGCTGATCCTTATTTTAGACTGAGACAAGTCATTATCACACTTTGACTAAATCTCTAGTCTTCAAAGACAAAATACTGAGAGTAGACTGAAATCTGAGATAGGAGGTTATGATGGTGATTGAAGTGAAAAGTGCAGTGTGCGATTGGTTTCTAATTAGGCTTGTCTAAACTTTGTTTGGATTGACTCATTCCAAAGCAAGTAATTAATTATTTTCTTTGCATCTATATTTATTAAGTAAATTATTTTCCAACCTGGTGACATGGGCTACTTCTAGTATCCTAGAAAAAATTATCTGAATTCAATGCCTAACACAAGTCTCTTTTCAGAGTTTATTGCTTCATCTAGATAATTCTGGGGAACTATTGGGATGAAGGAATAGCCAATAAGATCATTTTATTCTAAAGTAACCGGTTACACAACTGATCTGCTAGGGGAAATGCAGCCTCAGATTACTCCTACATATTTGTGAGAAAGAATAGAACTTACCTGAATAGTTGCTTTCTAATAATAAAATACTGAGATATATAATCACAGGGAAAAGAGAGAGGCAGGAAGGAAAAGGGAAAGCAAATAAAACAAGAGAACAAATAAAAATTATCAGTATTTTCCTTTCATAATTAGACTTAAAGCCCAAAAGAATTATAGGAAAATTATGCTATTTTCACTTACCCAATTCAGACCACTGCTTTCTTCTCTAAATAACTTTTTGCTACAATTTTTGCAAAATGTATTTATAAAAGTATATATATGCATATATATGCATGCGTGCATGTGTGTATAAATACAGATATATATGTGTATATATGTAGCATATTTTGAGTCATTTAATATATGTCCCTTAAGCCTGACAAATTTCATATCCAAAATACCATTTACTTTTGCATTATTTACTACAAAATGCCTCCATTTGGAAATAGAGGTATTTAAATAATAAATATAAAAACATATTTCTAGGCATTTGTATTGTTGACTCCATTTGTTTCTTTGAAAACAGTGCAAATCTAGTGTCTATAAACACATGAAAAAGAATTTGAATATTGATAGTGTGATATGATTATGCTACAGTAATAATGAGCAAGATTCAGGAGGCCTGGGGTTTGGTAATTTTATCTTTATTCAGCCATCTTAATCACTTGGACAATTTGTCACTATTTTCAGCTATCTTTCTTCTTCTGTCTATAACTTCTTTTCATCCTTACTGCGACACTGCATGACAGGTCCTTGTCATTTCAGCATGGAGTCTTTTGACAAGGTCCTTAACAAGTTCCTCTACTTCTTTTTCTCCCCTCCTCATCCATCCTTACAAGGTAACAAGGTTAATCACTTCAAAACACAGCTGTTATGTGATTACTGCAGAATTTACTTTAAGTGCTACTTCTTCCTTTGTACAACGTAAGTGCCAACGTGTCAATTGTTTAGAAAGAAGTTAAAGTTCTTGGGAGAGATTGGTACTGCATAGGAAGAGACTCACTGTCTTTAGTGTCTTTCATTAGAACTACTAAAAATTACAAGAACTAATTGCAGTGTTTAAAAGGAATATTCAGAACTAGTTTTTGACACTCCCGGTCTTTTCACCAATGGTGAGCAAACAGGGATTGCTTACTTGGTGCTCTTTTCTCAGCTTCATGAAACTGATGGAAACACAACTCATATCCGGCTTGCATGAATCAGGTTACTGAACAGTTTAACAGTATCATTGATACTAGATTGCTCTGAGTCAAAACAACTACATGAGAACATGAGAAATAAAACTCCTCCGTTCTCTTTTATCTTGACTTCTCCTCTTGCTTCTGTGATGCAGGACAGTTATGAGGCTATATTTTTCTAATTGTTCCAGACAAATATCTGGGTTTTTCTCTGATTTACCGGAATAAGTGCTCCATTGGTTTTATGACCCTTCTACAATATTTCCCTGGAGTCAAGGTTATCTTAATCAAGTGGAATAAGGTAGTATTGGGATTACCAAAAGGAAAAAAAAACCCTCTATCATCATGAGAGTAGTATGGGCTGTTGAAATGAACACAGTGATTTTTTTTTTCATTTTTAGCTGAGTGCTATTAATTGCTATTAGTAAGATTAGCCATTCAGTTATACTATTATGATGAATTTTATATTCTCCATTGGTTAGAAATAAGTAGATTGTGTATCCCCTCTTTCATAACCTTGACATTGCAACTACTAAGTATGTATAATGAAAGGAACACTTGTCTTAAACTCTGCTAAATATGAAACTATTGACAAACCATCTTAACATGCAGTTTCTTCTTGTAGTTCAGTGATAGGTATGCTCCCTTCTCCCAGGAATGTAACTTGTGTTGATCATTTTCTCTGATACAGATGCAGTGATATTCTTTTCTCTCCCTTTCTGTTTTTTTGTTTTTTTTCTGTACCAGTCATGGGACTAGAACTCAGGGCTTGGGTTCTTTCCCTGAACTTGCTTGTGTTGTAACATTTGAGTCACAGCTCCACTTCTAGATTTCAGTGATCTCATGGACTTTTTATGAGCCCAGAATTGGTACTATGCACCTCATATCCCAGTCTCCTGAGGAGCTAGTATTATGGAAGTAAGCTAGGTGCCTAGCTGACATTCTTAATGAACCACCTATCTAGGTCAAGTGATAAAATCATAGAAACACAGGGAATTAGCAACTTTGTCTCTAGGGCTGAACTCTGAGGTAATGTTATTGTGTAGTCTCAGTCATTCTAACCAACTATTTAATGCTGAATGCCACCTATTTCATCATTTAAATATATTTTAATGTCCCTTAGAGTGATAAGAACTTTGATAACAACTTTGATGTCTTTAGTACACTAAACTATGGCTTATTCATGCTCAGGAATGATTCCCTTCTGCTGAGCTGTGGTATACCCTGTCAATTCATATCCTCTTGTATCTCTAAGGCTTTGAATTTGGGTATTACTGGTAAAAAGGCAAAGAAATGAGTAAGAGGATGTAAGATCTAATGTGAATTGTATATAGCTGATAACTCTAGAAAGAACAAATAGTCAATGGCATGGAGCCATGTCCATTTAAAGCCCCTATCCACCTCCTCCTGCTGGCTATGCTGACCTAACAATGCTGTATGAGTCAGTTTAGGTCATAGGGCATGGCCACATGAAGAATCCTAGGTTTGTTTGTTCAAACATGAGCTCTCCAATGGCTCTGCTTTTGCCTTTACTCAGGTGCTTTTTTATGGTGTCAGAAAAGGGAATGTGATCTTTCATCTCTTGTTCTCTTTCTTTCACTCTGCATTCCACTGCCAGCTAGGCAAGACTACTTTGCAGATGTCAACCACCAGTTCCTTTTTTCCCCTGACAGCTAAAAGTATATCTGTTTTGCAAACCAAACAATATGTAAACATTTTTTGCTTGCACGGAGACAGGAAATCATATTCCTGAGCTTTGTAAAAGCAGAACTCTGCATTCTGTACAATTCTATGTAAAATACTTGAAGATCATTGATTCAGTAAATAGGTGAATGTGAAAGGCAAGTCTTATGTGTTACATCTCCTATGTAAAGAGCTCAATCTCACGTAGAGGCCCCTGGGTAGAAGAGGAAATGTCATGTGTGAAGCAGTTCCAGAGAATTAGAACAAATCCCATATGAGTCCTCAGAGAAGACCTGCCTTAAGTTGGTAATTTAGAACTAGCAGGGATTGTAGATGTGTTGGCTTAGATGCATGTTTATGGAAACTCATGCTGATAGTGCTGCTGAAGGCAATGTTCAATAACTAGAAAATGGGTCAAGCTTTAAATCTCATGTTTATTCTCCTGAGAACTGACTTTGATAAACGGCTGTCTTGGCAACAGACGTAATGTTAAAACTGACATTTGACCTTCTGTATCAGGTAAACTCATTAATACAGTCTAGGAGGACAAAAGCAGAGTTTTCCTTAGATAAATGCTTTAAAGGGGGGGAAAAAACCTAGTATGTGAACTTCTAATATATGAGTGCATTCATGTGTTGCCAATAGCTCTGGCTATTTTTGGAGAAAGGTGATTAGCTTCCCATGTGATCTGGCCATGTGCTTTATGATGTTTTTCTACATTTTCATCTTTACAGACACATACACATTGAGAGATTTTGTCCAGAAATCCTTCATTTCATTTACTTTACTAAAAAGATATATTTTGCCTTAAGTGAACACACATGAATAAAGCAGAGGGAGTCAGTAATTAAGATTTTAGGAGAGATTCATATTACTAGCATTGTATCAATATACACACCTTTCCCTGATACCATTTACTAGTATTGGTTCTTAACATGTTATCTGTGGACATTTCAGGGAGTCTGGAAGGTCAAATTGTTTTCCTAATTTCACTGAGACATTATTTCCCTTGTTCACCTCATTGACATTTGTGCTAAGAACACATATGAATGGAGAAGTCAATTTGGCATGGATAAAGGCAGTGATGACAAATCCTAAAATCACTGTGCTCCTCATCACCACGAACCCACAATGTAAAAGGAAAAATAAAAGAGAATAAAGTTAAAATAATCATTGATAAAAGAACTTTGTTGAACTATGACTCTAAAGTAGGCATTTTTGAAAAATTATTCAACCATACAGCACTTTGCTGTTCCCATGGAACAATTTTACTTAAATTACAAACTACTTAGACTTGTATATTTTTCAGACATTTCTTACTCTTTTTCTCTTTCTTTTTTCTTTCTTTCCTTTTTCTCCAGTACCAGTGTAACTTTTTCCTGTTTAATTGGTTGCAGATAAAGACTTGTGTACTTCTCAGCTGTGGCTTCATAACACTGTCTTCTGGATCTCAGATTCCTGAGTAGCTAAGATTACAGGGAGATCCACCAACACTTGGTCAGATATTTTCTTGAAAGTGAACAAAGGAGTCTATAATTTCAAGGAATGCAATATTATTTTTATCAGTATACATTTGAGGTTTGATATTTTGCATTTTGGAAAACTTCTGTCTGCCATTTTGAGCTAGTTAGTTCCTGATACTTGAATAATTTTTGTGATGAAATTTGATGATGACAAATATGATTTGATGACAAATATGATTTCAACATATTGTTGAAAGAAATGTGGCAGTAACTTTACAAATTGTTATTTTCAGATTACAAGTACATAATAAAATAAAATTATTTGAAGACAAAGTAGTCATTTAACTTTAAAGATATATCACTTGATGTTAACGTTATAAATTAAGGAAAATTTATTTGCAACTCAACTTAAAAACTACTATTTTCAACTTGTATTATCAAGGATTAGAAAGTTAAATAAAATGTTCATTTTGAAGCTGGATTTCCTACTTATTGAATTATCTCCTACTGTTTACAAGGGACTGACCTTTGGGTTCCAGAATTCGTGGACATTTATGTCTCTTATGCAAAATGATATACTATTCATTGCCCATCTACACATGTCCTCCTGCATATTTTAAATCATTTCTAGTCTATGCACATAACTAATACAATACAAATGGTATCCAATAAATTGTTATATTAGATGTTTAGAGATTCATGACCAAAAATGTATGGCCCAGCAACAGTGGTTCTTGCCTGTACGTTTAACTACTTAGGAGGCCGAGGTCTGAGGATTGTGATTCAAAGCCAACCCAGGAAAGAAAGTCTCTGAGACTATTATCTCCAATTGGCCACCAAGAAAAAGGCGGGGCGGGGCGTGGGAGGAGAGAAAAAGCTGGAATGCCTCAAGTGGCAGAAAATTAGCCTTGTGCAAAAAAGTTCCAGGACAGTGTCCTGGCCCTGAGTTCAATCAAGACTGGCACACACAAAATATACATTCATGCTCAGTATTGACACTTCAGTTTTTTGTTTCTGAACTATAGCTTGTTGAAATCACAATGAATAACCTTTAAATTTGGAGATCTCACTGAACTTTAGTCAAAATGGTCTATCAATGGAGAAGCAAATACTAGAATTAGATTTTCCTTTATTGAATCCTTTCCTTTAAGGCACCAAAGCTGAATTTGCTCTTTCCTAGTGACTAGTAAGGTTCAAATACTTATGTATTATTTCTCGTCTATATTTAGGTAAATAATTTATTCATAAAATTTAACCATTTTCACCCAGATTGTTGTTATTTTATAATTTTGTGTGTCTTTCATGTGTTCTAATGACAATTCTTTATAAAATATGTACTTTGAAAAGCTATCTATACATTTTAAATTTTATTTTAATAGTGTTTTGAGAAGAGTGATATTAATTTAATGAAGAATAATGTGTCCAGTAGTTACGCCAATGAAGTTTTAATGCTTATCTTTCCTTGGAGGTTAACTCAGATTAATATAAACCAAGTTAGTTACATTACTTTGTCATGAATGTCTTGGGGCACGGTACCATAGCCCACTTCTGAACAAAAATCATCTAAAAATGTGTCGTTGTTCTTAAAAAGAAAACCTTCTACAGCTAATCATTTAGTCGGCTTAATTATAGTTTTCAATATTTTGGATAGTTTCTGTAGAGCTTAATTTTAATATTTGCTTCACTTAAGTTTTGAAATGGAGTCTTAACTCTCATCACCATGAAGTCACATAAGAGTCCCACAGCATGCCTCATGCTGGAGAGTATTTTATTGGGTCATTTCATAGTTCATTAAAAGAACCACATTTTAAATAGTTCAGCTGAGAATAGAAACACCATGAGGTGCTTCAAAGATGTTCTGTACATTAGGCATAACTACTCCGGCCTCTGGTTAGCCATAAAACCAGTAGCTGTGACTGGGCCATTAGTAACGATAACATTCCCTTTGAAATGTACATACATCAGTCCACAGAAGTTCATTCAGTTTTGCCCTATGAATTTGATGTGAACAAATATTCTTGTGAACTATCCTAGTACTTTTCTTTGTAGTTATCATGAGGAAGTATTTTATTTTTTCTGAGGTATTTAATTTCTTCCTAAGAATACTTAGGGTTGTTTTACCATGTTAGTGATCTAGAGTATGAATTAGTAGGGTTGCTGTGGATTTCTGCTGGAATATACTTTGTATCCTTTTCCCCTCAAGCTCTTATTCCTGAGGATTTTGTCCACATTGCTGAAGATTCTCCAGTGTACATTCTTCTAGATTCCTCTCGTCTACTTACAAATCACCCAAAGAATTACTCTTTTTTTTGTGCCATCCATCTAAAGAACTTCATTCTTAGCTTTGATCTGTGCTTTCAAGGACCAATTTATTAAACAAGATTCAAATTAGAAAATAATCTCTATAGAAAGCATAGGTCAAGTTCACTTTTAGAGTAAACTTTGTAAAACTATAAATTTAGTGAATATTACTTATCGTACAGTAAATGAAATAAAGTCTTTCGACTTCTCTTGGCAAAGCATATATGTGTACAGGAAATTATGTGAAATTGAGTTTCCCATTATTGCTACAAATGCCAGTGATGGATTAACTTAACAAAAGGAAGTTTAATCTTTTGTCTCTCTCCCTTTTTTTTTTTGCTATTGTTTTCCAGTCCTGAGACTTGAACTCAGGACATGGGCACAGTCCCTGAGCCACTTTGTATTCAAGGCTAGCATTCTACCACTTGAGCCACAGTGCCACTTCTGGCTTTTTCTGAGTAGTTTATTGGAGATAAAAGTCTGATGGACTTTTTCTTCCCAGGCTGGTTTCAAAATGGGATCCTCAGTTTTCAGCCTCCTGAGTAGCTAGGATTACAGGGTTTACCCAGCAGGAGCTGATGGCTGACTCATAGTTTTGTGGGCTTTATGTGATAGGGCAAAAATCATTGTTTTGGTGGTGATGTCAGATGGCAATGGCACGAATGTATGGATGAGAAAAATACTTCACTTCTTGGTCAAGAACAGGCAGAAAAAAAGACATGGGAAGGAATGAAGGAGATGCCAGGATCTCACAATCATACAAGGACTTCACTCGCATTAATTTCTGCCTCTCAAAATTTTCACATGCCCCTTAAAAACAGCAAGCTATAAACAGTCTCTCTCTCTCTCTCTCTCTCTCTCTCTCTCTCTCTCTCTCTCTCATACATGAACATTTGGGGGACAATTCAAATCCATAATGTAGTATCAAATACATCTTTGTAATTATTAATAAAAGGTGTTAAGGAACCAAAACAGGTTCTGTTTTAAAATTTCAAAGCAAAATCTTTTGGAGGAATTCTTTAAAAGACTCCGGGCAAAAACTAATTAATCACTGGGTGACAGTGGCTCAGGCCTATAATCCTAGCTACTCAAATGGCTGAGATCTGAGGAACACAGTCCAAAGCCAGCCCACAGAAAAATGTCTATGAGACTCAACACCAATTGGCCACCGGAAAACCAGAAGTGGCACTGTGGCTCAAATGATAAAGTGCTAACCTTGAGCTCAAGAGCTCAGGGTTAACACCAGGATCAGAGGTCAAGGCCCATGACCCACAAAAAAAAAAACCAATTAATCATAAATAATCATTTAGAGTGTTGTTTTATAATACATTTAGATGCAATGCTTAATTATTTTGCCAGTTTAGTACAATCCTTCCCCCAAAGCAGGGATCGGGTCTTGCTCAAAACAGATTTTAAAGCTGTCCGAATTAATACCATAGCCCCCATCACCAATCATTTTGGAAAAATCCAAGATTATATATTGTACTCATTTGTAAATCTTGCTTGTTTTTTTACTCCCTCCAATGAATTCCATTTTTTTTCTGATTATCCTTCTTACCTTGACCACAATCTTCTTGAATATACAAAAATTAACTACTCCAGTAAAAATATCAACAGTTCTTAGCGAGGTAGGAGGACAGGCCATAGATTATTTTATTCAAAGCCCAGATTTAAGACTATCATAGGCATTTTATCTCATAGGACCTACCCCAGCCATCTGAGATTGTTCTTTTATTATTTCTACACCATAAAGAGAAATTACAATAACCATGGACTTATTTTGTCCATCTAAAATATGTGTTGGAGTTAATATTTGAACTTAGGTATGTGGTTGCCTATGCCTTATAATTATGTTAGAGTTTTCACAGGCATTTTACTGTGTGCCTGTCAAGATAGGCCTTCTCTGTACATCTTCTGATACAGCTTTCAACAGAAAAAATGGAACCAATGTTTGTTTGTTAACACTCAGATCATCATGATTAGCTCCTAGAATATGTTAATTTAAAAAGTGACCACTTTGATTTTGCTGTTTTAGAACATAATTTCTACCTCTTTGAATATAGGATTGGAATAGATAAGAAAATAATATTCAAGTAAATTTTCCTGAATGCTTGTTTTAAAGGCCTTTTGTCATCCATTTAATGCAAATCACGTTCAGTAATAAACCAGTTTTTCTCAGTGCTTACCAGTCTATCAAAGAGTGATAAACATTTATTTTTTTAGCTGTTGTAATCTCACCTTTTTATAGGATAAAACAATGTATCTTTATAAAACCCTAATATCATAGATCATCTTCTACAAAGAATAAGGATTATACAGCAATTTATTTAAGTATGTCTCTTTGTGCAGAATAGTACATCTCATTTATAGAAATATAATTGCTTTGTCATCTGCATTGAGATAAATTAATACATGAATGTTATCTGAACTATAGAAAGTTATTGGCATAATTACATAAAATTACAACTCCCTCTGCCTACTCTTTATGGCAATAACCACTCTCTTTGGTTATACAACACATTGGGAATTTTTTGTTGCCATGGTTATATATGTTTGTTTATACTATAAAAGATAGTCTGTCAAGGAATTTCTTCTGATTTACAAAACAATATTGCTGAATGGAAGCTATTAGAATGCAGTCTGGTAATGGTTATTCCTGTAAGCAAACCTGAATAATTTCGGTATAATAAAAGAAACCTCTCATTCATTCATTCATTCATTCATCCCCTTTACTACAATCCATCATTCACATCCACCTGAAATCATGTCATTTTGAGTGATTTATTTTTCCTCTTGATAATGTTTGAACAGAGTAGGCAACAGAAAATAGAGATGTCTTTATTCCCTGAGACCCTCTGAAGTGGATATCTGTAATTGTGCTATCTTTGCTCTAAAAGACAGTGTGAAAGTGGTTCATTACTTTATTGGTAAAGAAGTAATATTCTTCTTGCCACAATAAATGGATATCAAATCATTCATATTATTATGATAAGTGTCTACTTCTTATTAATACTGGAACGGAGATTTTTTTTCCCATTGGACTCTTTCTATTTATGTAATTGTCTGTTCTTGTGCTGTTACTCAAAACTGTAGATCAAGGACAGGTCTGGTTGGTGTTCACACTTTTGTGTTTGTACCTTCAACATTTTGCTTGCTTCAGCAGCAAATGTACTAAAACAGAACTTGCTATAGCAACCAATAAAAAAATCAAACCAATTGAAAACTAAAATATGAATATAATATGAAGTAAATCACATAAAGCATAATGCACTGGTCCTGAAATACAATAGAGAAATATTACAGTTAAGAAAATGGTAAATTAAAATACATTTTTGCTTATTGTTATGGATTTCTATTTCCAGTGTTACCTTTCTTAGAATATTCACTAGATATACTCATGTAGTAATTATGAATTAGAATCAATTAGTGTTTTTACTAAATTTTATAAATGAAGTCATATGTATAATTAAGACATATAAAGTTTAGGAAAAAGTACCTAAAATATCCCCTCACTCAAAGCATAAAGAAGTAGATAGATTTGGGCTGGGAATATGGCCTAGTGGCAAAAGTGATTTCCTCGTATACATGAAGCCCTGAGTTCAATTCACCAGCACCACATATATAGGAAATGGCCAGAAGTGGCGCTGTGGCTCAAGTGGCAAAGTGCTAGCCTTGAGCAAAAAGAAGCCAGGGACAGTGTTCAAGCCCTAAGTTCAAGCTCCAGGACTGGCAAAACAAAAAGAAAGAAAAAAAAAGAAGTAGATAGATGATTGAAATATTTACACATTATTTGTGAGTGTGTGTGTGTGTCTGTGTGTGTATGTGTGTCTGTATTTGTGTGTGTCTGTGTCTGTGTGTTTGTGTGTGGTAGTTGGGATTAAATTCAGGGATGTATGCATTCTAGGAAGCACAGCACTGTTGAACTACATATCAATATTACGATGCCTAGAGTTATTCATTTTAACTAAAGAACATATTAATGGTATTAGTTTATTATGTTTAGTTAGATATACTTTTCAAAAAGAATTGGAAATAGGTCATGGAATATATAACTTTCACTAGTCATCCTCATGTATTATAGTATATAATACTGTAAGTAAATTTGTATAAAAGACCAATAATATCTACCTTTCCAATTCTGGGATTTAATAGGAACTCATTTGCATACTAATTATGCCATGCCTAAAGATGTACATATTAAAATATTTTAATTAGTAAATATCTCCATATAACTATCTATGTGTGCATATGTGGATACATATATAGTATGTATAGTATAGTGATTCCTCACCTATCATGAGAATTACATTCCAGAGACCCTCACAATAGGTGAAAATCCATGAAGTAGCAGCTATATTTATTTTATTATTTATATATTTAAGGCTTTATAAACCCTTCTTACTCTCCTGTAACCCTTTCCCACTCTCTTACTAACCTTCTCTATAAGCTTATAAACACTTTATATGCTCTTAAACACTTTCTACACACTTAAATGTCTCTAGTTTTAACAACATGTAATATTCTATATGGGTACTCACCAGTGAAGTATACTAAAACTTGGGTACTGAAGATCGTGGATTATTCACCTGTGCACTATTGATGGTAATGAAGATCATGATGATGAGATGAATGTACTACACAGCATTACAGCTCTTCTGAAGGGACTAATTAATCAGGAGCCTCATCAGGTCATTCAGTATTTGTCCTGGGCTTTAACTTGTATTTCTGCTAAAGGTATTGGTATAACTAATCTGTTTATCCAATTGGTGAACATAATAATGGAGGGCTGATGGTGCTGCTTTTTCTTTTGAATGAGATTTTTTTTTTTTTTAAATAAACTGGCATGCCACTCTCAATTGTATTTAAAAAGTACAATGAGGGCTGGGGATATAGCCTAGTGGCAAGAGTGCCTGCCTCGGATACACGAGGCCCTAGGTTTGATTCCCCAGCACCACATATACAGAAAACGGCCAGAAGCGGCGCTGTGGCTCAAGTGGCAGAGTGCTAGCCTTGAGCGGGAAGAAGCCAGGGACAGTGCTCAGGCCCTGAGTCCAAGGCCCAGGACTGGCCAAAAAAAAAAAAAAAAAAAAAAAAGTACAATGAACAAAACATCTGGAGGAAACCCATTCTTTAGCCACTTGCTGAAGTCCTTTGACCATTCTGACCATGGTTACAAGACAATCAAGTATTAGGTCAACTTTCTCTTTGCTCCAACCAATAGTTTGTTTTGTTCTTCATTCTTTTGTTCACTTACCGACTTCATCTCATCATGTTAAAAACTTGTTCTGGCTTATAGCACCCTTCCTCAATGACGGGTGTGAACATGCCTTTCACGTACTCCTTGGCTCTAGCTTTATCTGTATGTAGAGGGAGCTTCTCCATGAAGAGAAATGCTCTTGAGTCAAAAGCATCTTTGAAATTTGTCAAACCAGCCCTTGCTGGCAGTAAATTGGGTTGGTCTGGTGGGAGAAATACTTGATGATACTGCTTCTGAGTGGTCATCCTCATCTCCATCCTATCACCCTCATGAACATCAGTACTTTCTGCAAAAGTACCAAAGTTTCTTCTCCTTCTTCCAGATAGTGTTGGTATCCAGCAAGATGTTCTTCTTCCTGCAGTCATATATCCACTGGACAAATGAAAATTCCATCCTCACAAAGGTGCAGAATGTTTAGATGACATCAGATGCCTTGAAATAAATTCATATGTAGAAAATTTTCACAAAAACACAACACTGCAAAGCAGCACATGCAAAACAATCAGATGTAGATGTGAAGTGGACAAGGAGAGATGCTGAATGTTTGGACACAGTGCAGGAGATCAAACAGACTGATGCTATGGTCACTGAGCCATCACTGCCCAGGACACAGAACACAGTGATGGGGTTGGCCAACTTCCATTCCATCAGTCAATAATAGTGTGCCATGTAGAATCTCAAGTTGCCAAACCTGCTCAAGCAGGCTTACTACATTTCCATTGTGTATGGTATGATAAAATACATGCTGTATTTATTTCATTTTAATATTTTTGAATAAACATTTTTAGTATTTTTATGTTGTTTTAATTTTAGGCAAAAATAATTAAAGTCATAAATATTATATAAATATCTGTATAATGCAAAATCTTACAATACAGTCAAAACTCCATGATACAAAATGTTATATATATATGCATATATATATATATATATTTAATGCCATGATACAGTGAAGCCACAAAAACTAAACTGAAATATAGCAAGGGATGACTGTATACTAAATACTTATCTATATCTGTATATCTACATATGTATCTCTATGTGTATGTGCACATGGACAGTTATAAACACACACAGATATGTGCACACATATACAAATACTCATAGACACACATTTATCATATTCATGTGTATGTAACTATTTAATATATTTTTAATTTTTCATACAAGGGAAATGGTTAATATTTTGAAGAAGGATAAAAACATGTTACAATGACTGCTATTTAAATTTAAAAAATCCATTCAGCACATACTCATTGACAATGTACTATATTTTAAGTACAGTTGTAAGTCATAAAAGTAAAATGACAAAACTTAGAAATTGGGGCTGGGAATATGGCCTAGTGGCAAGAGTGCTTGCCTCTGATACATGAAACCCTGAGTTCGATTCCCTAGCGCTACATATATAGAAAATGGCCAGAAGTGGCGCTGTGGCTCAAGTGGCAGAGTGTTAGCCTTGAGCAAAAGAAAGCCAGGGACAGTGCTCACGCCCTGAGTTCAAGGCCCAGGACTGACAAAAAAACAAACAAACAAACAACAAAAAAAGACTTAAAATTAAAACTAAAATGAGAAAAATCTTTCCTCTCAAAGGTTTGAAGTCTAATAATAATTTTCCTATATTGTCACTTTATTTGCATAACACATTTCCCCCATTTTTCTCTTAAGATCCTACTAGAACCTTAAACACTAGCTTTCCTAACAGAACTTTCCCTTCTCAATATTCCCCAGACAAAATGCAACTTTATATTCTTTACTCAGAATTGTTCTGGCTCTTTGTGTCACATAAAAACTAGCTTTAAATAAAATACACTAACTATTCAGTACATAGTCTTATAAATATCTGTGCTTCAGTTTTTCTTTATTCTTATCTTTTGTGCCCTTAAAACATCCAGGAATCTTACCCTCCCCCTATGAATTTTTATTACCTTTCATTATATTATCAGGCTTCAAGATTTCTTGGGAGCTAATTGAAGGGAAGTGAAATCTATCCATTTGTTAATCATACTTTTTAAAGAGTGTATATAAAATTGAAGTCCAATTCTATTGTGTCTAGACATATTTGACCATTTATTTTTTAACTGAAATAAAAGGAAAATAAGTGTTAATGTGTCCAATTCTCTTCTAATTAGAGGGAGAGGTTAGAAAAGCCAAATCCAGTCAGCTAAAAATGAGTTATCTACAAATGAGCTTACTTGGAAACAGATTAGCAATTTAAATGACTTAAGTTAATAAGATCCAATTATAGCTAATTTGCCCATCCTTTCTTTTCCTTGCCCTCCCACAGACTTCAGAGGATGAGTGGCTTGCATGGATTCCTAGGAGCAGCAGGGAGGGAGGGTTGTGGAGTAGGGAGTTCGAGAAAACAAACATTGAGCACACTTGCTGTAGCTATACTAGACCCTGGCCCCCAACACCAGGTGTGGACACCAGTAATGCTGAAGTGTCTTGAAGTTCTAAATATTTTGGTAAATATCCATGTCTTTCTGTGGTATACATGTGGCACTGTGTTTCTGTGTGCAGAGCATATGTAGCTCCAATGATTATCTGATTTTTTATTCCTCTCTCAATTTTCTGGCAAAAGTCTTCCTATCTTTCAACTGGTTGTTTGTCCAATTTATTTCCACACAATCTTCCTTTCACTATCTTTTAATTTTTTTCTCTTTTAATCTTTTCATTGAGCCAATGCTCTTTTACCTTGCTAAATACTAACTCCTGGATCTGTGTCTTATTAAGAGTATATTAAAACACTACAAGAAGGAGTAGGAGAAACACTTGGGCTCCTAGTCACAGGACAAAACTTCCTTAACAACGACCCAGAAATAATACAAATCAAAGAAAGGATGGACAATTGGGTCTGTATCAAACTGCAGAGCCTCTGCAGGGCAAAGAACATAGCTGGCAAGATAAACAGAAAGTCCACAGATTGGGAAAAGATCTTTACCAGCCATACAATGGACAAAGACCTCTTATCTAAATTATATGCAGAACTAAAAAAATTAAATTCCTCCAAAACAAAACTGCAAAGAACCAACAGCCCCCTCAACAAGTGGGCTACGAACTTAAAAAGAGACTTCTCTGATGAGGAAATGAGAATGGCCAAGAGACATATGAAAAAGTACTCTACATCACTGGCCATAAAAGAAATGCAAATCAAAAAAACATTGAGATTCCATCTCACCCCAGTAAGAATGTCATTTATCAAGAAAACGAACAATAATAAATTTTGGAGGGGATGTGGCCAAAAGGGAACCCTACTTCATTGCTGGGGGGAATGTAAACTGGTTCAGCCACTCTGGAAAGCGGTATGGAGATTCCTCAGAAGATTAAACATAGGGTTCCCCTATGACCCAGAAGCCCAACTTTTGGGCATCTACCCAAAAGACCACAAACAAGAACGCACTAAAGCCACCAGCACAACAATGTTCATCGCAGCACAATTTGTCATCGCTAAAATATGGAACCAACCCAAATGCCCCTCAGTCGATGAATGGATCAGGAAAATGTGGTAGATATACACAATGGAATTTTATGCCTCTATCAGAATAATGACGTTGCCCCATTTGTAAGGAAATGGAAGGACTTAGAAAAAAATTACACTAAGTGAAGTGAGTCAGACCCAAAGAAACATGGAGTCTATTGTCTCCCTCCAAGGGAATAATTAGCACAGGTTTAGGCTAGTCACTATGAATGCATAAGGTGATGCTAAGCGAAATGAACTCCATGTTATGGAAATGACTGTTATATCACTGCTGCAATTATTTTCAACATGCCATGTGAAACCGTAGCTTCTATTGTTGATGGTTCTCTTGTATCCCCTTCCTTTGGTTGTACCTGCACTATCACTGTATCTTATCTGAGTACTCTGGGTTCTGTATATACTGGTATTAGAACTAGGGTAGTGAAAGGGAATATCAAAATCGAGAGACAAAGGATAAAAAGACAAATTACTCCAAAAGCAATACATACAAAACCATTTGGTGTAAACCAACTGAACAAGTCATGGGGGGAGAGGGAAAGGGGGAGGGGGGAGGGGGGAATGAGGGAGGAGGTAACAAACAGTACAAGAAATGTGCCCAAGGCCTAATGTATGAAACTGTAACTTCTCTGTACATCACTTTGACAATTTTTTTAAAAAAGTGTATTAAGAGTGTACATTTGTTTATTTTTATGTCAATTAATATATCTCTGAGTCTTAACTCATTAATTGACATCTTTATGACATTTTGGAAGTGCAATACTAGTAATAATTTGTTTGTTTATCTTGCAGTACTCGGTTTGAACTCAGGGTCAACCTCTTGCCCTGATCAGGTAGTTAGGATTGCCAACATGAGCACTGGTGACTGGCTCGGATATCTCACTTTTAAAGGGATAGATTGCATAGATTTTTCTTATTACTTCTGCTAAGATACAGACAGGAATTGTT
Source organism: Perognathus longimembris pacificus (assembly GCF_023159225.1). Classification (NCBI taxonomy): domain Eukaryota; kingdom Metazoa; phylum Chordata; class Mammalia; order Rodentia; family Heteromyidae; genus Perognathus; species Perognathus longimembris. Next base: position 44,364,574 of record NC_063169.1, read on the forward strand.
TGATCAAGCAGTGTATCATTTAAAAACGTATATGTTTATATTTCCTCCTTAAAACTGACTTTAAAAAATCTAGAAATTTAGTTACCAAATTGTTGAGGTGTTTGGAAATAAGTATAATGAAGAAAACTGAGAAATGTCATCTCCAGAGCTTTGAAACAATTCCTGTCATTGGTATACAAGTTGGGTGAGAAAAGGAAGAATCTGATATAGAGAGGAAAACTGAGTTTGAAGTTGAAAGCATAACATCCTTAAATTGTGGAATAATTTAAATATGTTCAGATTCTAGAATAACAAATAAGAATGACATAAAAGCAGGGGAAATAAGATTCAGTAAAGGATGATGGGTAATTGTGAAGAAATCAATCTGCAGAGTTATATATGATAAGAAATAGTATTTCAAATTTGCTTATGCACATGACAAAAAATCCAGAATGACAAATCTACTGGGTTTTAAGATGAGCATATTCATTTCAGACAGTAGATTTCCTTGCTTAAGGGAGTGTTAATTTCACCATTTATTTTGCATATTAACTCACACCTATCAGAATCGCCCACAAAAATGTTACTGGAGACTGTTTCTAGTAGTTCATACCTATAATCTTAATAATGCTTCCCTAGAGGCAGAAATTGGGAGGATTGTTGTTTGAGGGCAACCCAGGCAAAAAGATGTAGAAAAAATTATATCTCAACCAATGGCAGGTACACACACTGCCCTTCATCTTTGAATAGAAGAAATGGGAATGTTCACCTAGGTTTGTGTGCCAAAATATGAGACCTGATCTCAAACAAAAGTGTTGCAGGTATGGCTCTAATGGTAGAGTATGTGCCTAGCAAATTTGATGCTCTCAGTTCAAACTTCAAAACCACCAAAAATACAAATTTTACTAGTTTTGTTTTATACATGGAAATAACTTGTATTTTAACATTACTGAATGGTTTTAAGAAAGATATTGTGTCATTTGGAAAGAAATGGAAAGATCTGAAAAAATGGTTTTAAGTGACGTTAGCCAGGTCCACAGAGACAAAATTCCATACTTCCTCATATTCGGGAGCTAAAATTAGTTAATTACCATCTACATAAGTACATTTAGTGGTATGCAAATATATGTAAATGTATTAATTGCAATATGGTAGATTCAGAGAAAACTTTGCCTTTTCCTTAGAAAGGCAATAAAAGAAACACCAGAAAGTGGGTTCTTAAAATGTATGGGTGGGGTTAAGGGAAGTAGCAGAATGAAGAGCGTGGGAGAATTCAGCCAAGAATTCAGTGTAAAGGAACTAATGGGTTGGGAGAGATGTGGGACAGTATTGAAAAAGGTGACATTGGTCAAGATCCATTGTGTTAATAAACTGCTATATTGAATGGCAAGTCCTTTGTACAACTACTTAAAGATAATTTTTAAATGCAGTGAATTAGAATACTTAAAGTGTGTATTATAGATTATACCTTGCCAAGAGTATCTTGCACTGTTATGTTAGTGAAAATCAAGTTGCTCTCAAACTAGAAAAAGGAGGGGGAAATTAAACAAAATGAATAATAAATATAAGGTTTTATGTGCCTGTTTTATATACTTGAAGATAATTTATTGTTTGTATTTAAATTATCAATCTTAAATCAGACTTTCTGGTGACATTTGTTTCTGTGATATTATGAATGTTTTTTTCTGAGTCTAGTCATCAAAACTGGAGTGGGGATAAGAAATTTCACAATTAACTTGGCCTACTTGAACAGAAAGTAATTACTAATTGAATTCTCCAAGTAATTGTATGGTAAATTTTTACTATGATAAGCCATCTTGTGACTATGCTTACAGTAGCTCTAAAGTAAAGAGAAATACCCTTTGTGTTAACTAGTCCAAATCCAATTTGTTGGTAGGGTTTTTAAATCCAACTCAATAATCCATCCTCATTCTGTTCCTCTTTGTTCTTGTTCCGTTTGTTGCTTGAAGTAGCTATTATTGTTGTGATAGCTATGATTTTCTCTAGTACTTTGTTCATCCCAGTATGTATTGATAGTCTTGGGAGTGCAGTAATGGAAAGTAAGTATGTGATAATGGTGGATGTTCCTTGTTCCAATGCAGTGAAGTTTCCAACTGGAAGCACACAGTGAAATCCCCACATCATAAAGAACTACTCTTAGCACCTAAGCAAGCAAAAAAAGAAAACATATTAGTAAAAAGAAAACCTCCCAGAAAGGATTGGCTTAAGGTAATGGTCATACTCTTCTTTCCATGGTCAGTCATCCAGATCCATTGTGAATTAAAGTTTATGATGTTTCAGTTACCTAAGATGAGTAAGTTCTGGAGGTCTTTCATGCACTACTGCAATTATAGTTAATAAAAATGCATCTTATATTTGAAAATTTCTATCAGAATAGATAGCAAGTGTGTTCACCTTGTATAAAATGTATATACAAAATTATATACATAGATGAAAAATAACATGTAAATGTAAAGAATAGTAAAAACAAGTTGGTCTTTATATGCTAACAACCAGATTTTTAGGTCTTATGGAAATCTATTTTTATAGTAAGTCCAGTAAAAAATTTTTTCTAGCAATATTGGGGATTAAACTCAGAACCTCAGGAGTGCTAGGTAAGAGTTCCACCTGAGCACACTCCAGCACCCTTTTCCATTTGTCATTTTGAAGGAAGGGTCTCACTTTCTGCCAAGGTTGTCCTAGGCTGTGATACTCCAATTTGCACTTGTTACTGGTGGTGACATCACCCCCAGCTCAAATTGGAGATGAAGTCCGGAAAACTTCATTTATTTTTGCCACAGTGTACTCTATTGCCAATCCCCATATCTCTGATGCCCATGTAGCTAGGATTACAGATTTGAGCCATCTTACCCAGCTTAGTGTTTTCAGTAACTCCTAATGAAGAACTGATTAATGAACTCTTAGTTGCTTTATTCTTAAATTCTCTCTTGCTTTTACAATAAGTAGGCTATACAATTTGTGTGCATGATAAGTGGAACATTTATTCTATGAAGAGTCAACAATTGAGTAAGCCTGAAACTCCTGTTCTATTTATAGCACACTCTTGTCAAATATGTTGCTCTCCTCCTCCCCCACTGAACTAGACAATTATGACACTTGTCTGGACATGAAGTACAAATAGCTACTACAGATTAATCACTGGTCACATACAATATAAACCCTATCTAAAAGCACTTTTATAACTATTCTCTGCTGAAAGCAAAACCAAATGCTGGACCCATGTTGCACTTAGTTATCTTCTCCCCATCTCTCCTTTCTCACAAAGTTTTTCCAAAGAATATCTATATTGTCCCACTCCCCCCAACTTCCACATCCACTGCTCAGCACATTTATGTCTAGCTACTGTGCTGCTCCATTGAAGCTAAGCTGGCAAGGCTCCTCTGATCCTATGCCAACACACCATCCAGCTGTGTTGAGCCTGCATTCATGCCTCAGGTCTGGTTTGCCTTCACTCTCTCCTGCAATCTCCTATGCTTCTTCTCACCTAGCTTCTGACAATTTATGAGCTATCCACTCCAGAAAGGTTGTTTTCTGTGGGATTGCTTTTGTCAATTTCTGAACCTTTTGAAGTTTATCACTTAGAGTTGGAAGTCTGTCAATTTTTTAATCCCTGCCTAAGGTACTTCTCCGATATTTATTAATCATATATGAAAATTCCTAACTGTCATATTTTCTCAGTATCCCACAGGAAAGGTCAATAGATCATTTATATTTTCTCTAGTTTTCTACTCATGTTTGTGTGCTGGGCACACAGTGGCTGTCCATCACTGTGACCTATTGTGTTGATATCTACTGAACGGTATGAACTGCTAAGTTCCAAATAAACTACAAATTTCTCTTGATTAAGTGTCTCTTTCCGTTTCTTATCTCCACTCGGGTGCTCAAGGTTTATGACATCCTAATCTGTCTCTTCACTTCTCATTTTTTTGAATAAAGAAAAATAAATTCTTCTTAAATGAAAATCCATTATCATTCACCTAATCAATACCTTTAAATATTTAGAACATGCAGAGTAAAAGTGAGTTTCTTTAGCATGAGATATAAACCTTCTATATTTCAAATGTTATATAATTATGACTTTGGAAATTAAGCTATTACCATACTAGAACATCTTTTCCTTTGTACAACCTGTAGTGTTATGATTTTGTGTTTTTACCCTTAAAATTATGTAGAACGCCATATCTTTCTTTAGTTTTCCCAGTACTTATGTGTCTTCAGGATTCTGCTTATATGCCACTTACTTTATTAAACCACCACAGAGCTCTCATTCTATATTAAAATCCTTGTTCCTCCGCCCAAACAGCATTTTTCCATGCATAAGGTAGATCTTATCATATTCAAGATTAACTTCTAATTTTAGAAGGAGAATAAAATTTGAAATTTTAACTTTTAAATCTAGAAGTTAAATGTGACTATGATATGAACAGTAAAAATTACTTTATATATTCTATCCATTAAAACTCTAGGCATAGGAGATGTTAATAGGGCCACAGTAAGTGACCCTGTAAAAGGCTTAGAAAAAAAATTACCCAGTTCTTCTGTACACTTTTCAAAGTTGTAGATCTAGTAAAGAGTCAAATCAAGTCCAGTAAACATTCATTGATAACTATTATGTTCCATCTGTGAAATTTGGTTGTTTTAAGACTAATAAAACTTTGATTTAGGGCTGGGGATATGGCCTAGTGGCAAGAGTGCCTGCCTCGGATACACGAGGCCCTAGGTTCGATTCCCCAGCACCACATATACAGAAAACGGCCAGAAGCGGTGCTGTGGCTCAAGCGGCAGAGTGCTAGCCTTGAGCAGGAAGAAGCCAGGGACAGTGCTCAGGCCCTGAGTCCAAGGCCCAGGACTGGCAAAAAAAAAAAAAAAACACAAAAAACAAAACTTTGATTTAGTTTATAGAGGTGTGATTTAATACTAAAAATCAAATAGTATAAACATAAAAGGCAGGTATTTTAATATTTATTTCCACTATCTTTCCATTCACTTACTAATTTGATACTTATGAGCAAAAACTTTGGCTATCAGTTTACTTTCAAAATGTGGCTTTTCATTCTTCAGCTATCCCTTTCTTTTAAAAATTGTTTTGTGAGGAAATATACACAGGAGTTCTAGTTACATAAGTCAGAGAAAGAGTACATTTCATTTTGAATACTATCACCTCCTCCTTCATTTTCTCCCAGTTTTCCCCCTCCCAATCCTTCTCTCCTCAAGTAGTAAGCTTCATTTCCAACATCATGCCTAGTGAGTGTCACTGCAGCATTACTTCACCTGTTGTCTCACCGTTTCTGTCTCCCTTCTCTCCTCCTCAAATCAGATAAACTTACATACAGTACAAAGTGTATAGAAATCAAACATAGTCACAAAGGGGAATAAGTCAAAGGGGAAAAAAAGAACCACAAGCAATGTAATTTTTAAAATTCTCTTTTTTCCTTACAAATGGGGCAATGTCATTCTTTCTGATAGAGACATAAAATTCCATTGTGTATATGTACCACAATTTCCTGATCCATTCTTCTACTGAGGGGTATCTGGTTTGGTTCCAGATTCTACGAAATGGAAGGACTTGGAAAAAGTTATACTAAGTGAGCCAGACCCAAAGAAACATGGACTCTATGGTCTCCCTTATAGGGAATAATTAGCACAGGTTTAGGCAAGTCACAGCAGAGGATCACAGGAGCCCAATAGCTATACCCTTAGGAACACATAAGATAATGCTAAGTGAAATGAACTCCATGTTATGGAAACGATTGTTATATCACAGTTGTAACTACTTTCAACGTGCCATGTGTAACTGTAGCTTCTACTATTGATGATATTCCTGTATCACCTTCCTGTGGTTGTACCTACACTGTCTCTCTATCTTATCTAAGTATATTGGAAACCGGGTATACTGGTATTAGAACTAGGAAATTGGAAGCAAATACCAAAATTGAGAGACACAGGGTAAAAAAAGACAAACAACTACAAAAGCAATACTTGCAAAACTGTTTAGTGTAAATGAACTGAACAACTCATGGTGGGGGGGAAGGGAAAGGGGGAGGAGAGGAGGGGGAATGAGAGACGAGGGACAGTACAAGAAATGTATCCAATGCCTAATGTATGAAACTGTAACCTTTCTGTAATTCAGTTCGATAATATATATATATATATATAAATTCTCTTGTTTCCATTTCTTGTAGCTCATTTCAATAAGCATCACTTTATATGATCACATACACATAGACATTGAGCCCTTGTGATCTCTCCTAAGACTTTTCCCCTTTTTGTTCACTATATGAATGTTTAGAGTGCTGTTTAACTCAGCAACTCATACAATAATGAATACAAAATCATTAGAGATGGTATACAATACATTTTACATGACGTTGTACTCTGGATTTATGGGTAGTTAAGGTATTTACAAAGACAGGTTTGTTTTTGTGACAGATGTGCTTATTTTAGAGATTGGCATTGCTTAGGTTGAGATGCTCGACTTGGGGTCTAGTTCAGTGGTATATCACTTGCTAGCATGAATGAAGTCTCTGTATAATTCCAAGTGCTTCCAAGAAAAAAAAAAGAAATTTAAAATGGAGATTTAAATGTGTTAACTTCAAAACTAGCTTTGCAGTCAACTTTGCAATACATGAATACATCCTTATGCATTCCCATATTTTCAGATCCCAGTTTTGAATAAGGATGAATTAATTGAGGAAGAAATGCTATACTGGGAAGAACCCGTATTGTTAACCACAATTTAAACTTCTCTTCTTGCTTTGGGATGAAACAAATCTGACAAATGGGGGGTATGAGGGACGAGGTAACAAACAGTACAAGAAATGTATCCAATGCCTAATGTATGAAACTGTAACCTCTCTGTACATCAGTTTGATAATAAAAATTTGAAAAAAAACAACACAAAAAAACAAATGGCTGGCAAGAAAATTATGCCTATTTTTAAATCATTTTCTGGAGAAACAAAGGGAAACACATCCAGAAAGATATATAGCCTCAGAAATCATGGTTGGTTTTTCTAATGTGATATAAATAAAAACATCAAACATTTAGACTTAAGATAGCCTGTATTACTATATTAGCATAAATAATTTTGTCTGTCAAAAAGTGATCAAGCACTAACCCTTCCTCTGTGGTCCACTGTGAATATAATAGTCTCTAAGTAAAATCTCGTGCCTCTGTTTTTATTTCATATATTTATTTTTATTTTTTTCTTATTTATTGTCAATGTGATGTACAGAGAGGTTACAGTTTCATACATTAGGCCTTGGGTACATTTTTTGTACTGTTTGTTACCTCCTCCCTCATTCCCCCACCCCTTTCCCTCTCCCTCCATGAGTTGTTCAGTTGGTTTACACCAAATGGTTTTGCAAGTATTGCTTTTGGATTCGTTTGTCTTTTTATCCTTTGTCTCTCGATTTTAATATTCCCTGTCACTTCCCTAGCTCTAATACCAGTATATACAGTTTCCAATGTGCTCAGATAAGATACAGTGATAGTACTGGTACAACCACAGGAAAGGGATACAAGAGGATCATCAACAATAGAAGCTACAGTTTCACATGGTATGTTGAAAGTAATTACAACAGTCCTTTCCATAATATGGAGTTCATTTCACTTACATTATCCTATGCATTCATAAGGGCATAACTATTAGGTTCTTGTGATCATCCTCTGCTGTGACTAGAATAAACCTGTGCTAATTATTCCCTAGGAAGGAAACCATAGAGTCCATGTTTCTTTGGGTCTGGCTCACTTCACTTAGTATAATTTTTTCCAAGTCCTTCCATTTATTTATGAATGAATGTCATTCTTTCTGATAGAGGCATAAAATTCCATTGTGTATATGTACCACATTTTCCTGATCCATTCTTCTACTGAGGGGCATCTGGGTTGGTTCCATATTTTAGCGATGACAAATTGAGCTGCGATGAACATTGTTGTACTGGTGGCTTTAGTGTGTTCTTGTTTGTGGTCTTTTGGTTAGATGCCCAAAAGTAGGGGTGCTGGGTCATAGGAGTACTCTATGTTTAACTTTCTGAGCAAAATCCCTACCACTTGGTATTGGCACTGGGACAAGTCTGAAGACAAATGGAACAGAATTGTAGAACCAGAAATGAATCCACAGAAGTATACCTACTTAATCTTTGATAAAGGAACTAAAAAAATAGGATGGAAGAAGATAGCCTCTTTAAGAAATGGTGCTGGCAAAACTGGTTCAACACATGCAACAAACTAAAACTAGATCCTTATATCACCCTGCACCAAAATAATTCCAAATGCATCAAAGACCTCAAAATTAAAACAGATACCCTGAAAACAGTAAAAGAAGGAATAGGAGAAACACTTGAGCTCCTTGGCACAGGACGAAATTTCCTTAACAAAGACCCAGAAATAATACAAATCAATAAAAGGATGGACAAATGGGACTGCATCAAACTGCAGAGCTTCTGCAGGGCAAAGGACATAGCTTGCAAGATAAACAGAAAGCCCACAGATTGGGAAAAGATCTTTACCGGCCATACAATGTACAAAGGACTCATATCTAAAATATATAGAGAACTAAAAAAATTAAATTCCTCCAAAACAAAACTTCAAAGAACCAACAGCCCCTCAACAAGTGGGCTAAAGACTTAAAAAGAGACTTCTCTGATGAGGAGATGAGAATGGCCAAGAGATATAAGAAAAAGTGCTCTACATCACTGGCCATAAAAGAAATGCAAACCAAAACAACATTGAGATTTCACCTCACTCTAGTAAGAATGTCTTTTATCAAGAAAACTAACAATAATAAATTTTGGATGGGATATGGCCAAAAGGGGACCCTACTTCATTGTTGGTGGGAATGTAAACTGGTTCAGCCAGAAGTGTAGCTGTGGCTCAAATGGTAGAGCACTAACCTTGATTTCAAAAGCTCAAAGTACAGGGCACACACCCTGACTCTGAGTTCAAGCCTCAGGACTTACACAAATAAACAGCAATGAATTCAATTCAATTAGTAAATATTAAAATGGACTTTGTTATGGTAATAGGAAAACATTTTTTTCAAGCAGGTTATAGAGTACAATCATAAGCAATGCTTGTCTGGATTGAGCACAAGCTCTATTTACCATAGGCAGAACAGTAATTGATGCAGAACTGGAGAGTACCAACCAAAAGCATCTGATAGTACATGCTCCTGACTTGAACCCTCTCTGAAAGGGACTCATAAACATTAAATTCAACACCATGTCAGCCTAAAGTCAATATATGCAACCTATCAGTTTCCCCTTATATGTACATATGCAGCCCTTGACACTTTAAGTAGGCCTTTTCCCATACTTTAACAAGTTTTGCTTCATCAATTTTGTTCTCAACCAGGGAGAAATGAAATTCTTTAATCCTCTAAACTGATCCTCTAGACGTTTTATCTAGAATTATTACTGAGAGAATTACATCTATGACAAAAATTGCTTTTCCAATTGAAAGATAATTTAAAGCAGTTTAAATATGATCATTACTTAGGAACAGAAACGGAACAGTGGATACATATATCTTTAAATGTTAAACTATAAGGAACTAGTCTCACAGTTAGGGCTGCAGTCCTATCTTTAAGATAGAGTTATGAAAGCAAAATGAAGTTACAGAAGCTGAGTAAACTTTAGAATTGTGAGGCTTGATATGCACTATCTCATTTCCTACTTCATTCCCCACTGTTCTTATGTACATGGAATCAAATCATTGATTTCTCAGTGAGAGAGCTGCATTGGGCCTGTTATGATCAGGAGCCTAACCAAGTTACAAATCTGTGAATTACAGAAAAAATATCCCACAACCCAAATCTTAGTTTTAGCAGATCCAAAGCAGTCTTCCATGGGAACTAACTGCATGTGGTAGAGTCAGGTAGGAGTCCTATCTACCTCTTCCATAGTGCAGGTGTTCAGGATGAGGGTCCTTTCCAAAAGGCAGTCCAGCTATCTTTAAACTTCACCCAGATAGAACCTCCAGACTGGAAGAGATAGAATGGATCTGGGCTATAAGCTGCAGTAGCATCTCCCAGAGTATCTCTGATGGATTTGTCACACGTGCTGCTGGATTGCCTATAAATTTCTACACAGACCATTTACAGATGTTTAACCTAAGGTGGGAGTCTGACTTTAGTGAAATCTCCCACTAATTTTTTCTGGTTGCCTTTCTAAAATAAAAAAAAAATTAAATAGGCAGTGGCCTCTGGGTAATTTGCCAGGGTGACAACTTTTATTGACCAGATATTTTTTCAATAAGGGTAGGATTTCCTAGACAGACACAGAAGGCTTGGGCCTGCAACCATCTTTCACAAGTGTGATATCCACACTTGCACAGTTGTTACTGCTGTGCCCCATGCATCTTTCATTACTTTGTCCTGTATATTTTTTTAATGACTGGTTCCATGATCTTAAGGGGAGTTGATCAGTGAAGGTCCATCTTCTGTAACTTCTTCAAGCTGACTCAGGGATGCTAATGCTGCCTAGCCAGGGACTTAAAATTTTAGTCTCTTTTACCAAGAGGTGGACAGGATTAGATGTCATTAGGAGCAAAATTTACTCCAAACTGGAAGCTACACAACAGTTATCTATTAACAACTGTACATACTCTTCTTTTGATGATAGTGTTTCCTGTTTAGCATTTTGGTTTGAAAAAGAATTTTCCTGAGCTCTTATGACCCTACCAATGCCTTCTGTAGTAGGCCTTTAGGAGAGCTCTCAATAGGGACATGATATTGAGTCCATGATCTTCCTTTCTGAACAAATGAATTTATGTGGTTGGTGCTAGTCCAAAATTATTGCCAGTTAGGGCTTTGAGCAGATAGAAGGGGTTGAGACTTTTGTTGATTTTAGACTATTCCCTATTTGACAATCTTTGTTTCTTACTTCCAACTATTATAGATGACTGGCAAGGGTATAAGTTCCTACCCACTTATAAAGCAGACAGACATGGCATTAGAAAGGCATGGTTACAAACTTTTTGGGAACTCCTGGTTCTGATCATTCTTTTGAAAGATCCAAACAAGTGACTCCAAGTTTTGAAACCATTTTGTGCCATTTGAGCCATGTTTTCCAACTGCTTTTGGACATTCCATTATTGCTAAGTCATATCTGTATTCTTAATCAGGCTGCCGGTAATTATCCTCTCTGGCAAAAGTCTCTGTACAATTATGGCTCACTTGGTGTGGTTTTCTTGGTGCAGATTATAAGGCAAACTCTAAAACTCTGGTTTTTCAAAATAGCTGTGTAGATTGCCTGGTGCCCGGCCACTATCCTCTCTCAATATGAAATTCTATTTTTAAATACCTTTGCAGTTTTTTTGTAGTTAAAAAAATGAACATTTAAAAATAAAACTCTAAAAGGCAAGATGTTTTCTTCTTAAATATATAGCTATTCCTTTATTGGACTTCCACTGCTACAACCAATTAATATCTCAAAAGAATAACAGAGGTTTCTTTTTTCAGATGTTTGTTTTCCTAGTGCCCTCTTTTGGTATAGCGTCCTTGACATGTAAATTTTTTTCTCTAGAAAAATAAGTATGTTCTATTGATTAACCACACCAAGAACACCTGGTTGTAGTAATAGGCAAACTGAACCTCTTTGCCTATTGCTGTTATGATAGACATTATATCATATTAAATGCTGAGCCAGAGGAAAGCAAGCCATTTTCTTCTTCCTTTAGCGAAATTATAAAGAACATAGTGGCAAATGGTATATAAGAACTTAAAGTGTATTTGAAAAAAATCACTCAAATTAGCCACTTATAAGTATACAAGTAAAGTATATTGTCTAGATTTCAGGGATTTAAAAAGGGGGAACTAGTGTTCTCTTATGTAGTGTTGATTATGCTGCATTAATGCTTTTTTTTTTTTTAACATATGAGGTTTTTTTGTTGTTTGTTTGTTGCCAGTCCTAGGGCTTGAACTCAGGGCCTGCACACTGTCCCTGGCTTCTTTTTGCTCAAGGCCACAGTACCACTTCCGGCTTTTTCTATATATGTGGTGCTGAGGAATCAAACCCAGGGCTTCATGTATATGAGATGAAAACATTACCACTAGGCCATATTCCAAGTCTGCATTAATGCATTTAAATAACATGGATAATTATATAAAAAGCAGTCTTTAAATACCTGTTAGAGAGCATTTTAGGATGACATGTTTACTCTCTTCTTACAAGTTTTAACAGCTGAGCAATATTATCTAAAATAAATTAATGACACATGAGTAAGGAAAAAGGGCCCAATCATTGAGTTTTAAGTGGCTTTTTATTTAGTGCCTCTGGAAATCAGCTGTATTTCAGGGTTATAAATATGCTGTGTAACTAGTTCCCAGTGCAAAATCATTGAAAAATGAGTTAACAAAGGTTAAATCATTGTTTCCGTATTGAAAGGAATATTGATGAACAGATTGCTGATGGGCGATTCCATTCTCACTACGAGAAAATCATCCATTGCAAAAGAAAGAAAGCTTTTGCATTATTAAAATCTTGTTCTGTAACACCATTGGGAATTTGGTTGGGTCATGAATGCTGGCAGGTTGTCAGGGAAACGCGAATAATGCAATTGAATGCAGTCTTTTGCTAAGTTGGTCTATCATTGAAGCTTTTGATTTCCTAATGGTTGATTTGAAATTTCCAGTATTAGCATTATTTGAGAGGAATTATTTTCTGTCTCTTTTTTGTTGTTGTTGTTTTGGCAGTCGTGAGGCTTGAACTCTGGACCTGAGATACATTTGTTTTTCAGGTGGTTAATTGGAGATAAGAGTCTCATGGCCTTTCTTTGCGGGCTGGCTTTGAACTGCAGCCCCAGATCTCAGTGTCCTGAGTAGCTAGGATTACAGGTGTGAGCCACCCAGTGCCCAGCTATTTTCTATCTTAATTACAGATATCTCTCTGTTAACAGTGATAAAATGAAAACATTTTCTATATGTAGAGTATTATTTTTAAATCTGAAACAAAAATGTCTTCACAGTTGTTTGAAATTTGTGTTTGATAACTAATGAGATGTGCCATTTATTAATTTTTATAATGGTAATATTGACTTATTATTATATATGATTAACTTTTCTATTGGATGTTTCAGGAGTTATGTTAAACTCAGCCTCATTCACAGTCATATGAACACTTATTAAATCATTGCTCTTTAGAAAATTGTCTGCCATACTTTATGTCTGGTGTATTTTGTGTGGTTAGTTGAATGTCCTTTTTTTCCTACCTTTTTATTGTTTCACTGTGTCATTTTTATGCAAGTAATGATCAATTTGAACAAATTAAAATTTTTCTTTTTTTTGCTCCAACCTTACTTTTTAAAAAGTTGAATGGGTTTCACTATTCCCCTTGTGTACATGTATATGAAGTATTTTAATCATATTGGTGTTCCCTTTCACCTTCTCCCTTCAACCTTCACTGCCCTGCTGGTTGTCACATCCAACCACTCTGTTTTATGTTCATTTCATGGGGTTTATTCTAAGGTCTAGATTCTACATATGAGAGAAAGCATGCCATATTTTCATATTTGTCTTTTCCAGCCTGGTTTACTTCATTTAACATGATGTCATCAGTTTAGATTTTTTTCTTTCAAACAACATATTTTCATTTTTCAGGGCTGAATAATACATTGTTTTATATATGCACATATATGTGTATATACATATATACATTCATATCCATATCTCTCTATATATCTTCATTCCTCAGTTGGTGAGTATTGAGTTGATTCCATCACTTGCCTATTATGAAAGAGCTAATGGAAACAGGATATGTAGGTATGATGTTTTTAATGGCTTTATAATCTGTTTGGTTACTTGAGCAAGAATTTTATAGCAGGACCATATGGTAGTTCTTTCTATATTTAGTTTTTTTTGTTGTTGTTGTTTATAGAGCCTCTGTTTGATTTCCATAGAGACTGAACTAATTTACTTCACACCTTTGGTGCATAAGGGCTCCTTCCCTCTGTATCCTTACAAACAAGAAAAATTGACTTTCGCGTAACATAATTGGGCTACCCACCTCTACATTAATCCTAAGTATAAAACAACATCTAGTAATGCTTTGCTTTGATCATGAATATTTACAATTAAAATCTACATCCTGTCAATCCAATAAAAATAAACTCTTAGAGACTTTCCTTTAGAAGATTCTAAGAAAATGTGAAATGAGACAGCTATGAAATGGTTGTTTATAAATTACAATTTGGCAGGTCTGAAGCCAATAATCTAACCATAAGTAGTTAAAATTTTAAGTTATATTTTTAATAGCATTGCACATTCATCATAATGGAGATAAAAAGGGCAAACCAATGCAACAGCAATACTTAGAAAACTATGTGCTGTAAACCACCTGTAAAATTCGGGGGGAGAGGGAGAAGGGGGAGAAAAATGAGGGAGGAAGTAACAAGTTTGATAAGATATGTACAGCCTTATGTTTAAAACTGTACCCCTCTGTACATCACTTTGACAATAAACTCAATTAAAAAAAGGAAGCCTTGGCATTATATCATAGAAAATTTAAATGGCATACACAATGGAATTTTATGCCTCTATCAGAAAGAATGACATTGCCCCATTTGTAAGGAAATGGAAGGACTTAGAAAAAATTATACTAAGTGAAGTGAGCCAGACCCAAAGAAACATGGACTCTATGATCTTCCTTATAGGGAATGATTAGCACAGGTTTAGGCAAGTCACAGCAGAGGATCACAAGAGCCCAATAGCTATACCCTTATGATCACATAAGATGATGCTAAGTGAAATGAACTCCATGTTATGGAAACGATTGTTATATCACAGTTGTAACTACTTTCAACGTCCCATGTGTATCTGTAGCTTCTACTATTGATGATGTTCTTCCTTCCTGTGGTTGTACCTACACTATCTCTGTAATCTTATCTGAGTATATTGGAAACCGTGTATACTGGTATTAGAAGCAGGAAATGGAAAGGGAATGCCAAAATTGAGAGACACAGGGTAAAAAAAGACAAACAACTACAAAAGCAATACTTGCAAAACTGTTTGATGTAAGTGAACTGAACACCTCATGGGGGGAAAGGGAAAGGGGGAGAAGGGATGGGGGAATGAGGGACGAGGTAACAAACAGTACAAGAAATGTATCCAATGCCTAACGTATGAAACTGTAACCTCTCTGTACATCAGTTTGATAATAAAAATTTGAAAAAAAAGAAAAAAGAAAATTTACATGGCAAATTTAGCTTAAGGAACACCATTTCCCCCAGTTTTTCAGCAAACCTATAATACCCATACCCGTTACAGCATAGAATGAAAATACTATCCTCGTATGTCATCCCTGCATACATTAGTTCCCTCAAAACCCAATTCACCAAAATTTCTCTGTTTCTCTCTTTCTGTGTCTAAGAATTTTATTTCTTCAGTACTGGTTGTTCATCTCCAGTTACCTCATTTGCTAAAGGATTCTTTGCAAGGCACATCATCGCTGTGTTCTCTTTATTGTAATTATGACTCTGTATCAATGAAAGTGGGCAATATATCAAAGTGGATAATAACTAGCCTTTGTTTTCTTAGCATCCTTCCCAACCATCAGACTAACTTCTGCTCCTGCAAAGTGTCTTATACCTCTCGTATCACCATTCAAACTCTTCTGTTTCTAAATACCATTTAAGATTTTTCTTTAACACTGTTTTTGTGGAAGAAATCAAAGGCAGTGTGACTGTAATTTTGAATTGCTTTTGAGTTGTGAAGAAGATGTGGGATTCCCCTACAATAGCAGAAAGGGCCACCTCAGGGGTGCAGTGCGTCTGGTATTCCAGGACTTTGGATGTTAGTCAACACTGGAAGAAGAAAAATAACAAAGATGATGCCAGAAGTCTTTTTGGAAAACCGTGGCAATGTTATATCACAAAAACCACTTATGGCTACTTTGCATTGAAAGAATACATAATGGGTATTTTCTTTTCCTTAAGATTAATAATATGTTTAGCCTTCTTTTTTTTCTCAAATTTTTATTATCAAACTGATGTACAGAGAGGTTACAGTATCATACGTTGGGCATTGGATACATTTCTTGTACTGTTTGTTGCTTTGTCCCTCATGCCCCCCTCCCTGCCCCCTTTCCCTCCCCCCGCCAGGTGTTCAGTTCACTTACACCAAACAGTTTTGCAAGTATTGCTTTTGTAGTTATTTCTCTTTTTTTTACCCTGTGTCTCTCAAATTTGGTATTCCCTTTGAATTTCCTACTTCCAATACCAGTAAACACGGTTTCCAATATACTCAGATAAGATTACAGAGATAGTGTAGGTACAACCATAGGAAGGTGATACAAGAACATCATCAATAATAGAGACTACATATACACATAGGACGTTGAAAGTAGTTACAACTGTGATATATCAATTGTTTCCATAACATGGAGTTCATTTCACTTAGAAAACTGTTTGGTGTAAGTGAACTGAACACCTCCGGGGGGGGGGTGGAGAGAAAGGGTGGGAGGGAGGGGGGTATGAAGGACAAGGTAACAAAGAGTACAAGAAATGTATCCAATGCCTAACGTATGAAACTGTAACCTCTATGTACATCAGTTTTATAATAAAAACTTAAAAAAAAAGATTAATAATATGTTTACACAGTATAATTAGGAATGCTGTATTACACCTCAGACGACAGGTTGCATTGACAGTATCATTGATTTGAAAACCACAGAACCCACATTGTATTTAGCGGTTAGGACTTTTCTCAAGGCCATAGCTTTGAATAGAAAAATTTTTAGAACAGTCATTGGGGGACATGAAACTGCCTTTTATCTCTATTGTTTACAAATTGGCATGGCATTTAAGTTATATATTTGCCATTTCAATACACAGTTCACTATTGTTATACAGGTCTGGAAATATTTTTAGTTTTATTGTCCCTTAACTTTGCTGAAGTTGAGGATTACAAATTCTTTTAGTTGCCATTTCCATGGCAACTCTTACTCTAGACCAAATAGTTTTATACTATTTTTACTTAGAGGCAAAAACCATAACTTTATTTTTTTTAATTTTTTAATTAAACTGTGTTGACAAGGTGTTGTGCAAAAGGGGTACAGTTACATAATAGGGCAGTGTGTACATTTCTTGTGATATCTTACACCCTCGCTTTTCTTTCCCTTCCTTAGATCAGGTAGGCATATATACAATACCCAGGGTCCCAAAAACATATACAGTAGCCACGTGGCATACGCCAAAGGAACTACACCTAGAATTTTAAATATAACGTCAACAATAGAGTTTGCTTATCCTTGTCTTATATGAGCATACATACATAGCTTTTGAGCTATTGTGATCCACTGAGAGGTCTATTTTAGACCTTTTCTAAAAGTATTTATTATCAAACTGAATTACAGGGAGGTTACAGTTTCATACATTAGGCATTGGATACATTTCTTGTACTGTTTGTTACCTCGTCCCTCATTCCCCCTCCCTATCCCCCTTTCCCTCCCCCCCCCATGAGTTGTTCAGTTCATTTACACCAAACAGTTTTGCAAGTATTGCTTTTGAAGTTGTTTGTCTTTTTTTACCCTGTGCCTCTGATTTTGGTATTCCCTTTCAATTTCCTAGTTCTAATACCAGTATACACGGTTTCCAATATACTCACATAAGATTACAGAGATAGTGTAGGTACAACCACAGGAAGATGATACAAGAACATCATCAATAGTAGAAGCTACAGATACACATGGACGCTGAAAGTAGTTACAACTGTGATATAACATGTGATATAACTCCATAACATGGAGTTCATTTCACTTCACATCATCTTATGTGATCATAAGGGTATAGCTATTGGGCTCTTGTGATCCTCTGCTGTGACTTGCCTAAACCTGTGCTAATCATTCCCTATAAGGGAGATCATAGAGTCCATGTTTCTTTGGGTCAGTCTCACTTCACTTAGTATAACTTTTTCCAAGTCCTTCCACTTCCTTACAAATGGGGCAATGTCATTCTTTCTGATAGAGGCATAAAATTCCATTGTGTATATGTACCACATTTTCCTGATCCATTCGTCTACTGAGGGGCATCTCGGTTAGTTCCATATTCTTGCTATGACAAATTGTGCTGTGATGAACATTGTTGTGCTGGCGGCTTTACTGTGATTTTGTTTGTGGTCTTTTGGATATACCCAAAAGTGGGGCTGCTGGGTCATAGGGGAGTTCTATATTTAGCCTTCTGAGGAATCTCCATACTGCTTGCCAGAGTGGCTGAACCAGTTTACATTCCCACCAACAATGAAGTAAGGTTCCCTTTTGGCCACATCCCCTCCAACAATTGTTATTGTTAGTTTTCTTGATATATGACATTCTTACTGGGGTGAGATGGAATCTCAATGTTGTTTTGATTTGCATTTCTTTTGTGGCCAGTGATGTAGAACACTTTTTCATATGTCTCTTGGCCATTCTCATTTCCTCATCAGAGAAGTCTCTTTTTATGTCCTTAGCCCACTTGATGAAGGGGCTATTGGTTCTTTGCAGTTTTGTTTTTGAGGAAGGTAATTTTTTTTAGTTCTTCATATATTTTAGATATGAGGCCTTTGTCCATTGAGTGGGCTGGTAAAGATCTTTTCCCAATCTGTGGGCTTTCTGTTTATCTTGTGAGCTATGTCCTTTGCCCTGCAGAAGCTCTGGAGTTTGATGCAGTCCCATTTATTTGTCCAACCTTTCTTTGATTTGTAGCCTTTCTGGGTCTTTCTTAAGGAAGTTTTGTTCTGTGCCTAGGAGCCCAAGTGTTTTTTTACTCCTTCCTTTAGTGTTTTCAGGGTGTGTGTTTTGATTTTGAGGTCTTGTTCCATTTGGAATTGATTTTGGTGCAGGGGTGATATATAAGGATCTAGTTTTAGATTGTTGTATGTGTTGAACCAGTTTTGCCAGCACCATTTGTTAAAGAGGCTATCTTTCTTCCAAACTATTGTTTTAGCTCCTTTATCAAAGATTAAGTAGCGTAGTTCTGTGGGTTCATTTCTGGGTCTTCAATTCTGTTCCATTGGTCTTCAGGTCTGTTTTTGTGCCAATACCAAGCTGTTTTTATTAGTATAGCTTTATAATATAGCTTGAAGTTGGGTACTGTAATTCCTCCAGCACTGTTCTTTCTGCTTAGGTTTGAAAAAAAAAACATTATTTATATTTGGCCTAAGGATACATCTTTTTTAACTTGGAATATAACAGATACTTATCTTTTATTGAGGGAACATAATAAAGAGTTCAGCTAATCTCTTTTATGCATATCTACTTTGCTGCTTTTACAAACAATGTATTTCAAAATCCCAACATCAGGACAAGAAATCCTGGCCTTGCCTATTTCTAAAAGACTGGAAAGTTATATGACATCCCATCACAAATGGTCCTCAAGATCATTTATTTCCTGCTTCAAAAGTGGTGTGTGTGTGAATGTGTATGTCTGAATGTGTGTGTGTGTGTTTGTGTGTGTGTGTGTGTGTGTTGAAACTACTAATGAAAGCATTACAAAGACTAGCTTTTGAAGTGGTGAGCAGCTTTCATTTATTTTCCTTCTGGTATTCCCTCTGCCTCTAGCTAAAATTTAGGACTTTAGAAATGTTATTCTTTGCTACTAAATTCAGTTGATGTTCTATCAAAGTGCATTTGGATTATCAAAGTTTCATTCTCATCTTGCAGCTCAGTATTCCTGAGAGAATGCTAGGCAGATTAGAATCGACAAGCCAGTGTCTGTGCTCCCTCCTCTACCAAGACTTACCTGCTTACATGGCTGTGTAGTTCTTTCTCCTGTTGCCTCCCTAAAAGATAGGCACCCACTCTGAGAAGATGGGGGAGAAGATAGGAATTAGCATCAGCAAGAGGGCTGGGGATATGGCCTAGTGGCAAGAGTGCATGCCTCGTATACATGAGGCCCTGGGTTCAATTCCCAGCACCACATATACAGAAAATAGCCAGAATTGGTGCTGTGGCTCAAGTGGCAGAGTGCTAGCCTTGAGCAAAAAAAAAAAAAGAAGCCAGGGACAGTGCTCAAGCCCTGAGTCCAAGCCCCAGGACTGGCCAAAAAAAAAAAAATAGCATCAGCAAGAAACACATGATGACATAAATCCATCCACAAAAGTCAGAGAATTTTGGATCCACACATATATATATACATATGTACATATACGTATATACATATGTATATATATGTGTGCGTGCATATATATATATGGCAAGTGTAATGTGTTACCTAAAGAAAGAGGCCTTATTTATTATTTTAATGATTCTCACATGGGAAAGCCTAGATAACAAAACATGTAGTGATTTTCTTTTTTTTTTTTTTTTTTGCCAGTTCTGGGGCTTGAACTCAGGACCTGGGCACTGATCCTAAGATTCTTTGCTCAAGCCTGGCACTTGAGCCACAGCACCACTTCCGGCTTTTTCTCTTTATGTGGTACTGAGAGTAGAAGCCAAATCTCCATGCATGCTAGACAAGCATTCCACACTAAACCACATTCCCAGCCAGCCCATCCTCTGGTGATTTTTATATCTGTAGATTTTTTTCTTTGTCTTGAACATCATAAATTAGCACAAGTTGGAATTTTCTTTGCTATTATTTCCAGGTGCTTCTTTTTTCCTTTGTGTCTCTATAGTTATTGGCTCTTGAAATCTGTTGTAATTTGGAGATTCCTTATAAGTTCTTTGAGTTGATAATAATAATTAAATTTAACCATAAAATTATTCAAATTAAGATAAGATTGTTTCCCTGATGCATCTAGCTAAGTGTCTTGAGGCAGATTTGGAAACTATACTCTTGCATGGAAGTGTTTTTGATGTTTCTGGGGCATGTTATAGTAACATTTACCCAAAGACTTGATTAGCCAAGTGGCATTCAGAATTCTGTAATTTTCTGGGATTATGCTAATGCTGATAAGTTTTTTTATAGTGATGGAAGCAACAGACCACTTTAGTGTGCTAAAAGTGGAATGGCTAATATAAGAGGTAGAATCACTGGAGATGAAGACTGAATGTGTTCAGTGAACTTGGCACTGAATGTCCTTTATAACAAGATCTAGTTGAAGAACTAACTTAAAGTAGAGCTCCTTTGTAAAAGCAAAAGTTGTGAGTTTTTGAGTTCTTTTGAAAGTTTTGAGGGCTGGGAAGACTTTGTCCTTTGAAAGAGGACTTAGATTTGGGCATCGAGACAAAAATTTTAATGATATCTCTTGATATTATGATGTTGGACTTCACTAGACTGAGCATGAATTTCAGGTTAATTAGCTGAATCAGAAGTACAGGATCTTCAGTGTGATGACTATAATTCGGTTGATGTGAAAGTTTCATTTTGTGCTTAGAGGTAAGACTGTCTCAGATTCATCTTCCCAGGCTGGCTTCAAATCTTGATTTTCATGTCTCAAACTCCTGAGCTATAGGATTATAAGCATGAACCATGGCCATGAGGCTGAGACTTTTGCCTTTTAAAGTGCTGAATAAGTAGAAAAGGAAAATGACAAATTAATTTTTTTCAAACTAATGCAAATATTTGTATTTTGTCCATTTGTCATATTGACATTCTTTTGAATTTATCATTCAATATTTAGTATTGCTCTCCTGCTTTTAAATTCAAAATTTATTTCAAATAGATTAGTGTCCTGTTAGCCTTAATAAGATTTTATTGCCATCCAGAGGTGTAAATTCTTACAGTTTTTATCATTTCATTAGTTTTTTCTACAGATACTTATACTGGGCAACATAAGATAATTTTTGACTGCTATTAATAAAGAGATCCATTGCAGATCTGGGTGAAAAAAGGAAAGAGAATACTTCGTGAATTTGTTCATTCAGTATCAGTCTTTCAAATTGGGATGGAGAAAAAAACTCTTTTAAGTGTAATGCTTTTTAAAACTGATGAAAATATGTTAAAATTTTAACTAATGAGAGAGATAATTCACTAATACCTAATGGCTCCTAAAATGCAATTTGTTTTAGGAAAGCAGGCACATTTAATTGGCTAACCCAAAGTGGAAAGGAAAAAGAGGATATTCATGCCTTAGCTAACTTGGAAACACTGAAAAAAAATAGGTTTGTGCTATTTCTTGGTTTTAACTAAAATGGATTTAATGAAGAGATTGCTGCATTGTTGCATCATCTCAGTGAATTTGAGAGATGCTACCATGATCTGAATGTGTTGGGTTTTTATTTCATTGGTCTTACCACTGGAAAGAAGAGTCAGGGTTATAACTGTAGCTTTGTTAATTAAGTAAATCAGAAAGGAACTTCACCTGTCCTTCACTCTCTTCCTATGCCATTGCTTATGTTCTTTTTAATATAGCCATCCACCACTCCCTTGGTTGTTGTCAAGGTTTTTGAGGCCAAAGCAGAAAGATGTGTCTTCAGAGAAATAAGTATCATGATTGGTAATGCTACTTATACCTCTCTTGACTTTACATGTGTTTATAAAAGGCTCTAGAGCATCTGACTGCATTAATGGATGGCCCAGTCATACTAACCAAAGCCTTTAGAATCTTAATGTATTAATTAAGTACTACAAAGTCAGTAATTTAGATTTTTCATCGTACTGGTAACTTAGGAAATTTAAATTAGTTTCAATATCCATTTCATTTATATGAACAGAGACCATAAATCAATCTCTGAAGAGAATATTAACTAGCTGGCCATACCTGAAAATTTTGTGCTGTAACTACCGAGATTGAAATGATCACAGGCACCTTGAATGAACAAACAAATGCATGCTTTTGTGCTAGTTAACAGGAATGAGTGGAATAGTCTATAAACTTTAAAAGAGATTATTGACGGAGGATCCGGGGCTAGACTAGGAGGAAAAGGAGCTATGATTAGTCTCCTAGAGGCTGCGAAGTCAGAGACAACCGAGACGTCACCGTGCACCGCCATAACGGCTACCAAGAAAAGTCATGAGGATCATGATACCTCCACCGAGAATGCAGACAAGTCCAACCATGACCCCCAGTTTGAACCAATAGTTTCTCTTCCTGAACAAGTAATTAAAACGCTGGAGAAAGCTGAATAAATTTTTTTACTTGCGGCCAAGCTGTTTCGATTTGCTTCAGAAAATGACTTCCCAGAATGGAAGGAGTGAAGTACTGGTGATGTCAAGCTTCTGAAGCACGAGGAGAAAGGGACTATCCGCCTCCTCAAGAGGAGGGACAAGACCCTGAAGTTATGCGCCAACCACTACATCACACCAATGATGGAGCTGAAAGCGAATGCTGGCAGTGACCGCGCCTGGGTCTGAAACACTCATGCTGACGTCGCTGACTAGTGCCTAAAGCCCTAGCTGCTCGCCATCCGCTTCCTAAATGTCGAGAATGCACAAAAATTCAAAACAAAATTTGAAGAATGCAGGAAAGAGTTGAAGAGAAAGAAAAGAAAGCAGGACCAGGCAAAAATGATAATGCTGAAAAAGTGGCTAAAAAGCTGGAAGCTCTTTCTGTGAAGGAGGCTGGAGAGAAATCAGAGAAGCAATTAGTATTTCTTCCCTCCCTTCTTTTCTTTTTCTCTCTTTTTTTTTTTTAAATTTTGCCCTGCCCTTCGTTTCCAGTTTGTTTTTAAATTCTGTTTGTTTTTAACAAGGGACTTTATATAAAGAACTGAATTCCAACATTCAAGTTTATATATATATATATATATATATATATATATATATCAAACCGAATTACAGAGAGGTTACAGTTTCATACATTAGGCATTGGATACATTTCTTGTACTGTTTGTTATTTTTCTAAGTTTTTACCCTACTGAAGATGACTTCTGAAAATCCATTCCCCAGTCATGTAAGTGTACTGTGCTAACTTTCTATTCCATAGTGTAAACACGTATTTATACTCATCAAAGTCACTATTTTAAAAATTGCCTTTGAAAGCTGAAATAAAACAGAGATTATTGAGAATCAGAGTGAAATTTGAAATTTAAAGTAAACTTTAAAGTCTAGGGATTTGAGGGAAAGGTACAAAAATAATTTACATGTTGAAAAATGTTTCATAGTTCTATTCAGGCAAATCAGCTTTTTACTTTTTAGAGGCATTTTTCATATTCTGTTAGCATGGATCACTAAAGCCCGTGTATAAACTAATTCCAAATGGATTTAACTTTGCACTCATGTGATTAACATATACAATAAATTCCTTAGGAAAACTAAGCCATTTTAATACATCTATTTCCTCCAATGTCTACAGAAATAAACCCTAGGCAAATATTTTAAGGTGTCTATTTGGAGACCTGTTAAATCTTCCCAGATGTCTACCACAAAGATCTTACCTTGTAGGAAAACTACAAATTTAAAATACATATCAAATTCTTTTTTCTTTTTTTGTCAGTTGTGGGGCTTGAACTCTGGGACTGGCACTGTCCCGAGCTCTTCAGCTCAAGGCTAGCTCTCTACCACTTGTGCAACAGTGCTACTTCCATCAAACTCTTTTAAAGATATTATTTATAAACTCATAGTAAACATGATGTACTATAGCCTGTTGGCTGTCAAGATACATTTTGAGAATTTTAAAAATAGCACATCTTAAAAACAGAACTCATTAATATATCTGTGATATGGTAAGTAAGATCATATATGCTTTATGAATAATGGCTTTAAAAGATGATGGAGTTTGAAAGGAGATGTTGGCAGATGACTTTATATTCCTAAAATATTCATCATTCAGATGACATTTTTCCCATTTTGACTTAGTTTATTACTTTCAGATGAATTTTCTTAGCATACTTAAGGCTTATAAAATGATCTTATTTATATAAACAAATGATTACTAAAGAGAAACAAATTAATACATTTCATTTTACAATTATTTTTAAACAGCAATGAATATACACTTATTTTCCAAAATCTGTAACACAGTTGCCATGCTGTTATTTAGAGCCTTACACTTGTTTATAATATAAATCTGATAATTCACATTCTATGAAACTACATCTTCTATTTCTCTCGTCTCTCTCCCTCTTACTCCCTCTACTTGTGCATATTTGACTTCATTTAAAAATGTTCTGTGTCTGCATTTTCACTTAGCATTATGTTCTCCAATTCTATTGATGTTGTGGTTGTCAGGAGCTCCATCTTTTATTTTTATACTAAATAGCATTCTATTGCTTCCATATTTTTCCTATTTTGAATAATGATATATATGTATATATGAATATATATAAATAATTATAGTTATGCATGTAATTATGTATGTACATGTGATATATAAAGTAAAATATCCAAATACAAACCCCACAAAAATAGATGCTATAGCCACCATATTAATATTACCTTATACTATGATCTCTTTGCTCTTCCATCCCAGAAATTTTTTAGTTTGTTATATGACTCTTGAAAAAAAATGCCCTAGGAAGTAGTTCTTCATTCAGTAATTGTTGCTACTTTGCTACTGCCAATTCTTTTAGAATGAGACTACAAACAACCAGTCCCAAAGAATGGAATTTGCTTTTGAGGCCTTCACCCATTTATACGATAGTCTTTTCCTATGCAGTGTTGTACTTCAGCATATATAGTAGGTAGAGAGCCCTGTAGGGCCCTGTAGGGCTCTTTTCATACTCTTTTAACATTTCCTGAGCTTTAAGCAAGGCCATTCGCTTGGACAGAATTTAAATGGAATTTTTGACCTTCTACTTTTGCAGGTCAATTGCTTTGGCAGGACAGTCACCTTACTTTTGAGTGCTGATCACTTATCTGTGTTCTCTGCAACATCTTCAAATTATCATTGGAAAGTGTTAGTGGTGGGATTTTCTTCTTTGTAATAGAGAAATTATATCAGAAGGAAAGAAGTCCATTTAATCAGTAGATTTGAAGTTGTGTGTACATAGTCATGATAAGGAAAAGAAGCAAATCTTTTACTGTTTTCTCCCCTTCATTCCCACAGGCACTTTCAAAGAATTTTCTAACTGGATGAGTAGAAGCATTCTCTTTTGTCTGAAATTACTCAGTTGACTTAATTTTATGAGCTCATCAAAATGCTGTCTGTCACCTTTGCTTTCATATGTATTTATTTCTTACATGTCAGAACCATTCTGCTCACATGTATGTGTGCAAATATATATGTATAAATTATAATGTACTTTTTGGATTAAGGTCTTTGTTTGCTGGTCTGGTATTCTTCCCAATATCATTGGAGCTGAATAAACACTCATCAAACTTATGAATAAACGAGTGAAAATATGCATGTCCTTTTGCCAAGGGAAAAATATTTATTATATTCATGTAATACCATACAAAAAATAAGGACTGATTTATTTTATGCATTCAATTAATATTTAACACATCCAAAAGAGAGGAAATCTTTATCGATATTATTAAAAATACAGTTTTTAGCCTCTTGTTTAGAAAACAATTGTGTTGGCCCTTGCATTAGAGGTCAGGGAAATACTCAAAATTAAGCACTTAGTGTTCATCAAACAGAATACAAGGTCCATAGCCTAATAACCTTTGTCTATATTGGTGGCTAGGAAATGAGGCTAAATGGTGATTTATGGAGATGATGATTATGTATTTCAGCTTATTCTAATGCATAAGTGACATTTAAACCATGTTCTGTAATTTGAAATTGATACATTGTGATCTTAAAATGTTACTAACAATAATCCTTATCAATCCCTGACCCTTATAGTAAATATCCAATGTTTAACTTAATAGCTTAATAATCTTCTCAGATATTACTAAAGGGAAATGTCTGAATTTAAATTTTAAATAGTTATGAAATTCATAAATCTGGTTTAAGGATTGGTATGTCTAGAAATTGAAACCTGTAATTCTTTTGTGATTTAGTTCAAGTACAGAATAAATTAACTAATTAGCTCTCATTCTAATAATAGCTACCTAGTTCAAAAGAGGGAAAAGAACAATTTATCATGTTTTGTATGTTTTCAGAAAGTTTTTTTTTATATTTTCGTTTCTGAAACATCATTGGTTCGTTTTTGTTTTCCATTTTTAACCGTTGGTTCTATCAAGTTCTTTTTTGTGTGTGTTTTTTGTTGTTTGTTTGTTTTCCTGACTTTTTAACCTTTTTCCTTTTTATTTTTTTAAATAATTTTTCTGTTAGGTGCATCCGTCTTCCAGTATTTTTTCTTTATTTCTCTCTTTGCATTATCTTTCTTTAAAAATTACTTTCCTATGAATAACACCTCCACTCTTTACTGCTAACTCTCCATTGTCTATCATTTTAACCTTGTTCTTTCTACTGATTCTACTCTCCTCCACATTTCCACGTCACTGAAACTAAACCAAAATCATCACCCACCCATACATTTTACTCTATTCACTTTACTACCTCTAACTTACCCTCCTGACTTACTTCTAAGATCTCCAGATTCCATTGACTACTGGTTACTGGATAGAGGGTATCCCTACTTATTCCGAGTGAATCAAAGGGGTTCATAGAGAAAGCCAGTCCAAAAAGAACTTAATATAAGAACAAGAATTGCTCATAGGGTTGTAACAGTAAATAAGTAACTACTGAACTCAGGGCTCAGGACTGGTTGTTATATTGAAATTGCATTCTTTAGGAACACCAAATATAATTTTATACACAGGTATAAAAGGTATCCATATATAATTGTGAACTAAGATTTACACAACAGTGCTTGGTAAGGTCTGCTTTGGGTCTTAAACGGTGCTCACAGGTGCTTGTAGATTGGCATTCCCAATCCAAATGGGCAGAAGAAACACAAGAAGGATGGCAAACAATGGAGTATTATCTCCCACACAATGTCCTACTATTCAAATAATACCTTTCTTCTTGAAATGATTTCAAAGGAAAATGATCACAAATAATTTAAATCAGTCACTGAATCTTGATCCTTGTGGAAAAGAACACTATTTTATATGTGTACTCCTAGAATATATTGTTCTGCCAAAAGGGAATTTCATAATAAAACCATTTTTACTTGGAGATTCATTGCTCACATTAGCTCAGGTATTACTGCAACAAATTCTCGAATATGTAAACATATTCAACCATTTGTAACCCTGAAACTCCCAAACTCACTTGATCACTTTACCCTTCTTGATTTTGTGTAGGCCCTTTCAACCTTTCCTTTTTATTTATTTATTTAGTTTTATTGTAAAGGTAATGTATAGAGAGGTCACAATTACTAAACTCCAGTAGTGAATGCATTTCAATATGACGGTGTTACTCTTCCTTAATTTTCTTGAAGCTTTGACCTTCACCTCCCCCTCAAGTTATATAGCTCATTTTCTACAAAGTGTCTAGTGAGTATCAGTACTGTATTAGTTCTTCCTTTGTCCCATCATTCCTGTGCTCTTCTGTACCATCCCCAGACAGATAAACTTACATACAAGACAAAAGACACAGAATGGAAAACAGTGACAAAGGAGAAAAAAAAAAAAACAAAAAAAAGCAAAATAACAAAAACCTCTTGTTTCCATTTTTTGAAATTCATTTTGATAAAAAATTTTATATGATCAGGTTCACATAGCTATTGAGCCTCTGTGATCCTCTCTGAAGAATATCCTTCTTTGTCCTCACTGTGTGAATATTTAGAATCCTGTTTAATTTATCATGTCCAAGTATAATTTTTTGCTTTTAAGCATCAATTGTGTTTACTTGTAGATTTATTGGCACATTCAAATTACTGCAAATGTTACTTTAATATAATTTTTCCATGTCTTTTTATTGCTTTAGGAATGGTGCAATACCATTGTTTCCAAAGGAAGCATAAAATTCCATTATATATCTCACATTTTCTTGAAACATTTGTCCACTGAGGGGAATCTGGGTTAATTCCATATACAAGCTATGGTAAATAATGCTTCAGTGAACATGGTTGTGCTGATAGCTTTTGTGTGGCTTTGTTTGTAGTTTATTGGAGAAAACTTGCTAGGTCATAAGGAAGCTCTATGGTTAGATTTTTGAGGAACCCCCATACTGCTTCTCAGAGTGATTGAGCAAGTTTACATTCCCACCAATGGTGTGGTAGAGTTCACTTTTGGTCATATCCCCACCGGCATCATTTCTTGTTAGTTTTCTTGATAATTGCCATTCTAACTTGTGTGATGTAGAATCTAAGTGTTGTTTTGATTCCTGTTTCTTTTATGTTGAACATTTCTTCACGTGTCTTTTGACATCCTTTCTTCTTCTGAGAAGCCTCTCTTTAAGTATTTAGCCTATGTATTAGTTAGGTTGTTGTTTCTCTGAGGATTTGTTTTGGTGGGGTTTAATTTTTTGGGCTCTAAGTATATTTTAGATATAAAGCCTTTGTCTGATATATACCTCCTATTCTACATCTCCTATTCTGCAGGCTTTGTATTTATCTTAGGAGCTATATCTTTTACTATACAAAACAATGTTCTAGAAAGAGAAAGAAAAAGGACAAAAAGAGGGAGAGAGAAGTGAAAGAACAGATATTGTGTATGTTAAACAGCACCTGAAACAGTATTAATTTGAAAGCTCTGTCTGCAGAATACTGCTGTAGATGTAATTCCTGAACCACCTTATTAAAAATGCAAAATTCATAAATCTACTAAATCAGAAATTCTAGAAGTGGCGGAGAGCAACCTGGGTTTTCTTCTAGAAGATGTTAAATGTTGCAAATGACTGTTAATTGGTAGAATAGTATGAGAGAGCTTTTGACTCCTGCACATGAGAATGCACATTTTGAACTCTCAGGTCTTCTACAGGTGCTATATGAATTCTAAATTTTGATGTCTCCATTGCATGCTGAACTGCTTGCTGTTGTGATGGTAGAGTGTGTATCAAGCTATCAAAATGCCATCACTGTTTGATAAAAACTCATTCTCTATGTCAAACCATAACTCATGTGTCCAATCTTGGTTTTGGAACAAAAAGCCAGTATCTAAATTGCTTCCATTTCCTCATGGTACATTTACTTATTTTTAACAAAAGCTTTATATTCTGGCTGCATTCC
The DNA here is from genome assembly GCF_023159225.1 of Perognathus longimembris pacificus. NCBI lineage: Eukaryota > Metazoa > Chordata > Mammalia > Rodentia > Heteromyidae > Perognathus > Perognathus longimembris. The sequence continues at coordinate 44,394,432 of NC_063169.1, forward strand.
TGTCCTGAAAACTGCCAGAGAAGTCCAGCACGTCATCATGGAGGTGGTTGGATTTGCCTTATGAGAGATGTTCCTCTCACAGAACCAACAGCTTTAATGCACTAAAATTTTACTACTCTACCTAGAGCCCTTCATATATCAGCCCTTTCTTAAAATAAAGATTACATTTAAAGTCACTATGTATACTTCCTGTAAATCATATATTGTTTCTCATCTCATAATTTCAAACTTCCATTGAGCATCAGTATGTTCAATTTTTAGCTACTAAATACAGTAAAAATATAAATGACTAAATTTACTCCTAAATTGTGTAGTGTACAAACACCGTAGTCTAAGAAAGTAAGAGTCACATCAAGGAAAACAGTGCAGGAAGTGGAGTTCCTCTCTGCCCCCCTCACCCCGTTGTGCCTTTTCAGCGTTGGTAAATACAGGCTACACCTTCTTCATTTCTCTTCAACAATGCAATGAGGGGCTGGAGATATGGCCTAATGGCAAGAGTGCTTGCCTCGTATACATGAAGCCCTGGGTTCAGTTCCCCAGCACCACATATACAGAAAACAGCCAGAAGTGGCACTGTGGCTCAAGTGGCAGAGTGCTAGCCTTGAGCAAAAGAAAAAGAAGCCAGGGACAGTGCTCAGGCCCTGAGTCCAAGACCCAGGACTGGCAGAAAACAAAAATAAAAACAAAACACACACGCACACACAAAAAATGCGATGAACAATGCCAACTCTGGTACCAAAAATAATTTGCACAGTGACTAATGTCTTCTTTAATCAGAGGGCAAGAGCAGCATGTGTAATACCAGAATAATTCTTAGTAATGGATTCAAAAGTAATAAAGAGAGAGGGGAAGACCTTTGGTCAGGCTGTCTTTGGGCATCCAGCATTATTCATCAGACTGATATATAAACAAAGTATTATTGCTAGCTTAGAATGGTGTGCAGTTCCTCATTTTGACAGACCAGAAAAAAACCTTCATGAGTTTGCAGGATATGAATCAAATACTAAATAGTTCCAACTGGACTTTGTGCTTCTGATATATTTTAGCACTCAAGAGTGAAATGAGTTATCAATGTCTTTCACTCTTTTGCAAGTTTGAACTCTAGAATGGATACATTTGTCTCCATAACCTCTGGTGACTCATTGACCCTCTTAATCTTTTGAACATACTTCTGTTCTCTTTGATCGTGGATATTTTTTGTTCATCCAATATTATATATCCCAAAGAAGACAAAGAATATTAAGCTACATGCTAACCATATAGCAACTTAATTTTCATAACCCATATAAAAAGTTCTTTTTAAAAAAAAATTTACATAAACTTGATGCATGAAATATTTCTTTAGTTGATAGGAAGAAAATTTATTTCAATAGACTTGCTTCCATTATCCAGATATTCATTTACATTTGGGCTCAGTTTGAAGGTCCCAGTCTGTAACTAATACTTCTTGTTTGGGGCTTTTGGTGAGGCAGCACATCATGCTGACAGCATACAAAAGAGCAAAACTATTCAGAAAAAGCAAGACACTGGGTTCTCCCAGTTTTCTTCAGGTCCAAGGGGACTACAACACCCCATCTCCAAATTCTGAAGATTCAACCACTACACATTGCATTGCACCACTACTGAAATGTAGCTTTCAGTAATCGACCTCTGAGGAACTCTTCAAAGGAACTATATCACCTTGGCAATAAATTAAAAAACTGAATGACAAATTGTGAACATAACTATGATATAGATATCCACAAGTAACTTAGAATCTCAAAATTAATAATAAATCTTCTATTAATTGTGAAGGTAATATACAGCAGGGGGAATACACAATATTTCAGTATTAGTAGGAACACAAGGCTGATTGATTTCAAAAATGGGAAAGCATCAAAAGAGGGACTAGAGAAAATAAACACATATTTACATTAAAGTTCTTTTGCCCATCTTATACTGAATAATACACATCACCAAGAAATATGACTAGCCTGAGTTAGAGCTTTATGGTCAAACAACCTACTGGAATGGCTGAAACAATCCTGCGGATTTAACAAATGAGAAGAGATAAGACTGACTCCTGTGGTCACCTAATTTGTGTACATTTGTGTACAGGCTTTTATTTATGACATGTAAAGAGAATGATACAGAGTTAATGATTACAGGAAGTAATTTGGATGCTGACTACTGTTAAGATAGGCTAAATAAATATTCCTTTCATATGACTCTTTCCTTTGAATAGAGGGGAAATTGCTAGCATATACATAAGGCTAACAGTTGCTTCAAAATTATGCAAGAAAGTAATTCCTTATGGGCTCTACGTTCTTCAAGATATTTTTGAATCTCAGTCATGTTTGGAAAAGCAAATTTCATGTTGAAATAAAGACTTATTGTAAAGTTCAGTTGCCAACAGGGAAAAAAAGAAAGGAAAAAGCAATATTGTTGGAGACACATAGAGAACTTCTTGATGCTGTTCATTTTTCTAAGTACAAGGGTCAATCATTGTAAGTCTGTATTCAGGATGCACTCTATTGATCATTAAAGACTGGAACACTTAATAAATGGTTTATAATATAGATTTATCAGGTGTTCTTAGAAGAATATGTAGTAACAGTTTGAAAATGTGTTTTATTACTTCATATTTTGACTCTACTTCTATTACTTATGAGACCAAACTATTTTAATAACATTATTGCATGGTCAATATGGATGCTAAGTTATATGGAAATTCTGAGGTAGTTGTTTGCATTTATTTTCCTATTTGTGAAGATTGAGAAATCTAAAATTATGAGAAAAGCTTGTATGTGTAAGGTCCACCCCCGGGGAGGGTTCCATACAGATACCCTACCTCCCTGTCTGTTTAAGTCTGTGCCGTAGGTCACTGCATTACCTAGGTAACTGGCACACCTGGAGGCAGTTACCTTCCCCTTCTCTGAAGTCACATCCAACCCACCTGGCCATGTGTCCTGTCCTGCCCCTGCCTTAAATAAGGCCACGGCCCTTTGGTCATTCAGCCTTTCTCTCTGCCCATGCATCATCTTAGCCAAAGGCCAGCAGTTTGGGAATAAACTTTTTTCTCCTGCTTGAATACCAGGTGGTGTTCTTTATTGATTACCTACTTTAATAAACCCTACAGTACACGCTGTTCCTTTGGAGTTGTATGCTGTCTACACATGATGCAGCTTGGTTTCTTTTGCCAGGAAGTGATGAACATGAAATCAAATGATCATGAAAAGCAGGACTTCTTTTATTCTTAGCTGAATATCATGCATGAAAATGCATGCTAACATATACTGTAAGATGCACATGAGGCTCTGATCTCTAATGGCTATATCCACACTGTATCATCCAGATCTATCCCAGATGTTTTGAAATCCACAAGCCTGTGCAAACAGCCAGAAGGCAAAAAATCAGCAAATGGAATTTCTTTACCTTTCTATTCATCAAAAGTCCATACTCCCTCAATAAGATTGGATTAGATACTACTCAGTTGGGATCTGAACAGTATAAGTCATTTTTTTTTTGTCAGTCGTGGATCCTGAACTGTGGGACTGAGCTCTGCCCCTGAGCTGTTCAGCTCAAGGCTAGTGCTCTACCACTTGAGTCACAGCACCACTTTTGTTTTTGTGGTGGTTAATTAGAGATAAGAGTCTCACGGACTTTCCTGCCTGGGCTGGATTTGAACTGCAATTCTCAGATCTCAGCCTCCTGAGTAGCTAGAATTGTAGGTATGAACCACTGGTGCCTGGTATATAAGTCATATTTAGCCCTATAATATTTATGGTTGTATGGAAGTTCATATATTGAGCTATTATTGTAAAAGTGAGGAATTGCTCCAAAAATGAATAAATGATAGTGGTTTACTAATGGAACTTATGTAGGAAACTGGGCAAGTTCTGTAGATAAAAATTAAACATGTAGGGCTGGGGATATGGCCTAGTGGCAAGAGAGGTTGCCTCGTATACATGAGGCCCTGGGTTCGATTCCCCAGAACCACATATACAGAAAACGACCAGAAGGGGCGCTGTGACTCAAGTGGCAGAGTGTTAGCCTTGAGCAAAAGGAAGCCAGGGACAGTGCTCAGGCCCTGAGTCCAAGGACTGGCCAAAAAAAAATAAACAAATAAACATGTAATCATGTATTCAGTTAAATTGAAGGGGAGAACCTGGGTAAAATCTTCATAATGCATAATGTCTGTCTTTGCTTTTTTTTTTCTTTGTTCTTCCCAAATCTTAATGTTCTCACTACATTACTATGAAAGATGCTCAGCAAGTCTATCTGGGGAACATAATAGGTGTCTTTAGAAAACTACCAGTACAAAGTGTTGGCAAATGAAGCTCATTTCTTGTTTCTGTATCCTACATCTCCCCAGACTCAGTCATTAAATATATGATCACGGCTGGGAATGTGGCTTAGTGTTAGAGTGCTAGCCTAGCATGCCTGAAGCCTTAGGTTAGCTTTGTCAGTACCACATAAACAAGTAAAGCCAGAAGTGGCACTATGACTCAAGTGGTAGAGTGCTAGGTTTGGGCAAAAGCTCAGGGACAGTGCCCAGGCCTTGAGTTCAAGCCCCAGGACTGGCAAAAACAAACAAACAAACAAACAAACAAATATATGATCAGTCTTTCCTTTCTTTTTAGCACAGAGGAAACATGGTGAATGTATTTACTTCTTTTATAGCAATCTCAGATTTTAGTTTAAGTAAAACCATTCACTTAAATTTAACATCTTAAATATAATTGCATCAAAATGTTTTGTCTTTTTTTTACTTTCAAAATTTCCAGAGTTTAAATTAAGTAACCAAAATATAGTACAATTCTATGCAGAATGAAGTGTATGTACTAAATCAATGAGTTGTGTTCTCATTTTCACAGGTAATTAAGGTTTTTAGATTCTTATTGACTGTTGGCTTTGTAAAGTAAAAAAAGCATATTAGAGTTAAAAAAAATAAATAACAAAGGTATACCTTTGTAGTTTTAAATGTTTTAAATGGGTTAGTTTATAAGGTACAATGGTTCTGAATAGAAATTGATTTGATTTATAGGCTATTTAAATTATTTTGATTGTATTCATGTGGCTAACAGCTTGAGGTTTTGCATATGCCTTTGAACATACAATATTTTTGTAATATGCATGGTGATTTTGATAGACATAGTTTTGTCTTCATAAGCACCCCACCTGGAACCTCTCTACATGCTTGAGGAATAATTAGATAATGTCTCCTTGGTGCTTAGAGGTGGTTTTTTTTTTTTAATATATATATAGAAAGGAATGAAACTGTATTAAAAGTATTACCTACTTAACAGACAGCTATAAATGAATTCAAAATATTTTTATTAGTTTTGAATTCAAAATATTTTATTAGTGGAGACTCATAAAATCATATGCTGATAAATAACAGTATATATTATAAAAGGTCATTTGTTATTCTAATCAACTTTGTTCTTTCTCTATTCTATATCTTTGGAAAAAAAGAAGATTTCATGACACCAAAATGCACAAGAAGAGCAATGGTTTAATTGAATTGGTGAAGTTCATCTAAGGAACATGAAATTCAATCTTGATCTCACTGATTGATTTTGATTAGTAGTAAGCAACAAAGCAGTTAACAGATATATAATTTTTAGCTTCTTATACTTTGGGGAGAGAGGGAGGCTAAATTGATGTGGTACTATTAAAGAAAGAAACTGAAAACAAAGTAGTATAAAAGAGAAACTTAATAAAATTCCATAATGAAAATATATGCCTGCATCCTGGTTGTTCACCTCAGACTAATAGTAACTGTGAATGGTCCATCTTTGTGTCCTTCGGTTGGTGAATGGATCATAAAACATGGCAACAGCAAGATACATGAGTAAACATAGATCAATATGCCATGTATATTTTATCAATATGCGTGGTTATTTTTATAAAAATAGAAACTTGCTTGAGAAACTCAACATCATTAAACTGTAATTGCAAAGGTGTCAAAACATCATGGATACACAAAAAGACATAAAACAATGCTTTTATTATATTGGTAAAAATAAATATGAAAACAAAGTGCTAAATATATAAAGTAATCATGTATAGAAAAGTGAAAAAAAAAACTGTCTTACCAGGAAAATAGTGTAGAATTAATAGAGGTAGTGTATCAAAACCTTAAAGTAGATATTTGATTCAAAATCATTAAGGATGAGTTATGTAGTCATATTGGCAGGAACTTTGGTCAATATTTCCACCATCATAGTTTAAATCAAGAAATCCTAATCAGTGTCATAATCCAGGTATAAATTGACCTCAGAACGAGCTAGAATTACATACTAGTCTTTGTGCTGAATCCCCCTAAAAGTATACTTTACTTGTTCTTCTTGTGAAAAAAATATACAAATATAGTTTTTAAAAAAATTTTTATTTCATAAATGTAAAAATCTTGACTTCCTAGGACAACAATGCTGAAGAGCACAGATTTTATATCTACACATAAAAGTGTACTTGTTAACATTTTACCTGGATGTCTCTTTTAGTGAAAAGAAATTCCTGGAGTGCAGTCATTAAGTTATACTACTTTTCTTAAATGTAACCAGAAGAAATTTAATATTTGACATAGGATTAAATAAAAGATATATATATATATATATTTGTATTAGTTATGTAATGTACTTCATGAAATACAAATGCTATGTATTGAATAAAACATAACAATAAGGTTTTAAAAAATGAGACAATTTTGCCCAGAGGTTAGATAGGTCAATTAGGTTATCCAGAAAACAATCCATGATTGGTATCCAAAAAATTGCAGAGAGGAAAGTGAAAATATAAAAGTCTTATAATGGGCATTTATAGATGAAGATTAACTCTTATGGCTCTTTTGTAGCTCCAGTGGTCCAAATTTAGGCAATAGAGAAGGGCAGGCACCTGAAGACTCAAAAATTAGATTTAAGGCAAATTGAGAAGAGAGGAAATGGAATGAAGAAAAGGTTAGCAGAAAGAGGGTGTGAGGAGAGAAAAAGGAAGAGCAAAAATAGAAGAGGATAAAAGGAGGATGGAAGGAAGAAGAGAAGGGAGAACAAAAATTTAACATACCATGCACTGGCAACTTCTGTATAATATGCAGTAACAAGGTAGAGGAGAAAGGTTGTAACTCAAAAAAAATGGTTGAAAGGAAAAAGGATAGTGGGAGGAGAGATTTGGTCATCCTGTTTTGTTTTTGATGATATCATTTTGTTGGACATTAAACACCACCTGTGCTGGACCATGATAACAGGCTTTCTACTACATGTTGATGGAACTAGGCAAAATCATTAGATTGTTAAGTTCCTGTATCCCTTGAAAAAGATAATTTATGACCATGGCAATTCTCCCAAGGAGAATCAGGGTTAATATTTTAACAACTATCACTGTTTAATTCATCCTGTGTTACTAAGGTACAATAAAGACTGTTTTGTTCAGAAGTGAGTGGATTTGGTCCTGAGACTCAGTAGATACTTTTGTTTTTCTTCTAAAAATATATACTCTTTTCTACTTTGAAAAAGATGAAAACTTGGAGGGTTAGACTATTTCTGAAAGACTTGAGGAGAAAAATAAAAACAGTACCAACAAGTTCCCAAATTTGAGATAAGGACTAGTGTTTCTGACTCATTGTGTTAGAATTGTTGCTCCTCTAACTCAAAAATCTCACAGATAGGAGGGAACAAAGTTAAGATTGATGCCTGAAAATTTAGAATATGAGATAGAACATGACTATTAGGAAAGGTTAAAATAGTATAATAAATTAATGACATAAATAACTAGTATTTATATTTGATAGAGCTTTTTACAGTATAGTACTCCAAAACAATGTCATTCTGGTATCATCAGTGATATTTGGATCAAATCACATCAGGTGTGAATGGGGGATGCCTCCCTACCCAGGCCTTTGAATGAAAAACCTTATATCCACATTTTATTTCCTCTCTTTAGAAATTTATCAAAATAACAAATATGGGAAATCAAGTAAGGAATTTCTGCTTTGTCACTGTATTGGCACATGATTAGAAGATGTTTGGAGATATAAACTAGAACAAGGCTAGATGAAAATATAGGATGAAATTGAAAGAATCAAATTTTGAGACCAGCCCACCTTATAGCTCCCTCCTCAAGGGATACCTTGGCACAGGAACACAAACCCGTCACCCCATCTGCAATAGAATGCTGACTGGGGTGTGTGTTGTGGATCCACACTTATTCACACAGAAAAGTCTGTGAGATTCTCTCTCCATAGAAGAAGCATATTTGCATTTTCGTATGAGCTGTGACTAGAAAAATCTAAAATAGGTGATTTTAGGTCCAGATGCAGTCCTGAACCATTGTAGAAAAGGGATAGGTTCCTGTTGCATGGGTAGAGTGCTGCTGTAGGATACCCAGTGTTCAAACCCAAGTACACAAATGAAAAATATATTAAAGTGTTGGAAATGGTAAAGCTTGTGCTAAAGGCTATGCTATCATTACACATGAGGACACAGCATTACAATATGACTACACGGCCTTTGTAGTATTAAAAGGTAAATGCAAATCCTATTTTTATAAATTTTAAACATGGTGTGAATTGTTTTAAAACCAATGATTCCAAGATGCATGCATTGCCAGGGTTTTCTAGTTATGCTCATAGTGGTTTGTTTATCTTTTGAGGGAAGTTGTTTCAGTTTGGTCTTAGGTTTCTGCAGATTGAATTCAGAGCCTTATGTATGCTAGGCAAGCTCTCTACTATTGAGCTGCAACGCCATTCTGTGTTCATAGTGTTATTAGAAGAAATGATCAAAGCTGGAGAATAGCACTGTCATAGTATTGGACACCTTCTCTACCCTGTCACTCTAGTCATAGGGTTGAGATAAGTTACTTTGTTTCTCAACATGACCCTGATTAGTTAGTTGGTCAGATAAATCAAAGATGGAATGGTCATTGTTTACTCAGTGAGCATTCTTAAGAGCACGCAAGATTTCCGGAGAAGGATAGAAGAAGAGAAGATTTCCTTCTTAGATTCAGCACCAGGTTCCAATGTTTCGGTTCTGTCGCTGTTCTTATGGCTTTAGTAGAGCAATCAACTGCCTTCCCCTTTATTTCTGTGAAGACTCTATCAAAAAGTAACCTGATTAACATCCAGATATGGCATTTTATACCTGTAATCCAGATACTCAGGTTGCAGAGACAGAAAGACAATGATTGGATGCCAGCACTGTCAAACAGTGAGACCTTGTGTCACGACAGAACCCTACCTTATGGTGCACACATGTGGTCCTAGACATTGGGAGGCACAATTAGGAAAAGCATGGTCAGCAAACATGCCAAACATTATCTGAGAAATAACTAAAGCAAAAAGGAGCTAGCAGAGTGTCCACTTAACAAGTATCAAGGCCTTGAATTTTAAACCCAGTACTGTCAAAAAACAGAAAAATGAAAGAAAAAATAAATGTATGACCTGATTATTATAATGACAGAAGAATTTCGCTTTGGTCAGTTGCTTTTTTTTGTCATTGGGGGTGTTGTTTCTACTACAACTATCAATTTATACATTTTTTGAATTATTATCAAATGTTATTTCACCTGAATTGTTCAATGTACAGGTCTTATAAGAAAAAAAATGCTTCATGCACAGAATTTTAGTTGTTTTTCATTATAGAGAAGCTAGAGGAAACAAACTATGTTATAAGTTCTACAAAGATTTCAGTAACTCTTTTGTGGAAAACAAAGCAATTGATTTTTTGCATGACGTTACAAAGGCAAGTATGAATAATTAACAGCAAGGAATGAGTAATTAAAATATAACAACGGTATGACACTGTTGAATGAGGACTTATTTTGTTATTATATTAGTGACTTAGGAATCTCCAAAATAAGAAAAATAATAGTTTTACCAGAGACTGAAAATCTATTTTACAAGACTGAAATTATAAAATGGTCAAGTGTATTGAGAATTAGATGAAAAGTTCTTAATTCCTTGAGTTATTTTTCTAATTATCCATTGATTTTGTTAAATTAGTAAGTCTTCTCACCTTTAAATAACCTCTTCTCTTTTGTCCTCAGAGACTAGACATTTAGGAAAATGGGAAATGAAGTGCCCCTTAGCTAAGTCGTTGCAGTTCTGGGTGGAATACCTGATTATTGGGTAATTGTGGAACTCCAAAAATCACACTGCACATTTAATCACTATGACTTTCAAGCCCAAGAGAGCATTTGATCAGCATGGGGGGCATGTTCTCTCATTTAGACTTACATAAAAAAATCACTTTCCTAGCCTGTCATTTGTTGAAATGAATGAAAATGTGCATCGTTTTTTCAACTTTACAATATAAATGCCAAGGGATAAAATATTAAAAAGAAAAAGGCTGTGGTGATAGTTTCCATTATCTTAGCCTACGTGACCACTAATGTGTCAGAATTTGGCTATTAACTTCTGTTTAGCCAAAGTACTTTTTTTTTAATCTCATCCATACATCTGGGTAGCTGGTGAAATATAGCATTTGCCCTGCTCTGGCTTTGCATGCCTTCTCTCTTAATTCCAGAGCATCTGATCCATTGCCCACATTTCTGCAAGTACCAGGACAAATCCTATGCCTGAACACAACCTTGCAGTAGATTTGGCTGAGCAGTGCAGAGTAATAAAAGTAATGAGGCCATTGAAATCCCTTTAGCTTTGTGCTGATGCCTGGAAACTGACATTTATTCTGTAGTGCCTTTAATTGAGAGTTTTTTTTTTAATCTACCCAGTAATTGATACTGCAATTTTTCTCTTATTAAGAGAAAATAAAGCCCTGTGAAGAGAAAATAAAGGCATGTAGTTTTATATTTCATATAAAGTTTTATTTTGATCCATTGATTTTAGTAGTTTCATTCACAAAATTCATACAGATTTTTGGCACAGCCAGAAGTAACAGAAGTTAAAGGCCAAATTCTTGTGATATTTATACACATAATGGGAAATCTGCATCACGAACTCAATGATGTTTCTTTGGCTCTTGACATCGCATAATATAAAATCTCTAAATACAGGTGAATAATAAATGTCTGTCATTCATAATTAATAAGAAGGTAACAAAACACATTATCAGCAGAATCTAAAACACAGAGGGTCCATGTTGTCGTTTTAAATAATGGCACAAAAATCTCCATTAGGTATTACCATAGCAAATGAGTATGTGTTACTGTATATATTTTGTTCTACATACTCAGTTATCAATAATCATCTTTATACTTTACAAACAGGGACACAGAAGGAAGAGAATAAGTGCTACTCTTCTTGGAGCTAGCTTATTGATGAGTGGACACAAGTAATATTTTTAACCTGCTGGCTGTCCATCTGTAAGCAGTTTCCTGAAGCTGTCACTTCTCCTTTCTCAGAAAACTGTTATGGATTTGTCTGCCCGAGGAAAATAATGAGATCCATCTATCAAGAAAAAATGAACAGTAACTGTATACATTCCAATTAATTTTTTTCACCTATGTTTACCCATGTGCATTCAGTTAACTATCCATCATACCACATGAATGCAAAGAAGTGCATTTTTCAAAAGATTGAATCCATTAACCCTTTGGCTTACATAATATATAGGCACTCCTCCTAGCTAAATCAGAGACTTGTAAAAATCAATCCTTTTGGAGAGCACATAAACTTGTGCTCTGTCTTTCCCTTGTGTGCCTAGTGTTGATAAACCCACAAATGTAATAAGAACTAAATAGGTGGTTGTCATTCATCTCTCGAAATCATGTTTTCTTCTCCTTAAATTCATCTTTCAGATGCCTTCCTAAACTTTTTTGGAAATTAATATAGTATAGCAACTTATGTCAATAATTCAACTGGAGTTTTTAAACAAAATGATAGCTGTTAAATAATGATAGTGTATGTCAATAATTAAATGACATTATTTCTCCTTTTCATTAGCATACATATATATATGCAAGTAAGAGACACTTAAAATGATGTGGGCAGTAATTTGTTTGCAGTATTTTGCTGCCATTTATAAGCTGTTTATGTTTATGGCTTTCCTCTTGCCAGTGAGATGCTTCAACAATGGAAACGGTACTGGATTAAATGCCCTCATTTTTTTTTCTTATCCATCTATTAAATAAACACTTGTCAAATGCTTTAAAGCTATGAAGGCTGTGGCAGATCATTTAAAAAAGCTCCCAATTTAAAAACAACCTGTGTTCCATGACTTCATTTATAAAGAGAGTTGTTTGAAATATTTCATGTCTACAAAACTATGGTAAAGATACCAGTTAATATAGTAGGGACTCGAAAGTCTTAGATTTAAGACTGTGGGGATAACTTGTCCTGCTATTAATTTGGCACCATTTGTTGCATAAACAAGAAATGCAGAAGAATCAGGTATTTGCTCAGAAGACCAATACAGCAAGGAAAACTAATATCATGCCTATTTTGCCAAGATATAATTCAGGAAATGAGTACATACCCAGAAAGTGAAGTGCTTAGAAATAAATAAAATTTATTTCAAGGAATGTGTAGGAGTTTTTTTTTCCAGAAATTTTTAGTGATTATACTTGTTAAAATCACTGGTGTATTACATAGTGCCTGTTGATTTTTGTTTGTGTATTTATTTTGTTTCTCCTAGCTGTAGGCCTATAACTCAAGTTTAGAGATAGGAAAAAGATGACATATATAAAATCAAGAGGGAGAAATGAGGAAAGTAAAACTGATTGAAAATGTACAAGAATTAGGAAAGAAGATGAAAAAGAATACCCACTGAGAATTGAGACTGACATTGGAATGTTTGATTCTTAGCAATAAGGTTAAAAAAGTGGGCTCTACACCTAGGTTCTACCACTTGGAGTGTAGACAGTGGGTGAGTTCCTGAGACCTGTTTTGCTTGTCTTTAGTTCCATCACACCCAGTAATATCTAAACTTTCTTTTTGTTTGTTTGTTTTGTTTTTGCCTGTCTTGGGGCTTGAGCTCAGGGCCTGAGCACTGTCCCTGGCTTCTTTTTGCTCAAGGCTAGCACTCTACCAGTTGAGCCACAGCACCACTTCTGGCTTTTCTATATTTGTAGTGCTAAAGAATCAAACCCTGGGCTTCATGTATGCAAGGAAAGTCCTCTACCTCTAGGCCATATTCCCAGTTCCTATGTAAACTTTCTGTAAGCTCTTCTTTTACTTCTTCCTTAGCTCTGGGTATTTCTCTATTGACTTTCTCCATTGTTCCTTATGCTGCAGTTACATTCACGGTTGTTTCTTTCAAATAACATGGCAAGTTGGTCACTAGGTTAAGTCTTTTGCAATGATTTACTTGTCTAGTGTTGTTTCTCAGGCTTATAAGGCTGGTTCTCCACTCCATATCTCATGTAATACCAAGCCTTATCCTTGATCTATTACACTACCTTAGAGCTGCCACTAAATCCCAGAGTTGTAACCTGGGCTCTGTGAGAGTGGGGAATATTTCCTGTTTTCTTTGTTGAAGCTTCAGTGTCTGCCATGTTCCTGGGCACTGTATGTGGGAGTGCCACCTCGAACTCTGTTGTATCATGGCCACTCCTTTTGGTGTTAAATGCATACATGCTTGCACCTACTGCTCTGTTTACCCCATGCTTCTTTCTGGTTTTTGACTTTAGACGGGCAGAGCTAAAACTTTAATCTCAGTCTCTATTCCAGATGGGTTTTGTGGTACAGAATTTCTCTTTGATTGCATTGTTCCTCCCACCATATATTGCTTATATAAGTTGTGTTTATTTGTGTGAAAACCTGAGCCTCCTATTTTCATAGTGTGTTCATCTTTGAAATAGCTCATAGAATGGAGAAGAGTGCAGTCATCTTGCAATAAAGGCTTCCTTTTAGCTTATGCTGCATGATTTTCAATGTTGGTCTCAAAGAATTTCCAAGGTTAGAGTATGAATTATTTGTTCTGGGGGAGAGACCATCTGTTTTTATTACTCTCTTTCTAAGCCCAGCAATCTTAGATTGAAGAAGGATACCAAACTCAAGGAATATTTCTGAATGGCCTATGTTTAACTCTTCATTCCTTCCTATTAATGGATTAGATATGCATCAAGAAACATCATACCCATAACTGAAAATATTCAAATCATCTGGCCTGAAGCACACTCCTTGATCTTGCATCTCTATTACCTGGTGCCAATCACAGATTTACCTTATTTGCCTTTTTGTTAAACTATTGACTGATTTGTATTCAAAGAGCATATGGAAATAAAGCTTGATCATGTGAACTTCTCTGCCATTGTTAGCAATTGACTAAAGAGGCTGAGAAAGAGGAGAACAAATTGTCCCATATGCCTTTCCACTACTCCACCAAGTTAGGAGCTTTGTAGCAAAAAAGGGAAAGAATAAAACACTATGCAAGGCGAAGCAGTAAAAATGTTTGCACTCTAACCAAGGCAAGAAGACATTCACCATAGGATAAGTTACATGAAACAAAATATATTTGTCTTTTGTATACTATCATTTGCTGTAAATTGAATTCCTTTTAACTTTTTCCCCTTTTACTGTGAATTGGTTGCTTACTTATCCAGTAAGGTTTAGTTTAGCAGTCTATGTAGGAAAAAATTAAAATCAATTTAGTTTTCCTTGTTTAATTATAAAAATATAAGTGCAGTGAGATTGAAAGATACAAATTTGAACAAGAGGAAAACTAGAAAATGTGAAGCACAAGGTTCTCTCTGGGATGTTGTCAAATGCTTGGCATGAAAATATTCATAACAAAAAATAAAATGTCATTTTGCAGTGGAAAAATAGTACAATACCTGAAAAAAAGTGGTGAGGAAAAAGATGATTGCTATAATAAATAATGAAAATGTGGCTTTTTATTGTAAGTACTTGCATTTTAGGATAAAGCTTTCAGCCATATGTAGCATGTTGAAAATAAGCATTCATGTGATTTGATCAAAGAGTTTCAGTCCTTGAGAGATAGTAAATAATACAGTACTTAGGAAATTGCTTTAAATATTTATTTCTCTGATTGGCTAAGATTGCTCACAAATTGCTGCACATTTTATGTTTTGAAAAAGCAAGTCTGAATAAAGCATGCATATAGAAGATAAGTAAGAAAGCTAACAGTGTATATGTGCTAAAGATGATAGAAAAATGTTCTTAATAATTATATTCTTGTAGCGTTTATAATGAGAAATTTTTAAACCGTTTGCAGATGATATTACATGATTTTTAAAATTACTCCCACTTGTGTGGTGTGTGTGTATGTATGTATGCATGTATATGTATATATATGTGTGTAGGCAGATTGATATATAGATTTAATTATGGAAAAGGTACATTATCAAAAATTTCTTAGAAAGTCTTCAATGTTTCTTCCCAAATTTTAAAGCTTTTGTTTGTTTGTTTGTTTTGCCAGTCCTGTGGCTGAACTCAGGATCTAAGCACTGTCCCTGGTTTCTTTTTGCTCAAGGCTAGCACTCCTTCACTTGAGCCACAGCGCCACTTCTGGCCTTTTCTATATATGTGGTGCTGAGGAATCGAACCCAGGGCTTCATGTATATGAAGCAAGCATTCTACCACTAGGCCATATTCTCAGCCCAACAATTAATTTATTTAAAATTGAAAATGAGATTCTATTTAATGAGATGTTGTGTCATTGTTAGGAAACTACTTACACCATTAGTGGATTTTATGAAAAGACAAGCAAGCTTTGTAATCAAAGAGAATAAGTAGAAAAAGTTTCTAATATTTCTTACTCCTTTTTTAATTTTAAGTTTTTATTATCAAACTGAATTGCAGACAGGTTACAGTTTCATACATTAGGCATTGTATACATTTCTTGTACTTACATTTCAAATTCTTTCATGTTTAAGTGTTTTGGGGATTTTTTTGTTTTGTTTTGTTTTTGGTAGGATGAGTTCATATTAGAGGATACACTACCCTCTAGCACTAAGAGCTAGTTATGTTATTCACAATATTTAATAGCATTGCCTAGAAAGAGTTATTAGCAAAGAAGAGATTTATTATAAAAAAATTGAAATCAACCCCAAAACATACATTTAATTTAATTTCCAGAGGTTTAAAAATAATACTCATGAAGAAAATTCAGAAATGATGCTAATCCCAGCCCTCTGCAATGTGTTCCTAATTGGTTTGTTATTATTAAGGTAAGTGAAATGGTGCTAAAGATCAGAGGATGGAATAATTGCAAAAAGAAATTTCATTATGTATGTATCAACATCAACAGAGTACACTTAGAAATGGAAACAGAATACATTTCCACCAAGCAAATAAAACTTTGGTTATAACAATATGACAGCTTTTGTCATTCAAAGTAGCCATTTCAATAGTATGTTAAATACAAATATAAGCATAAGCAAAAACATGCAAAATTTCCTAACTTTTTTCACTTAAGATGATAGATTTAATTTCCCTCCATATTTAACATAATCTTTAAAAATCAAGATTTAAGAGCAAACATTCATTTAGCATACCTTCAATAAGGAAAATATCATTATTGTTATGTAATCCCCCACATATTGTGGCTATGAATAGTCTTATCTATGCCCATTAATTTCTCCAAAATGTAGTATATTTTCTTATGAAATACAGGACTGGATGAAGGTGAATGACCCCTCTATACCTTTTTGCACAACATTTATTTTTTATCCTTCAAATTTTAGTAATTGGTAACATTTGGAAGTAATCTCTTATTAGTTTCTCTTGTAGCTTATTATTTTTATTATTGTTATCTTAAATATTTGTATGAAGGAGTTGTCATTTCACTAAGAATTTTATGAATACCATATATATTTGTTGCTTATGATTATTTTTATTATTTACTCATTTTCTAATGTGCACAAATTCCAAATTCACATAATTACACAAATTTTTAAGAAAATTAAAATTGACCTGAATCCTAAATCCTTCTACACATTTCTCTTGGAAGACAATATATCTTGATCAATGTCAGCCCTTTCAAACTTCTCACTAAACTCTCCTCTTACACCCCCCCTTCCTTTATTCTCCTTAATTTCTAGGATGTTCATTGCAGTCTCATCTACATTTCCTCACTCTTCTCCTCTTCATTCATCTACTCCTTTCCTCTTGGTCCCACCCCACCCCTTTTGAGTATCCACTTTCTTCCTAAGTTTTTATTCTGCTGAGCTTTGATTTTGGCTTTCTTAGTAATTACACTACTTGAGATCTCCTTTGAAACTACTCTATGTCAGTTATGGATTTTATGTGCTAGAAACATATGAATAATATTTTATAAGAGATAGTGTACATAATTATCATAATCTGGCATTATTTTTTCTCGTTATAGCAAAATAAAGTGAATAATCAAATTTGCAGAAATTGAATCCTAGGGAAAAGAAGTAACTTACCCAGAGACATACAATTCATAAGCAATGATGAGCATACCAATTCTATGCCTTTCTTAATATTAGACATTGTGGATTTGTGCAGTTATTAGGTAATTCTATATGCTTGACTGTCTTAGGTTGCTTGATGCTGCCTCCCTTGTTGTCTCCTATTAGATTAGTTATATGTCTTGATTTTCTGGAGGGTAGAATTAATATATACAAATCACTATCCAGTGTTTAGCATGATCATTACAGCTCAATTAATTATACTATTTAATGCTATTTTAACTAGCAGTTGAGAGAATTGAGATAGAAATTTTAAAAAATCATATATTTAGCCAGCAATATTTTTCTCACTTAACTTTTTATCTCACTGTAAAAGATATTAGTCCAATTCTGGTATTTTTTATTAATTAAATTTTGTTGACAAAGTGTTGTGCAAAAGGGGTACAGTTACATGAGGCAGTGAGTACATTTCCTGTGATATCTTACACCCTCAATTTTCTTTCCCTTCCCTAGATCAGGGAGGCATATATACAATACGCCAAAGGAAATTCACCTAGAACTTTAAATGTAATGTCAACAATAGAATCCTCTGGTGTCCTTCTCTTGGAGTTGTTTTTGCTTATCCTCATCTTATATGATCATATGTACATAGCTGTTGATCTATTGTGATCCACTGATAGGTTTATTCTAGAACATTTTGTGTTTAGTAGTTGTTTGGTTTTAGATACATAATGTAAAGTCCCTGACCCAAACCTGTGGAAATACCATTTGAAAAGAAGTTTTTGTTTTGCAGACCTGGTCTCTACTGTGCCCACCCACCCACACTAACAGTCATATATCAAGGAGACCATGCCTCTTTGTTCTCTATGTTCTAGGCTTGTCTCACTCCACAGTATTTGTTCAAGTTCTGACCATTTCTCTGTGAATACCAATATTTTATCATTTCTAATCGCTATGTAGTATTCCATTGTGTAAAAGTACCACATCTTTTGGATCCATTCATCTATAGTGGGGCATCTAGGTTGTTTCCATATTTTGACTACTGTGAATTGTGCAGTGATAAACATGGATGTGCTGATGTCTTTTTGATATCCTGAGACCTTTTGTTCAAGATAGATGCCTAGGAGTGGTACGGCTGGGTCAAAGGGTATGTCTATGCTGGCTTTTTGAGGAGCCTACATACTGTTTTCCAAAGTGGAAAACTCCTACCAACAGTGGAGAAAGGTTCCTCTTCCCCTGCATCCCCTCCAGCATTTGTTGTTTGCTGAGTTCAGAGTACAGGCCATTCTAACTGGAGTGAAGTGGTATCTGGTAAGGGTTGTTTTTATTTGCATTTCCTTTACTGCCAGGGATGTTGAACGCTTCCTCATATGTTTCTTTGCCATTTTTATCTCTTCTCCCATGAAGTCTCTCTTTAGCTCCTTTGCCCATTTAATAATTGGTTTACAGGGTTTGGAGGGGGTTAGTTTTTTGAGTTCTCTTTAGCTAACGGATAAGAGGCCTTAGTCTGTTGCTGTGCTGGTAAAGATCCTTTCCCATATGGTTGGCTGTCTTTCTAGTTTTCTGGCTATGTCTTTAGCTGTGTAGAAACTTTTCATTTTGTAGGAGTCCCATTTGTCTAGATCCTGTCCTATCTGTTGTGCCCCTGGGACTATATTCAGGAAGTCCCTACCTGTGCCTATAAGTTCTAGTGTCTCTCCTACTCTGTCCTTCAGTAGTTTCAAGGATTCCGGTCTGATGTTGAGGTCCTTAATCCATTTTGAGTTGATCTTGGTGCATGGTGATAGGCTAGGGTCTACATTGAGTTTTATATACATGTGACTGCCCAGTTCTCCCAGCACCAGTAGTTGAAGAGGCTATGTTTTTTTCTGTTGTAAGTCTTTAGCTCCTTTGTTTACTATCAGCTGAGTGTAAGAATGTGGCTTTATTTCTGGATCTTCTGTTCTATTCCATTGGTCTTAAGGTCTGTTTTTATACCAATACAAGGTTGTTTTTGTTATGATGGGTCTATAATAGAGCTTGAAGTCTGGTATTGTGATTCCTCCTGCACTGCTTCTTTTGCCTAAAATTGATTTGGCTATCCTAGGTCTTTTGCTGTTCTATATGAAGAATGTAAAGAATGTAGTTGGGATCTTGATGGGGACTGCATTGAAATTGTATTACATTTTGGGCAATTTGGCCATTTTCACTATATTGATTCTGCCTACCCATGAGCATGGTAGGTCTTTCCATCTACTTGTGTCCTTTTTTATTTCCCTTCTTAGATTTTTATAGTTCTCATTAAATAGATCCTTCATGTCTTTAGTTAGGTTAATCCCTAGGTAATTTATTCTTTTTTTAGCTATTGTAAATGGTATTTTTCCATAATGTCCTTTTCTGCTTGTACATTGCTGGTGTACAGAAAAGCTGCTAATTTTTGTGGGTTGATTTTGTATCCTTCTACTTTTCCAAAATGGTTTATTAGGTCTAGGAGTTTGGGGTTGAGTTTTTTGGGTCCTTCAGATATAAGATCATGTCATCTGTGAATAGGGATAGTTTGATTTCTTCTTTGCCATTGTAGATCCCTTTGATGCCCTCCTCTTGCCTTATTGCTATGGCTAGGGATTCCAGCTCAATGTTGAATAGAAGTGGAGAAAGTGGGCATCCTAGTCTTGTTCCTGAGTTTAGGGGAAATGGTTTTAGTTTCTCCCCATTTAATATGATATTAGCAGTTGATCTGTTGTATTTGTCTGTTATTGTTTTAAAGAATGTTCCCTCTATTCCTGTACTCTCCAGAGCTTTTAACATGTATGGGTGTTGTATTTTGTCAAATGCTTTTTGGGCATTGGCTGAGACGATGATGTGGTTATTGATCTTAGCTCTGTTGATGTTATGAATTAAGTTTATTGATTTGCGGATATTGAACCATCCTTGCGTCTGTGGGATGAAGCCTACTTGATCATGATGTATAACTGTTTTGATCAGTTTCTGGACCCTGTTAGCTAATACTTTGTTGAGGAGATTTACATCTGTGTTCAGTAGTGATATTTGTCCATAATTCTCTTTTTTTGTTGGGTCTTTGCCTAGTTTGGGGATGAGTATGATATTAGCTTCATAGAATGTGTTTGGGATTTCTCCCTCCGTTTTTATTTCACCGAAGAGTTTGAGCAGTATTGGTATTAGCTCCTCATTGAAGGTTTTATAGAATTCATTGGTGAATCCATCTGGGACTGGGCTTTTCTTTGTTAGGAGGCTCTTGATTACCTCCTGTATCTTGCTGTAAGTTATTGGTTTATTTAGTTGATTTATTTCTTCTTGATCCAGTTTGGGCAGAATTAACCTTTTCTGTAAAACTATCATTATTTAGTGAGTAGAGGTTCTGGAAATAGTTCCTTATGGTTGTCTGAATATCCTGTGTATTTGTTGTAATTTTTCTGGTGGAGGTCCTGATCTTATGGATATGAGTATCTTCTCTTCTTTTTTTTTTGTAAGTCTTGCACGGGGGTCTGCCACTTTTATTTATTTTCTCAACAAACCAGCTTTTAGTTTTATTTATTTGTTGAATGGTCTTTCTATTTTTAATCAGATTTATCTCTTCTTTAATCTTTGTGATCTCTCTCCTCCTAGTCATTTTAGATTACATTTTTTCTTGTTTCTCCAGTCATTTTAGCTGAATCATGAGGTTATTTACCTGTTCTGATTCCATTCTTTTAATGTGTGTGCTGAGGGCAATGATCTTGCCCCTCAGCACTGCCTTTACTGTATCCCATAGTTTTCTTTGTGTTGTAGATTCATTGTCATTGTGGCTTGTGAATTCGTTACTTTTGTCCTTAATTTGCCCTGTGACCCAAGTGTTAGATAACAGTAAGGAGTTTCACCTCCAAGTATTTGTGTAGTTTCTGTGGTATCCTTTGTTATTGAGGGTTACCTTGATTCCACTGTGATCAGATCGAATACATGGGATAATGTCAATACTCCTGTATTTGCTGAGGTTCTTTGTGTGGACTATGACATGATCTATTTTGGCGTATGTTACATGAGCTGCTGAGAAGAATGTGTATTGGTTCTCTGTAGGGTGAAAAACTTTGTATGGATCTGTCAGATCCATGTGGGATGTGGTGTTACTTAGGTCTTCTGCTCGCTTGCTAATACTCTGTGTGTTGGATCTGTCTCTTGGAGAGAGTGGAGTATTAAAATCTCCCACTATGATGGTATTTGGGTCTATTTTGTTCTGTAGTTCTGTAAGAATTTGTTTGATATATTTAGGGCCTCTTTTGTTCGGTGAGTATAAATTTATCAGTTATATCTTGATTCTGGATTTTTCCTTGGCTTAAAATGTAGTGCCCTTCTTTATCTTTTTGAACTGATTTTAATGAGAAGTCTAGCTTGTCTGAAATCAGGATGGCTACCCCTGCCAGTTTGGTAGGTGCATTTGCTTGGAAGATCTTGCTCCATCCTTTCATTCGGAGCCTGCTTTTGTCCCTTTCTGTAAGATGGGTCTCTTGAAGACAATAGACAGCAACTTTTTGCTTACAGATCCACTCTGTCAGTATTCTCCTCTTTATCAGAGAATTTATACCATTTATATTCAAAGACATCATAGATAAGTGTGTTTTTTTCCCCTCCATTTTCCTGGTAGGCTGTGTTCCCTCTCCCTTCGTTTTTTTCTTTACTGAGTTGCTCTTCCTGTTGGGCACTGGCTATTGTAGTTTCTTTTTGTTTCTGTCTGGAGGTCCTGTACATTTTCTGCTTGGTGGGGTTCCCCAATTAGAATTTGCTGTAAGTCTGGTTTTTTTTTTTTGTTCACATATTCCTTTAGTGCCTCTTTGCTACAGAACGATCTGGGATTTCCCTGGAAAGTAAATTCTAATTTTGCTGGGTATCTAATTCTGGGTTGGCAGTTGTTGGCCTGGAGGACTTGGATTGTGTTCTTCCAGGCTTTTCATGTGTTGTAAATTTGTGTGGAGAGGTCTGTGTGATTCTGATCTTTCTTCCATTGAAATATAGTTCTTTCTTTGTTTTGACTGCATTCAGGATATGCTCCTTATTGTTGAAATCTGAGGCTTGTTTATCATATGTCTGGGGGTGTTTCTTCTAGGGTCCAGTCTGCCAGGTGCTCTATATGTTTCTGTTATTTGGGTGAGGTTTTCCCTTTTGAGATTGGGGAAATTCTCTGTAATCATTCTATTGAATATGTGTTGTATACTTCTGCTCTGATACTCCTCTCCTTCATCTATTACAATTATATACAGATTATATCTCTTCTCCCTGTCCAGTATCTCCTGGATTAGTCTGTACTGGAGTTTGACAGTTACTTGGAGTGTGGCAATCTTCTGGTCCTTATCAGATGAATCATCATCCAAAAGAGAGACTGGAGATTCAAAGTGATCAAGTCTTTGTGATATGGCTTCGAGGGTAGTTTGCACTGAGGCATGTGAGCTGTTTATGATTGCCAGATCAGCTCTCATTGTGTTAATTTTTCTTTTAATGAGTTGTGTTTTGAATCTATTTTTCATGCATTTTGTTTCTCAGGATGTTAAGATCTTCTTTAATGGCAGAGTAGACTGTATCTATCTTTGCTTCTATTTCTTGACTTCCTGAAGGTCCTTCAAGACTTCCATTCTAAATTCCAGGAATTGTTTTTGAATTTGTTCCTGAGGCTTTTGTTCATTTCTGCTATCTTAGCCTCAGTTGTCTTTTATTTTCCATCTCCACTTCTATTGTACTGCTTTTTGGAGGAGGCGAAGTGGCTTGACCTTTCATAAAATTTGTAATGCTTCTGTGTGATTTATGCATCTGGAGTGAAGCTGTTATGGATTCTTGCACTTCCTTTCGGGAGCCTGTAGGTGGTAGCCTTGACTTGGCTTTGTGTTGGGTCCTGCTGGTCCGCCACAGGGACTTGTTTGTATCCTGAGTTCTGCTGTTGAACCTTACTGCCCTATGGGTGAGCATGACTGTCTTGGTCGTTGCCAACACTGTTAACCCTCACCGCAGTTAGTGGTGGATAGGTTCTGTGACTTTCTCTGCTGGAACATGCTCTGCCGCTGAGTTGTGCTGACCCTGTGGGCCCCTGTTTGGGGTTCACGGGTTGCTGATTCAGCATGGCATGGAGACTTTTCTTTGTTTCTTTCCCCACTAGTTGCTGTGGGTTAAGAGACCTCACCTGTCAGATGGAGTATTGCCACTGAGGTGCGGCTCACCCACCTGTGTGAATTGTTCCTGTCAGAGCAGGTGTTGCTGTTGAGGAGTTGCCAACCCACCTGTGCAGAGTGTGCCTATCAGAGCATGTGTTGCTTCTGGGGTTGGTTCCCACCCACCTGTGTTGAGTGTGCCTATCAGAGCGGGCATTGCCTTTGAGGGGCAGCTTGCCCACCTGTGTGCTCCTGCAGGGGAGTGGGTGTGTGACCCTCCTGATGGAGGGCTAGAACGCTGACCCACATGGGCCTTCCGGGGGGGGGGCACGTGCATGTGAGTTCTTGTGCTTCTTTTGGGGGGTGAGCTACCCCTGATTGTTGGAGTGTGCTTGTGCCCTCTCATGAATCTGCTGTGGGGGAGGTCTGCGTGGTCCCCAGCAGGTTCAAGTGTCTGGGCGTGAGATGGTGCCCATGGACTCTCTGTGCCTCTGCTGTGAGGGGGGCATGTGCTCAGGCCCAGGTGACCTTGCTGGGCTAGTATTGCACCCCAGCAAGCCTGTGCCCCTTGTTCAAAAAGTCTGTGCAAATCAGGGCACCTCAAGTGGAGGTCAAAAGCCTGCCAGTCCCTGGGTCCCTGCTGGGGAGGGTGGCTGTTGTGGGCAGATTCAGGTTCCCCAGCTGGGGATTTGGGGGATGCTGGCCTAAGGTGTGTCCTGGCAACTTTGTTGGGAGCTGCTCTGCCCACTGTTAGCTCCTGTGTTCTTCCAGGAGCTGTAGGGTCCTAGAGTTGCCCAATATGAGGCTCTTTTGTTCCCTCAGAGCAGGGAGGGGGAGGAAGGGAGCTCTAGTTTCTTTGCCCCCTAGTGATGAGCTCTAGGTTAGGTTATGGGTCTCTTCCATAGCTGATCTCCCGTTTGGGGGGGGTCCTGGATTGTGTGTGTGTGTCCCATACTGCTGTGGGCTTTTCCGGGCTGTAGTGTGGCAATCATCTGGTGGTGGTGTCACCCTGGCTCTCCATGTCATTGGCACCCAGCTCCCTTGCTGTTGTCTGGTCCCAGCCATTTGGTCCCGCACCGCGGGTCCTGCACTGCTGTCTGGCTTGGTCTGGTCCTTGCACAGTCTGTGGCCTGTGGAGCTCCTGTTGTCTGGTCTCTGCACTTGATGTGGGACTTTTCCTATGTTGCTTCTGTGGTTGCTGAGAATCTGCAGTTTCGTTTGCTGGCACCAGGGCCGCTTTCCCAGCCTGACCCTGTTAGGGCAGGGGTGGGGAGGGTTCCCCGGAGATTTTCCTGCTCTGTGCAGATTATAGGCTTTTCTTTCTTTGTTCTTTTTCGTTTCTTGTGTTTCTCTGTTTTTTTCTGGTTGTTGGGTTTGCAGGTCTCTTGATGGGGCATTGGGTGTTGGAGTTCCCAGCTCACTATCTGGTTGGAGCTAGTTAGGGTGCCTTGCTATTGTGATGGCACCATCTTCCTCCCAATTCTGTTTTAATTGATATATAATTGTTCCTGAGTGGAAGGTAAACTAATAACGGTTAGATGCATTTCTTGGAATGGTTTAGTTCAATATTATAAATTTTTTGATTTGTCATCCTTGACAATAAAAAATCCACTTTGCACTCATAACACGTAACCTTTCCATGCTTCACATACTGATTCCTATTTTGGAACGTTTTTATGAAGGTAAAATTGAGTGACTTACTCTATTTATAAATGTTCAAAAGAGTATCACTCAAATAATAGTCAGTAAATAAGTTTAATATTAGTATTATACTTTTGATTGATAATCATTACAGTATTACAATAGCTTTGAGTGTTAACCATCTAGGGAAAAATAATATTCTGGTATATTATAGCCTTCTCCTCTCTGCTTTTATAGAATTTTATACATGAGCGCTATATTTGTGACTCTGATTATCCATACAATATAATATGAACTTTATTAGCAATTAGCTACCTATGTCAGGCTTTAATAAAGGGAATTATTCATTTCCTAAATGCATTTTTGGCTCCTGTCCTTACTTGTTCTTCTCCAATGAACAGGAAACGAGCTATGAAAATTCCACCAACTTTTTGTTTATTTCTAAATGTAAATTATATCATAAAGGTGATGTACAGAGGGGTTACAGCTACATAAGTTCATATGTGTGTATTCCTTCCCTCCTTACTTCCTTCCTTTTTTCCTTCCTTCCTTCCCCCTCTCTTTCTTTAACCTTATAATCTTTAATCTCAGTCTCTCTTATACACTTCACTTTCAATCTATCAAGCAATATCACATGCACAAATGAATGTACACACATACATATGCACGTGTACATGTGCACACATGTACATATTTACATGAAATTCCACAAACTAAAAAGTGCTGGTGACTTCCACCTGATTGACTGAGGATGTGAGCTTACTTTCTGCTACGCCAATTGTACTATGAATGTATGTCAGTTCTCATTGCCCAGGCCTACTAATTGCTAAATCTCTGTTGTATTTGAATTCATCTTCAAAAATGCTTATATTGAAACTTAACAGTGATATCATATCAAGAGATGGAGCCTTCAGGAGAGAACTTTAAGTGCAGACTCCTAATGAATGAGATGATTACAGGTAAAGGGATGATGGGAAATGCCTTTTTCTCTTCTGCTGTATAGCCAATAATGTCCATTCTGTTTGCCTTCCTTTCAATGTGAAGAGATAGATGATCTTTGCAAGAACAGATCAACCCAAGTGCTTTGATCTTGTATTTCCCATCCTGCAACACTGCGATTGATTTCTATTGTCTCCAAATTACCCTGACTCAGTATGTTAATTGTAGCATTGAATATGGACTGAGATCATCTCTTCTATGTCACATGCATTATTATCCTGATTTCTTACTCAAAATGCTATGTCAGACACAGTTGTATGTTTATTCACTTGGAAATTCTATGATTCAAATTTAGTACATACAAAAATGCATACATAATTAAAACAGCTTCCTTAGTTTCCATCATCAGAATCCATAATATGTTTATTATATACATATGTGTGTAATATGGTATATACATACTCACTCTTCTGGTGACTGTTTCTCATATATGTGTACAACTGCGTGTAAGGAATAGAGAGAAGGAATTGAGGAGCCTAGAACTAAACTTTGGAAGGCTTAGCTCTACATGTCAGGATTGGTGCCTTCGTACATTCTGGGTCATTTTGAATGTCATCTCTACCTCTTAGTGCCCAAGAATATGTAATATTTCCCAGTTTGAAATTATGAAGCTGTAGGTTCTGTTGATCTGTCCTTATCATTTTATTAGTTTGGGAATATTCTAGGTATGCTTTAAGTCTACAGAAAATTATTTCCCCATTTCCTATGCCATAATATCAAATGTGATATGTTCTGTTCTCCTCTAACATGGCTGTGGCTTCTCTCTTTGTCCAGCTGTGGCTCCTGATTATACTGGCAGGAATATGCACAATTTTAGCTAATTAATTGCTATGACAGAGCTGTAAAGTGTACTTACCTGGAGTGCACTTCCAGAAGGCACTATAGAGTTATTAGGAAAGAATTATGGGTCTTGATTCATAGCTCATGTATGCATATGCACATTGGAATTAGAATGAAGTCTTTATAAATAGTATGCTAATGACCTTGCTGCAATAAGCAGGTCCTGGGACCATTATAAAATTCAGAACTTGAAACAGCATGGCTTAATTGTAAAAATAAAGTTATAAAAAGTGACTTAGCCGTATGTGTTTATATGTAAAAAGCTTGTTATTTAGAATAGACTTTCTTTGATTCTGTAACCACTTTAATAAGCAGGAAAGCATATAATCCTTTTAGTGGAGAGAATATTGTAAGGATGTTATCTCTAAAGCACACTGATCCAAATTTGACAATATATTTCAACTACACTGCAACATTTGCATGAGTGTTAAAAGTAGCACGTTCTGAAACTCCCAGCTTGAGACCATCTTAAATGCAATATGCCTTTATTTGTCAATGTAAGCCAGCTTTCTTAGGCCAGAAGATAATATTTTCTCTTTGGCTGGTGTGTGAAATGTGACAAGGCATCTTGTAATGGG
This sequence comes from Perognathus longimembris pacificus, assembly GCF_023159225.1. Taxonomy (NCBI): domain Eukaryota; kingdom Metazoa; phylum Chordata; class Mammalia; order Rodentia; family Heteromyidae; genus Perognathus; species Perognathus longimembris. The sequence continues at coordinate 44,421,871 of NC_063169.1, forward strand.
CATTTTCCATCACCATCATATGGCAGGTTTCTTCTTGTATATTTAATCTGCTTTCTTGTCACCTTCCAAGTTCCTTTCAGCCCAATCCAAATGCTTCTCTCTGGAGTTTGAGGGAGGCCTACAGTGCAGGTGGGACTTTAGTGTGAAAGCTGGGCATTTTTCCTAGAACAGGCTCGGCATGGATAGCATTATTTTTGAATCAAAAGCCCTCCTCCCTCTCGTGTGTGTGTGTGTGTGTGTGTGTGTGTGTGTGTGTGTTTCTCTCTGTCTCTCTTTCACTCCTTCTTCCCTAAGAAAAACGATGTGAATAACATCATTTCTCAACACTTTGTGTGGACCAACCTCCTAAGTGGGTCTATATTTATTTTTCTTTTGTTCTTGCCCTTCCTTTTTATTCCACAGTCTTTCCATTTCTTATTTTTTTCAACATTCTGACCACATTCCATTATGAGAAACCATGATTCTCATTACATATCTCTTGGATGTACTCATTATGGCGACAGAACAAATGCCAGAAATAGAACTCTGAAGATGAGATACCTAATTACTGAATTGCAATAAGAATCTCTCAAATGAAACAGAATATAAAAACATTTTGCATTGGTCTGTCTTTGTGGAATATTTTCCTAAGTGAAGCATTCTTATAGTCTTTTCTTTTTGAGTAGCAAAGCCTTGGATTGTACTCATTTTGTGTAGGGGCAGTCAGAAAATATCCAAACCTCTTGATTTCCAAACTCTGTTATTTACCCAATTCATTGAAATTCCTGGAAAAATACACACACACACACACACACACACACACACACACACACACACACACACCACATCCAATTGTAATCACAAAATACTGATGTCTGTCATACAGAAAATGTGTGTATGCAAATTTAAATCTGTTGGATACCTAGTCTCTGCTGGCATGTAAGTCATGTAAGTCACAATGAGGAACAAAACAAAATTCAGTAGAAGAAACGGGTCTATGAAGAGAGAACAATAGTATGAGCAGGACAAAGCTCTACTTATACTTATTACTTACTATATATTTATACTTATATACTACTTATACAAAGATTTACTTATATTATCCCATGTAACCAGTAATACAAGCTCATGAAACAGGATCTATTTTCCTCAAATTCTATGTGGGAAAAAACACAGTTTTAGTGATCTTAGGTTATATAATTAGCCAAAGGAAGATCTAGTATTCAAACTTAAGCCATCTCATCCCATTTTATAATCATCATGCAAAAAATAAAAGGCTGAAAATAAGAGAAAAAGATGTGATTGTTTTGTTTGCTTGTTTGTTTTTGGTGCCATTTCTGGAGTTTGAGCCTTTTTGCTGTCTGTGGTCTCTGCTTAAGGCTAGACTGCTTGCTCTACAACTCCAGTTCTGGCTTTTTGGTGGTTAATTGGAGTTAATAGTCTCATAGACTTCCCTGTCCTGCCTGGCTTCAAACTGCTATCCTATAATCTCAGCTTACTGATCCGTTGTGATTATAAGCATGAGCCACCAGTACATGACAGAGAAGTGATATTTTTATTGCAATGCTGGCATTAAGGAAAGTCATAATGTGTAGATGCACAATGGGCATTCAATAAACTTTCAGTTTGTTTTCTTGATTTTTGGTTAAACAATGTTGAGATTACATGAAAACTTCATGACAATGAAATACCTAACATTTAACCAACTATATGCTTTGATAATCTCCACTTTTGTTCTTTTCAGTTCTTCCTTGGATATAGTGTGTATTTTAATAATATACGACAATTACATGATCCCTCTGTACTTTTAGGGGAAAGCCAAGAAGAGACTTCAACTATAGCCAACAACGCCATCAAATTGTGTGTGTATGTAGATGGTATAAAAGATTATTTTTCAGCCTATAAAAGGTGTTTTCTTCTTCAACGATATCTTCTCACATCATCTTGAACATAATTTAGTTTCATTAATAATCTTTTGGGAACAGAACTTTTATATGTAAGCCATTATTTTTGGGGAGATAATGCCTGGCCTGCCAAGAGATAAAAGTGGTTTTACCCGAGAAGGTGGTTTCGAAGAAATGAGAGAAGTGGGGGACCTTGAACACATATTCTCTCATCCCACACACCTTGAAATACCTTAAAATTGAATTTCTAGATGTTAGTCACAGTTGATACTGCAATGATTCATCAAAGAGAGAAGACCATGACTTTTTTCGGATTTTTTAAAATTTTGTACACAGGAAACATACCATTAAAAATACCCTCAGTTATTTGTTTCTCTTATTTCAGGAATCATAAGTAGCCACACAGCAAACACAGTTGACCATCACATTGTATATCTGTACTTTTTTTTTTTTTTACTGCTATGGCATTTTACCTTTATTGTTCAGGTTCTATTAAATTTTATTACCTCCTCTTAAATTTTTTTTCTTAGAAATTGTTCACAGTAAGCTCAATTCTATAAAGCAATAGCCTAGTAAAATTTTTACATGAGAACTTATCATAATTAGAATTGTGAGCTAACTATCTTGGAATCCAGGAGAGTTCGAAAACAGAGGCCGTAGAGTATTGGCTGTCCCACTTCCAAGGATCGTGTACTTTGAGTCACTGGCCAGTTAGACTGGCTTTTATAGTTGCTCTAGTTGAGCATGAAAAAATAAACCTGGTTTCTAGTCATTTAGGAAAGCAACACCATTTCATTTGTATAATTGAGTGTGAATTTTCCAATTCTGTGTTCCAAAGGAGCACATGGGGAGACAGGCTGGAGCACAGAAGCCACTCTTGGTATCTAATTAGACAAGTGACCTGCAGCGCATGCCAGATTGTTCTGTGGCTTGCACAGTCCCATCTATCCTATGGAGATATGGTTGAAGTATAGGTGAGTGAATGAGATCCATGCATAGAGATGTTGCTATTTTCACTCTCAGTCCTGCTAGCAGGAACCACCTGCCTCAACCCAGGACATCACTGATGACTGTCATAGCTCAATAGCCAACCCTAAAGGCACCCTTCTCCTTCTGGAACTCATAACAAATTCCAGATGGTCTTATAAACACTGACCTTAGTTTCCTGCCAGGGTAAGCTGTGGCTAGTTGTGACTGTGTCTATCATTTAGGACATTTCTACAGACTAAACATTGTCATGGTCCTGATGTGAAGTGCCATTGAGTCTTGGTTTAGGAAAAAGGCAAGCTGTCATTGGCTTAATGAATTATCATAACCCATTAGTCTCTATTGAAATTTTCATATATATTTCATATTCATACACACTGTCAGCATATCTTTCTTTTATAGACAAAAACCTATATTTCATTATATTTTCTCACTTGTAGCAGCTACAATACAGTACATTCCTTTACTTGGGCAGGCTACTTGTGTTTGGTTTTTTCACCTTACAATTATTTGAGATCACAGATTAGCCTGGGGTTATCTGGAGTATAATATATGTGTACTCAACCTTTCAAACTCTCTCAGATTTCAGTTATATTCTAGCCATGTTTAGTTTCTCATCACAAAGAGGAGGGTGTTTATAAACCTTTTTATTATATACACTGACTTCTGGCCTTACATTGAGCTTTTTTAACTTGTTCTAAAGAATTTATATCATTTTCTCTTGGCGTTCATAGGCTGCTATGTTTGGCCATTGCCTTCATGCACAATCATGAAGACCATTTCATCCTTCCACTTCCATATTCAAGAACTCTAGTTCTTTTTTTTGGGGGGGTGGGGCTAACACTATTCTGCTGTCCTGATTCAAGACAGGCCCTACAAAAAAGGTCAGTATTTTCTAGATTTTAAAGTTTTTATTTCAAAATCCAGTTTCTCTATGAAATATCTTTTTATTTGACCAGCCAAATTATTTTTTCCTCTGTTGTGCCCTTGTTGTTACCATCGCTATAGAATATCTTGTGTCTTGCTATTCATTTCATTTTCATTGATCCCTGCTTTTACAGAACATATGTTCTTGTTCTACCTTGATTCTCAGTTGCATTGAAGGATCCTTAAGGAATAGGACGATGTCTACATTGTTTTTGATATATTTTTTTGATATATTTCTACTAACTCTATTAGGTCATTTCCCCAGGATATAGACTGAAATGGAGATTTTCTTGTAGGTTTGCCTTATAAAGGAAGTCTTCTTGCAAACAGCTTATCTGAGAAGGCAGATGAAACAGGACAAGGAATGCTTTAGCTAATTCATTATACAATAGGATCTAGAGCTTGAATAGCAAGTGTTACTTCCTGTTCACTGAATCAAGGTAGCTAAAATTCTCCACACCTCTGTAGACCAATCACTAAATGCAGTAGGCATGGAGCAAAGAGTCCTAACCTTAAGGAAATAATATTACTTTGGCCCAAGCAATTGCTGAGATTCAGCTTTTACCTCTCAGCGGGCAATGCTCTCTATAGTTGAGAATGAACATTTCACCATTGAATGGGGTGTATGGAGGGAGGCAAAGTACACTGTAGACTTATTTAAACACGCATGCCAAAGCTTTGTAAATGTTTGCTAACCTGTATTTAAATGTATTCATGCATGTCTCATAATTTCTCATATAGAAAACTATATATCTAAAATATTTGAGAACTGGTAATATACCCAATTAGCGCTAGGAATATATTGTGGAATGATGACTTTATTTCTTGTAGAGATTTTCCATGATGCTTCTAAAACAAACCCGATTTTTCTTCCCTAGTGGAAGCCCTGATAAAGTAGTCTCTTGGGTTTAACCTTTCCACAATACATAACTGAGTCCTGTATTTTGCAAATTAAAGTCATTACTATTGTTTATACATGGAAGTTCAAAAGCCTCTCATCTTTTAAGTTATTGTCAGTGTCACTGATATAATGTTGACTAGAAATACAATTGACCCTGAACTTCAAAGCCTCAGGATCTTTTAACACCTTTTGTAGCAGACTGAATGCACACTTGCTTTTGCCATTATCTATACAGTACACTTTTCTTTGCCTTTTCACCGTTTCAACACTTGTCATCTATGGAAGTGGTCTGTCAATTTTCAAGCAATAGTGGTTCTGTAATTTCTAAATTATGACAAAAATATGCTATTCTAATTATAGACAAATAAGTACAATTCTTCTACATATTTTGATTTTGCAATATTTACCTCTAACTCATCTCAACAGCATTTGCTTTCCCACTTCCTCTGATATCCTAGTCAAAGGAGGATTTAAATTTTGTGGAACAGAAAGGACAGATAATTCAGTGACAACATTTATTAAAATCTATACATCCCTGTTCCTTTTAAACTGTCTATGAAACATGTCATGTTCAGGCTATCCAAGTGCCCTACAATTTATGATACAATAGAGGAGTTAGCACTTAGTTGTAAACACAGAATTATAACTGTGATATGTTATAGTGAAAAGTTAAACAGTAAATTCAGCAAAGGTAGAAGGCTCATTTAGCAAAGCCCAGAGGGATCAAAGCCATTTTCCCGAGAGTTTTCTTTCAGAGAATTCTATCATGGTGTAGTTTCTTGAATTTTATTTAAGGAATGGTACCTACCAGAAAAACTAATTCAATACTTACTTTCCAGGCTTTTTCTTTGAAAAGCATAGGAGTTTGATGCCTAGCACATACTAGAATTTATGAGTTCTCAGGAGGAAATCAGTATTCAGCATAACCGATTTTGTTCGTACAAACAGGTGAAGCAAAGTGAAGGTCTCTTGTCATTGGGGAGTGATGGTACCCTTTTCTAAATCTGAATTCTTAGATGTGCACCGTAGGCCTATGGATCTCAGCATTGTGGAAGCTGAGGCAGGACAATCTCAAGTTTGAAGCCAGCATGTGATACATAACAAAACTTTGTTACAATTAAAAATATATAAAGGTCTTGTATAGATATTTGGTTATGCTGGTTGATCTTATCCTGAGCTTTTACAAAATGATTTAAACTTTTATTCTTTGTTTAGCTTTTATCTTACATGAATCTTCCTCTTGGAAGTCCATAGACTTGACATTGGTGGTTTGTTTTGTCTTCTATTGTAAATAGAAACATATTCCCTAGCATAACATGTTGCCTAGTGCATTATGGTTACTTTTTTCATTTCTGTGTCGGGAGACATCTGATTCCTTGAAGGCAGAGCCCATTTATTCATATTATACTAAATATTTTAAGTGTTGTAGAGTGTTTAACATACTTACTAATGTGTAACAGGATTACCATAACCTGGCAATTTTTCCTTCAATAGAGATTAATTTAACACCCATGGATTAAAATTTTTGACACACTAATTATCAGTAGAGAGAGTGTATTCTAGCACAAAACCTTTTTCTGTTATTATCCTCGTGACTTTAAAACACATTGGAAATTAACTAGGTTGGCTTTCTCATCAGCAAATGATCAATTAACAATAAATAAAAATAGTCACAGGGGAGTTTTATGACCCATGTACAATGAAAAGGCAAGTGCATATTATTTCCTTTTTGGTAGCATTTATTAGTAATATTTTCATGTTTGTGCATATAAGCATGATAACTTAATTGGCATTCATCAAATTTGAATTAATATGATTACATTTTTAGAAAGTACCAAAAATTGTTACTCAGGCATTGTTTACTTTGTTGTCATAATTTTAAGATTAATTTTACTATCTGCTGTAACATAAGTTGCCCTATTAAAAATCCTCCACGTCAATGGATCATGACATGCATATTATTATGAAACATTAGGAAATATGGCACTTTAGAACTGCTATCAGTATATGGACACCTGCATACCTACCTACATACATACCCCTACTTGTGTATTTCCATATTCATTAATATGTGCAAATGATAGAAGTGGCAGAAGCAACAGTCTATGTATGCACACCCACAGACTGACTATACAGACTGACATTGAAGCTGTCTGATGAAGTTGCAAGGTGGGAGGAATGGTATTTCTAACAATGGCTACTAGCAAATCCAAGAAAGCAAAATATGCTTATATAATCTAATTCTCATAGTTTCATGGTGAAATAGTTCACTCTCAGTGTCTTAGTAACTGATGAGGTAATAGGAGAAGGAGGAAACAGCAGCAGCTATGAGGAAAATTCTCAGGAGGGAATGTTGAAAAATAAAGGCCAGGTGCCAACTATTTGAGATGGAAGTACTTTTAGAAGCAAAAGTAATAAGATGCTTAGTTTGAGAGGAATAGAAGAGGGAGTTCAGGTGATTGACATTCCCCAAGGGCCTGCTTCATTTGTTTGCCCGAAAAGCTTTTACTGATGGCATTGCTAATTACTATATCGAAGGTCTCTGTCAGCTAGGCTGTTTATGAACAGATTGCTAAAAAAAAAAAGGTTAGGAAAAGCCAAGTGGAAGTAGAGGAAGAGGTGTACTCTACCCTCTAATCTGCTGTGCATTGGATCCAACAATAAAACATCAAATTAAAACTAGTAGTATAAAAAGAGCTGAATTATTTTCTTCACAAAACATTTTGTACCTGAAGATCTGATTAAGTAGAATTATTGTTGTACACAAAGGTATGCATATAAAGTAACAGTCAAGAAAGGTTGTCAGGGGCTGGGGATATGGCCTAGTGGCAAGAGTGCCTGCCTCGGATACACGAGGCCCTAGGTTCGATTCCCCAGCACCACATATACAGAAAACGGCCAGAAGCGGCGCTGTGGCTCAAGTGGCAGAGTGCTAGCCTTGAGCGGGAAGAAGCCAGGGACAGTGCTCAGGCCCTGAGTCCAAGGCCCAGGACTGGCAAAAAAAAAAAAAAAAAAAAAAAAAAAAAAAAAAGAAAGGTTGTCATCTGCATTTAGGCTTAAACCTTGAAAATTCCTGTAGAAAGAGCACAAATCTGTATTATTTTGATCTGGACTCACACTTTAGAGGGAAACCTACTGAATAGTGTTTCTCTTCCTTCCCAAGGATAATTTTTCATCATAAATAGGAGATAAACTTGGTCATGTACTACATGTAAGGATTAAATAGAAAAATGCTTAATATTGTAACATTTAAAAATGCACACATACATTAGTGTATTACAAATAACTATAACATGTGCTTATATTTACCCAATGACTGTTTTGAATATTTTCATCTCTCCAATGTTATTGAGATATTCACTTTACTTTTGTCAGTGTTAATCATATCCATCAACTTACTCCTTCTCTTCGTGATGTATATAAGCTCCTTTTGTTAGTTCATAAACCATAAATGAAGCTTGATAGAAACATGAATAAAAACGGAATGAACTCGTGTGTGTGTGTCTGTGTGTCTGTGTGAGTGTGTGTGTGTGTGTGTGAGAGAGAGACAGATTGGGAGACAGTTGTGCATGGTGCACCTCCTTGACTTTTTTTCTGTTGTCTATTAACGTTTTCTCTGGCAATTAAACAAATGTCATATGTCAGTTTTATCAGTTCCTGACTCATTTGTATTCATTATGAGCAGTCCAATGAAAAGTTTAATGAATAAAGAAAAATAACTTAGTATTAAGGTTGATTTTTATTTTATATGCATTTTATTTAATAGGACCACTAATTTCAAATTTATTTTGTCAGTCATAGGGCTTGAACTCAGGGCCTAGACACTATCTCTGAGCTTTTTCGAAATCTCACAGCTAGTGCTCTACCTCTTTTAGCCACAGTGCCACTTTTGATTTTCTGGTGGCTAATTGGAAATAAGATTATCAAGGAATTTTTTTTTTTTTTTTGGCCAGTGCTGACTTTGATCCTCAATTCTCAGATCTCAGCTTCCTGAGTAGCTAGGATTACAGGGATGAGCCACCAGTGACCAGTCTGACTAATTCCTTTTTGTTTCAGTTTTCTTACTACTTTTCATGGAGTGCATGTATTATGAAAAAACAAAGTAGGTCATTTGTTAAATTTGTGGAGAGGCAGCTGACACTCAATATGTGAATTAATGTCTTGTCAGTATGAACAGTTAACTAGATACAATGTAATAACTTATTGCCTAAATGAAGTACTCACTTCACTTTAAATCTCTTACAGTTACTGATTTGTTCATTATGTGATGATTTATATGAAAAATAATTTTAGGGGGTACATGCCAATTATCTCAGCATTTAGGAAGTCACAAGCACTAGGCAGAAAGATCACAAGTTTGAGGCCAGTCTTGCCTTCTGAGATGCAGTCTCAAATAAACAAAACAAAACAACCAAACAAAGCCAAAGAATTTTAGGATTCACTGTGCAGTAGTGGAAGTTCCATCTATTTTTACAATTTATTGAAATGCCAACTGTGGACTAATAATGTCCTTAACCACTTTACAAATATTACCCTATTAAAGCTTGCAACATCCTTTTTATACCAACTGGTAAAACTTTATTTTACAAGCAAGAGGAGTTGGATCAAAGGATTATTATAATCCAGAGGAAGTATTTTATAACCACAGAAAATGCCATTATACATACTGCCAATACAGTTTTAATAAGGCAATATTAAACTCTACAAGAGCTATTTATTTTTCCTTAATCTCAAAGCTATGTGTAGTAGTATAAAGAAGCAATATTAACATTTTTTCCATTAGAAAACAACATGATGTACAAAACTTTGGATGAAAAGATGTGTCAAATTTCATTTCATTACTTGGAGAAAAAGCCACCACACCATCACTATCACCCCCAGTGTTCTAGGCAGTGATTAAATTAAAATAATGTATCTCCATAAAATCCCAGCTGTTAAAAAGAACAAACCTAACAATATTTATCACTGTTTTCGACACAGTACTTTTGACCACTCACTTTGGGAGTAAACATCTTTTGAGAGGAATGCTAACATTGAGACCATTATACAGATTAGGATATAGTAGAGTGAGGTTATATAATTTAACCAAGGACATACTACTTCTAAATGATATAACTGGATTTTAATCCAGATCATACAACACTTAAGTCCACATGTTTAATCAGACTTGATAGAAATCTTCTTTGAATAGCAAATTGGATGCTTATGAGCACCTAAACATGGTAATCTTAATTAACTCTTAATTCACATGTCAAGAAATATTTTCAAAATTTTTGAAAATATTATTTTTGGTTCAGTGGAGAAAAAGAAATTGACCAAACTCAGAGGGCAAATTTACACCTTGATTGGAATTGATGAAAATTTCTGCTGAGTGTGGTTGAAAGAGCAGGTGTAAACCATCTAATACTATGGATTAATTATAAATATGACTTTTCTTGTTCTGTACTAGATTCACAATAGAGCCAGTTTTCAATTATTTTTAATACTTAAAATGGATCTTTAAGTTTACTAGTACACACAGAAAGCACACATTTTCTTTCATGTGCTAATAGTCCACTATGGTAAGAAGAATTGTGACAGCACACAATTCCTTACATTTGTCTATATCATGGCATTTAAAAGGACACCAAGTTATAGGGAACGTTATTGAGCTATTGTGATCTTCTGCTATGTCTATCTTAGAAATGTATTAATTATTCCCTATGAGGAAATCCATAGAGTTCATGTTTTTTGGGGTCTTGCTCACTTCACTTAGTATGATTTTTTCCAAGTCCTTCCATTACCTTTCAAATGGGGCAGTGTCGTTCTTTCTGACAGAGGCATAGAATTCCACTGTGTATATGTATCACATTTTCTCATCCACTCACCTATCGAGCGGCATCTGGGTTGGTTACATATTTTAGCAATGACAGTATGAACACACAAGATAGTGCTAAGCAAAATGAACTCCAGGTATGGAAACAAGTGGTACATCATTGTTGTAGTTAATTTCAACATGCCAAGTAAAACTGTACCTTTTTTTCTCTCTCATATTCCCTCCTTGTGGTTTTACTCCTTCTCTTACTGTAACTGATCTTATTACCCCGGATACTGTATATACGTATCTGGGAAATAGGGAAGGGAAAGGGAATATCAAAATCGAGAGACAAAGGATAAAAAGACTAACCATTGCAATAGCAATACTTACAAAACCAATTGGTGTAAACCAACTCAACAACTCATGCGGGAGAGGGAACTGGGGAGGCAGGAGATGGGGCAAAATGAGGGAGGAGGTAACAAGTTGGATAAGAAATGTACTTCCCTTACATATGAAACTGTAACCCCCTTTGTACTTCATTTTCACAATGAAGAATAAAATAATACACAAATGAAAAACAAAGATATAGAGAACATAATTTTCTTTACAAAATTGTAAATAACCAAAAATTTTGAAATAGAAGTTCTAGGTAACAACTTTTACTTTTTGAAAAGGAAGCTTTGGAGACTTCCCTGCTTGCTCCTTGCTGAGCATTGAATCAAAAACTGCTGATAGTGCATAAGGGAACTGCTCTTTTCCTTCAACTCTGTTAAGTAATCTATGACTCCTGTTATTCTAGAGGAGGGATTACTGCTTCTACTGAGATTGTACCATTTGGTTACTCCTAAAGACCAGGCAAATAAATGTCTTAAACACCAAGTGTCTTAAGATTAGAGCTAGGGTTTGAGAGCACAAGATCTTACACTGAAAGCAAGAAACCAGATTAAAAAGAAAAAAAAAAAAACATAGGGTTTATGTTTCTTTGGGTCTGGGTCACTTCACTTAGTATGATTTTTTTCCAAGTCCTTCCATTTCCTTATGAATGGGGAAGTGTCATTCCTTCTGATGGAGGCATAGAATTACAATGTATATAAGTACCATATTTTCCTAATCCACTCGTCTGCTGAGGGGCATCTCGGTTGGTTCCATGTTTTAGCAATGAGGAGTTGTGCTGTGATGAACATAGTTGTGCTGGTGGCTTTAATGTGGTCTTGCTTGTAGTCTTTGGGGTAGATGCCCAAAAGTAGGGCTGCTGGGTGGTAGGGGAGCTCTATATTTAGCCTTCTTAGGAACCTCCGCACAGCTTTCCAGCGGGGTTGAACAGTTTGCATTCCAAACAACAATGTAGTAAGGTTCCCTTTTGGCAACATCCTCTCCAGCATTTGTTATTATTAGTTTTCCTGATAATGAACATTCTTACTGGAGTGAGGTGGACTCTCAAGGTTGTTTTGATTTGCATTTTTTTTTATGGCCAGTGATGTAGAGCACTTCTTCATGTGTCTCTTGGCCATTCTCACTTCCTCTTCAGAGAAGTCTCTTTTTAGGACTTTAGCCGAGTTTTTGAGAGGACTGTTGGTTCTTTGATTATTTGTTTTGGAGGAATTTAAGCTTTTGAGTTTTGTGTATATTTTAGATATCAGACCTTTGTCCATTGTGTAGCTGGTAAAGTTCTTTTCCCAATCTGTGGGCTTTCTATTTATCTTGCAAGCTATGTCCTTTGCCCTGCAGAAGCTCTGTAGTTTGATACAGTCCCACTTGTTCAACCTTTCTTTGATTTGTTGGATTTCTGGGCCTTTGTTGAAGAAGTTTATTCCGGTTCCAAGGAGTGCTAGAGTTTCTCCTATTCCTTCTTGTAGTGTTTTCAGGGTGTCTGATATTATTTCCAGGTCTTTGATCCATCTGGAATTGATTTTGGTGCAGGGTGATGAATAGGGGTCTAGTTTTAGTTTGCTACAGGTGTTGACCCAGTTTTGCCAGCACCATTTGTTGAAGAAGCTGTCTTTGTTCCAACCTATATTTTTAGCTTCATTTTCAAATACTAGGTAGCCATAGGTCTGTGGGTTCATTTCTGGTTCTTCAGTTCTGTTCCATTGGTCCTCCAGTCTGTTCTTGTGCCAGTACCAAGCTGTTTGTATTACTATACCTGTGTAGTACAACTTAAAGTTTGTTATTGATATTCCTCCTGCCTTGTTCTTTCTACTTAGGATTGTTTTTGCTATTCGGTTTATTTTTATTTTTATTTTTTTTCAGTTTTTTTTTAATTGTTCCCTGTGAATTTCTGAATTGCTTCCTAAAAATCATACTAAGTGAAGCAACCCAGACCCAGAGAAACATAAACCCTGTGGTGTCCCTCATAGGGAATAGTTAGTACATGATTAGGCTGGTCATGGTAGAAGATCAAAATACCCCAATACCTATATGATTACGTAAGATGATGCCAAGTGAAATGAACTGCACATTACGGAAACAAGAGGTATACCACTGTTGTGATTATTTTCAACATGACTTGATAACTCGTACTTTTTTTTTCTATTTTTCCTTGTTTATCTGTTTGTTTGACTGTTTAGTTTTGTTTCTCTTGTATTCCCTTCAGGTGGTTGTACCCCAGCTACCACTGTATCTCATCTAAGTACCCCAGATACTGTTTATATGGATATTAGAACTAGGGAGGGAAGCGGGGAATAACAAAATCGAGAGACAAAGAACAAAAAGGCAAACCATTCAAAAAGCAACACTTAGAAACCATTTGGTGTGTAAACCAACTACACAATTCTTGGGGGGAGAGGAGAAGGAGGAGGGAGGAGGTGGGGAAAAATGAGGGAGGAGGTAACAAGTAGAACAAGAAATGTGCTCACTCCCTTTCATATGAATCTGTAACCTCTCTGTACCACACTTTGACAATAAAGGAAAAAATTTAAAAAATAAAATAAAACTTAACATACAAAAAATTTAGAAAAAGAAAAAAACCCCAAAGCATTAAAAGGGTTTTAATACTGAACCTAAGCATCAGGAAATAATAAAGAATGTAGAGGAGAGGTGGAGACTTGCTACCAGAATAGAGTGATTATATCTGGCTGGCAGAGGTGATTGTCAATGGCCAATTATCTTTTTTATTTAATTTTTATTTTCAAGGTGATATGCAGAGTGGTTACAGTTACATATTTAAGGTAGTGAGTACATTTCTTTTCAAACATGTTACCTCCTCCCTCATTTTTCTCCAACCTTTCCTCCTCCCCAATCCCTGCCCCCAGTTCAAGTTGTGCAGTTAATTTCCAACATATTGTTTTGTGAGTATCGCTGTTGCATTGATTTGCCTTTTTTCCTTTCTTCTCCATTTTGATGTTCCCCTTTCCTTCTCTAATTCTGATAAACATATATACAATACACAGTACAACCATGTTCATTGCAGCATTATTTACCATAGCTAAAATGTGGAACCAACCTAGATGTCCCTCAGTAGATGAATGAATGAAGACATTAGGATATATATATATATATATATATATATATATATATATATGATATAGATAGATATAGATAATAGATGAATATATATACATATTCATATATATGTATAGATAGAAGGACATATATGAATGGATCAGAAATTATAGAAATATCTATATATCTATATATGATATATAGATATATACATATATCATAAATATTTCATATCTATATATATGATATATAGAGAGAGACAGAGAAAGAGAGAAATTGTGTACTTCTTTCAGAAAGAATGGCATTGCCCCATTATAAGGCAATAGAAAGACTTGGAAAAAAATCACACTACGTGGAATGAGCCAGACCCAAAGAAACATAGACTCTAAGGTCTCCCTCATTGCTAATAATTAGTTTATGTCTATGATAGTCCTAGCATATGATCACAATAGCTCACTTATCTTTATAATCTTAGCTTTCATAACTTGAGATGTGTTTCTCTTATAAGAGAGGGAAAAGGATAAAGATGGGACTTATGCAGATAGGGGAATACTGACATTTGGGCATTTCATTTCTTAAATAGAATAGACTAAGTTAGTTTATCATCCGTGAATTCCTAAGCTCTTTTATGTGTGCTGCTTAATCTTATCCAGGAGATCCTGAGTAGAGAATATTGTTCCTCAACTACCAGAAATCCAGGCCCAGAGGTCAACTGCATGTGAATTAGCAGGGTAATTGTGTTATAATCACACTAGACTCTTATTCTCTAAAAGCAAGCTTGCTTGAAGAGAATGTAGCAGGATTTACAAAGAACTACTCTAATCCACATATAAAAATAACATTTAAACAACCACTGTGCTTAAAATTTTCCTAATCTTGCTGAGAGACACAAGGCGAATTTTCAATCCCAAAGCACAGCACAGCAGGGAAATGCTATGATGATATTTGCTCAAAGAGTGTAAAATTTGTTAAAAGGAATCTCACACCAGGCTCTCACATGTCAATTTTCTGCATGCATTTGTAAATGAATAGAAAATGCTGTAAATAGTGTATTTTGTGGGGAGAAACTGACAGTGTCATCCTCTACAATGCAAAATTAAGAAAGGTTTTTGTCTTTTAAGAATGGATTATAATTTTACTTCAGAAAATTATTTTATGCTCATCAGTTGGAATTCAGATTTAAGTGGCAATGGATATTTTTAATGCCACTATGAATTGGAAAATACACAAATTTTCCACTGGTTTGTTTCTGAATTTTGCAAAACATAATTCATGAGAGAAATGGAATAACCCTGAATTTGGCATTGGACAGAAAGGCATTGAAGGACAAGTTAAGAATCACTGTATCCAATAGCCTGTATGCTATGTTTAGTTGGAGAGTACCTGTTAATATTTTAATGGGTGAAGGAGCAGGCAAGTCTGAAGAATGGGCAGGTGATGCCTTTGGGACTGGCAGACACTGATTTAGGCTCAAATCTCAGATCAAGCAGTTCCTAGCTTACATTTTTGGCATGTGAATCACTTTTATTGGTGTTAATTTCTCTCTCTCTCTGTGTAAAGCAGGTGTAATAATACTTCATGTGGTCTCAGAGTGCTAAATGAAAGTCTGTGTAACATAATCTGAAGGAATCAGGTTTTTAATGCACTCCTACATATGTATGTATGTGTGTGTGTGTGTGTGTGTGTGTGTGTGTGTGTGTGTGGAAAGAGAGAGAAAGAGAGAGAGAGAGACAGAGAGAGAGAGAAACAGGGAGAAAGAAAAAGAGAAGCAGACAGACATGGAGAATTTTGTTTCAGGCAACATCCTAAATGCTTCTGGTACTCAAGCAAATAAACAGGGGTGCCTGACATCCTTAAAATTTTCCATCAAGATTTCTACAGAGACCGGAGAAAGATGGCGCCGAGACAATAGGGAGGCACCCCGACTCGCACCAACTGAATAGCGAGCTGGGAACTCCAACACCCAACACTCCACCAAGAACCCAGCAAAACCAGCATCCAGAAGCAGTGGAGAAACGCAGGAAAACAAAAAGGAGCAAAAAAGAAGAACCGAAAACCTACACGGAGCCGGAGATTAATCGGGGCACCCTCCCCCCACCAGCCGGCCCTGGCCCAAACAGGGTCAGGCTGGGAAAGGGAAACCCGGCGATCGGCAGACAGGTTGCCAGGAGCGCAGAATCCATATAGCGGGAGACCCCACGGACACAAAACAGGGTGCGGACCAAGACACACCCAGCAGCGACGAGAAGTTCGGGTCCACACCGGATTCGGACAAGGGAACCCAGCGCGGCAGAAAGAGGGAACGGGGGAGCCACCACGACACTTCGCCAACCCCTGAAGGGCCAACGGCGGTGCGGGACACACACACAAAGCAGCAAAAGTGAGTCCCCCATAATCCCTTCCCCCAACGGGAGACCCAAGCCCGACAAAGACGATATATCTCCCTCCCTCCCCCTCCCCACTCCCGTGGGAACAAAGATTCCCCAAATCAGGCGGGAAGCTCCCAGCAGGCACTGGGAAGCCAGTCTAGCAGGGGAAGGGCGGAACAGCCCCAAGCCCCCAAAGGTTCCTGAACTGGCAGAACCGGCCCCGTCCCCTTCCCAACAGGGGCCAGGGACGGCCGGCAGGGCAAGCCCCACCCGAGGCGCCTAGACCTTGCGGACTCTTACAACTAAAATCACAGGCGCTGGTGGGCAATACCAGCCCAGCAGGGTCACCTGAGCCTGATCTCGTTCCCCCTCCTCGAAGCGGAGGCGAGGTCTGAGGGTGCCAAGCCACACCCGGACAGTCGATCCCACTGGGCCCCACACATACTGCTTCCCCCACCCAACGGACTCGCGGGAGGGCGCAAGCACAACCCAACAACCCAGGGCTCGCTCTGGGAGACAGACCCCACTTAAGTGCCTGTTGTAGGGGACTCACAGTGCACAGGAGGGCGGGGCCCCGGCGAAAGGGCCCGCTCTGATAGGCGTGCCCTGCACTGGTGGGCGGGGCCACAGCGACAGCACCTGCTGACGCAGACACGCCTACACAGAAGGGAGGGAAGATCTACACAGACTTCCAGATGCGCAAATCACAAAGAAACATAACTCAGTTCATCAAAGGACAAGCCAACTCGCCAGCTCCAAAAAGCAGCACGACTGGAGAGGAGATGGAGAATAAAAAAGCAAATGAGGACATGTTAACAGGAATGATCGAAACCGTCAGAAATGAAATCAGAAAACAATTCCAGGAGTTTAGAGCGGAAATCTGGAAGGACACCCAGGAAGCCAAGAAAGAAATGGAAGCAAAACTGGATACAATGCAAGCCTCGTTTAAAGAAATGGAAGCAAAAATGGATACAATGCAAGCCGCCTTTAAAGAAAATCTCCACACCCTGAGAATTGAAATGCATGAAAAAATAGATTTAAAATACAACTCTTTAAAGGAAGAAATTTCCACGATCAGAGCTGATATGACAACCATGAATAGCTCTCTGACATCCATAAACTCCGCAATTGAAACCATAACACAAAGAGTGGACCATATGGAATCCAGAATCTCTCGCCTGGACGATGAAGCAGCTGACAACAACCAGAAAATGACCACACTCCAAGAAAAGGTGAAGCTTCAGGGAAGATTACTCCAGGAACTAATGGACAAAGACAAGAGATATAATCTGCGTATAATTGGAATAGAAGAAGGAGCCGAATATCAGAGCAGAGGGCTTAATCATGTTCTCAATAAAGTTATTGCAGAAAACTTCCCCAATCTCACAGGGGACCCCATCCAGGTAACCGAAGCCTATAGGACACCTGGCAGGCCAGACCCCAGGAAAACCACCCCAAGGCACATAATATTCAAGACTACAGACCTCAAGATTAAAGAGCAAATTCTGAATTCAGCCAAAGCGAAGAAGGAAACTTTTTTCAATGGGAAGAGGATTCGAATAACATCCGACTTATCCACACAAACTTACCAAGCTCGAAGTGAGTGGAAGAACACCATCCAAGTACTTCAGAATAACAATTTACAACCTCGGATCAAATATCCAGCGAAACTGGAGTTCACATTCGAAGGGAGAACCAGATCTTTCCACACCAAAGAGGAGCTAAAGGAGTATGTGAATAAAAAACCAGCCCTACAGCGAATATTAAGAGGGGAAGCCCACCCAACAGAGATCGTAAAAGACACACAGACAGATTCAGAAAGAAACTTCAATAGCCAAAGTCCAGCAGAAACACAAGCTCACTAAAGACAAGAAGAAAAAAAAAAAAAAAACAACAGGAAAAAACAGCCCAACAAGAAAATGGAAGGAGAAAAAACACCCTTATCCTTGATCTCTTTAAATATAAATGGCTTAAACTCCCCGATCAAGAGGAGCAGACTGGCAGAATGGATCCGCAAGCAAAAAGTTGACATCTGTTGTCTACAAGAGACCCACCTTACAGCAAGGGACAAAAACAGGCTTCGAATGAAAGGATGGAGCAAGATCTACCAAGCAAATGCACCCACCAAAACGGCAGGTGTAGCCATCCTGATCTCAGACAAGCTGGATTTCTCTTTAAAGTCCACTCAAAAAGACAAAGAAGGACACTACATATTGATACAAGGAAAAATCCAGAATCAAGACATCACGGTGATAAATGTATACTCACCGAACAAAAGAGGCCCGACATATGTCAAGCAAATTCTCACAGAATTACAGAGCAAGATAGATGCAAACACAATCATAGTGGGTGACTTTAATACTCCTCTCTCTCCAAGAGACAGATCCAACACCCAGAGGATTAGTAAGGGAGCTGAGGACCTAAATAACACCATTGCCCAAATGGATCTAACAGACCTATATAGAACCTTCCACCCTACAGAGACCCAATACACCTTCTTTTCAGCAGCCCATGGATCATATTCCAAAATAGACCACGTCATAGCCCACACAAAGAACCTCAGCAAATACAAAAGAATTGACATCATCCCATGTATTATATCTGATCACAGTGGATTAAAGGTAACCCTCAACAACAAAGGATACCACAGAGCCTATACACACTCTTGGAGGCTAAACCCCACGCTGCTATCCAACACTTGGGCCACAGATCAAATTAAAGATGAAATCAACGAATTCATAAGCCACAATGACAAAGAAAACACATCACAAAGAAACCTATGGGACACAGCTAAGGCAGTACTGAGGGGCAAGATCATTGCACTCAGTACCCACATTAAAAGAATGGAAGCAGAGCAGGTGAATACCCTCACGATGAAACTAAAACAACTGGAGAAACAAGAAATGACAGAACCTAAAATGACTAGGAGGGGAGAGATTACAAAGATTAAAGAAGAGATAAATCTGATTGAAAATAGAAAGACCATTCAACAAATAAATAAGACTAAAAGCTGGTTCTTTGAGAAAATAAACAAAATTGACAGACCCCTTGCAAGACTCACAAAAAAAAGAAGAGAAGAGACTCATATTCGTAAAATCAGGGACTCCACAGGAAAAATTACAACAAATACACACGATATTCAAACAATCATAAGGAGCTATTTCCAAAACCTCTACTCAACAAAAAACAATAATTTTACAGAAATGGATCAATTCTTAGAGAAGTACAAACTGCCCAAACTGAACCAAGAAGAAATAAATCAAATAAATAAACCAATAACTTACGGTGAGATACAGGAGGTAATCAAGAACCTCCCTACTAAGAAAAGCCCAGGCCCAGATGGATTCACCAATGAATTCTACAAAACCTTTAGTGAGGAGCTAATTCCAATACTCCTCAAACTCTTCCGCGAAATAGAAACGGAGGGAAAAATCCCGAACTCATTCTACGAAGCTAATATCATACTCATCCCCAAACCAGGCAAAGATCCAACAAAAAAAGAGAACTACAGACCAATATCACTAATGAACACAGATGCAAAGCTCCTCAATAAAATATTAGCTAACAGGATCCAGAAAGTGATCAAGAATATCATACATCATGACCAAGTAGGCTTCATCCCTCAGTCACAAGGATGGTTCAACATCCGTAAATCAATCAATGTAATTCACCACATAAACAGAACTAAAATCAAGAATCACATTGTTATCTCAGTCGATGCCCAAAAAGCCTTTGACAAAATACAACATCCATACCTATTAAAAGCTTTGGAGAGAACAGGAATAGATGGAACATTCCTCAAAACAATAAAAGCCATATACAACAGACCAACTGCTAATATCATATTAAATGGAGAGAAACTTAAATCATTCCCCCTAAACACAGGAACAAGACAAGGATGCCCACTCTCCCCACTTCTGTTCAACATAGTACTGGAATCCCTAGCCATAGCAATAAGGCAAGAGGAGGACATCAAAGGGATCCACATCGGCAAGGAAGAAATCAAGTTATCCCTATTTGCAGACGACATGATCTTATATCTCAAGGACCCAAAAAACTCAGTACCCAAACTCCTACATCTAATAAACCAATTTGGCAAAGTAGCAGGATACAAAATCAACCCACAAAAGTCAGCAGCTTTTCTGTACACCAGCAATAGACAAACAGAAAAGGAAATTATGGAAACGATTCCATTTACAGTAGCCAAAAAAAGAATAAAGTACCTAGGGATCAACTTAACCAAGGACGTGACGGACCTATTCAATGAAAACTACAAAAATCTAATAAGGGAAATCAAAGAAGACACAAGGAGATGGAAAGACCTCCCATGCTCATGGGTAGGCAGAATCAATATAGTGAAAATGGCCATACTGCCCAAATTGTTATACAAATTCAATGCAATACCTATCAAAATCCCAGCCACATTCTTCACTGAAATAGAGAAACCAATCCATAAATTCATATGGAACAGCAAAAAACCTAGAATAGCCAAAGCAATTCTAGGCAAAAAACATAGTGCAGGAGGTATCACCATACCAGACTTCAAGCTCTACTACAAGGCCATCATAACAAAAACAGCATGGTATTGGTATAAAAACAGATCGGAAGACCAGTGGATTAGAATTGAAGACCCAGAAATAAAACCGCACTCTTACAGCCAACTGATATTCGACAAAGGAGCTAAAGACATACAATGGAATAAACATAGCCTCTTCAACTACTGGTGCTGGGAGAACTGGGCAGCCATATGCAGAAAACTCAAAGTAGACCCAAGCCTATCACCATGCACCAAGATCAACTCAAAATGGATCAAGGACCTCAACATCAGACCTGAATCCTTGAAACTACTGAAGGACAGAGTAGGAAAGACACTAGAACTTATAGGCACAGGAAGGAACTTCCTGAATAGAGTCCCAGGCGCACAACAAATAGGGGAAAGACTCAACAAATGGGACTACTACAAATTAAAAAGTTTCTGCACAGCTAAGGTCATAGCCACCAAAATAGAAAGACAGCCAACGATATGGGAAAGGATATTTACCAGCACAGCAACAGACAAAGGCCTGATATCTGTCATCTACAGAGAACTCAAAAAACTAAGCCCCTCCAAGCCCAATAAACCTATTAGGAAATGGGCAAAAGAGCTAAAGAGAGACTTCACAAGAGAAGATATAAAAATGGCAAAGAAACACATGAGGAAATGCTCAACATCCCTGCTAGTAAAGGAAATGCAAATAAAAACAACCCTGAGATACCACCTCACCCCAGTTAGAATGGCCTATACTCTGAACTCAGGAAACAACAAATGCTGGAGGGGCTGTGGGGAAAGAGGAACCCTTCTCCATTGTTGGTGGGAGTGCAAATTAGTACAGCCACTTTGGAGAACAGTATGGAGGTTTCTCAAAAAGCTCAATATAGACCTACCCTATGACCCAGCCATACCACTCCTAGGCATCTATCCTAAACAGCAAAACCCAAGATATCAAAAGGACATTTGTACTTCCATGTTTATCGCAGCACAATTCACAATAGCCAAAATTTGGAAACAACCCAGATGCCCCTCCACAGATGAATGGATCCAAAAAATATGGTACTTATACACAATGGAATACTACATAGCGATTAGGAATGGTGAAATATTGTTATTTGCAGGGAAATGGTCAGAACTCGAACAAATAATGTTGAGTGAGACAAGCCTAGAACACAGAAAACAAAGGGGCATGATCTCCCTGATATATGACTGTTAACAAAGGGAGATGGAGAGACAGTAGAGACCAAGTCTGTGAACACTGTATATGTGCTTGATACATTGTATACTGCATATGGGTCTACCTGACCTAGACAAGGGATGGGAAAACAGGTTGTAAGATATCACAAGAAATGTACACAATGCCCTACTATGTAACTGCACCCTCTTTGCACAGCACCTTGTAAAAAAAAAAAATTTATGTTCAATTGATAATAAAAAAAAAATAAAAAAAAAAAAAAATAAAAAAAAATAAAAAAAAAAAAAAAAAAAAAAAAAAGATTTCTACAGAGTCTGGTATTTGTGCCTAATGAATTTTAAGTGTGAATAAGAGGCTAAGAGACTTGAGCAAATCTGCTGTTATTTATAAGTAGGAAAACAGTTATTTAAAAATTTAGTTTAGTATCTCCTAATCAAATTAATTTTGTCATAGATGCAACTAATAAAAACAGAAGGCATCATATTCTCCAGCTTGATAATTTGCTTTCATACTGAAGCAATTTATTATCCTTTTATTTTAAACATTAAATAATGTTTAGATGTTTCTATCATCTTATGGAAGAACAACTTTTGTTTTCTATAAGTCATTAGTATTTTCTTGATCAAATTATTATTTTTGGTTTTAGGGACCTAAACAAATGGCACAACAATCATATAATTATTCGTTGTCACAGTTATTCTCACTTGTTTGTATACCCTTCTTAGCACCAACTCACTTAAATATCAAACTGATGTACAGAGAGGTTACAGTTTCATACGTTAGGCATTGGATACATTTCTTGTACTGTTTGTTACCTCATCCCTCATACCTCCCTCCCTCCTCCCCCTTTCGCTTTTCCCCCTGAGGTGTTCAGTTCACTTACACCAAACAGTTTTGGAACTATAGTTTTTGTAGTTGTTTTTCTTTTTTTTTTACCCTGTGTCTCTCAATTTTGGTATTCCCTTTCAATTTTCTAGTTCTAATACCAGTATACATGGTTTCCAATATACTCAAATAAGATTACAGAGATAGTGTATGTAGGAAGGTGATACAAGATCATCATCATTAATAGAAGCTACAGATACACATGGGATGTTGAAAGTAGTTTCAACTCTGATATAACAATTGCTTCCATAACATGGAGTTCATTTCACTTAGCATCATCTTATGTAATCATAATGGTATAGCTATTGGGCTCTTGTAATCCTCTGCTGTAACTTGCCTAAACCTGTGCTAATTATTCCCAATAAGGGAGACTATAGAGTCCATGTTTCTTTGGGTCTGGCTCACTTCACTTAGTATGATTTTTTCCAAGTCCTCCCATTTCCTTACAAATGGGGCAATGTCATTCTTTATGATAGAGGCATAAAATTCCATTGTGTATATGTACCACATTTTCCTGATCCATTCGTCTACTGAGGGGCATCTGGGTTGGTTCCAGATTCTCGCTATGACAAATTGTGCTGCGATGAACATTGTTGTGCTGGTGACTTTACTGTGATTTTGTTTGTGTTTTTTGGGATAGATACCCAAAAGTGGGGCTGCTGGGTCATAGGGGAGCTCTATATTTAGCCTTCTGAGGAATCTCTATACTGCTTGCCAGAGTAGCTGAACCAGTTTACATTCCCACCAACAATGAAGTAGGGTTCCCTTTTGTCCACATAGTTTTCTTGATATATGACATTCTCACTGGGGAGAGATGGAATCTCAATGTTGTTTTGATTTGCATTTCTTTTATGGCCAGTGATGTAGAGCACTTTTTCATATGTCTCTTGGCCATTCTCATTTCCACATTAGAGAAATCTCTTTGTAAGGCTTTAGCCCACTTGATGAGGGGGATGTTGGTTCTTTGCGGTTTTGTTTTGGAGGAAGGTAAATTTTTTAGTTCTGCATATATTATAAATATGAGGCCTCTGTCCGTTGAATGGCCGGTAAAGATCTTCTCCCAGTCTGTGGGCTTTCTGTTTATCTTGCAAGCTATGTCATTTGCCATGCAGAAGCTCTGCAGTTTGATGCAGTCCCATTTGTCCAACCTTTCTTTGATTTGTAGCCTTTCTGGGTCTTTGTTAAGGAAGTTCCGTCCTGCGCCAAGGAGCCCAAGTGTTTCTCCTACTCCTTCCTTTAGTGTTTTCAGGGTGTCTGTTTTGATTTTGAGGTCTTTAATCCATTTGGAATTGATTTTGGTGCAGGGTGATATATAAGCATCTAGTTTTAGTTTGTTGCATGTGTTGAAGCAGCTTCGCCAGCACTATTTGTTAAAGAGGCTATCTTTCTTCCAAACTATTGTTTTAGCACCCTTATCAAAGATTTAGTAGGTATAGTTCTGTGGGTTCATTTCTGGGTCTTCAATTCTGTTCCATTGGTCTTCAGGTCTGTTCCGGTGCCAATACCAAGCTGTTTTTATTACTATAGCTTTATAATACAGCTTGAAGTTGATATTGTAATTCCTCCAGCACTGTTCTTTCTGCTTAGGATTGTTTTTGCTATTCTTGGTCTTTTATTGTTTCATATGAATTTCTGGATTACTTCCTCTATTTTATTAAAAAATGGGGTTGGGATATTAATGGGTATTGCATTGAATTTGTAGATAACCTTTGGCAATATTGCCATTTTGATGATATTAATCTTCCCATTCCAGGAGCATGGGAGGTTTTCCATTTCCTTAGTTCTGACTTAATTTCATTTTTCAAGCTTTTAAAGTTCTCATCAAAGAGGTCTTTCACTTCTTTGGTTAAGGTTATTTCTAGGTATTTTATGTTTTTGGGAGCTATTGCAAAAGGAGTTATTTTCCTGATTTCAGCCTCGGTCTTTAGGTCGTTAGCATAGAGAAAAGCCGTTGATTTTTGAAGGTTTATTTTACACCCTGCAACTCTGCCAAAGTTTTGGATTAGCTCTAGTAGCTTGGGAGTAGAGTCTATGGGGTTCTTTAGGTATAGGATCATGTCATCTGCAAAGAGAGAAAGTTTAACTTCATCTTTTCCTATTTGGATCCCCTTCATATTTTCTTCTTGCCTAATTGCTCTGGCTAGGAATTCTAGTACTATGTTGAACTGCAGGGGAGAGAGTGGACATCCCTGCCTTGTTCCTGATTTTAAAGGGAATGGCTTTAGTTTTTCAGCATTTAGAGTTATACTTGCTGTTGGTTTGTCATAAACTGTCTTGATTATATTCATGAATGTTCCCTGGAATCCCAGTTTTTCCAGGACTTTTAGCATAAATGGATGCTGGATTTTGTCGAACACTTTTTCCACATCCAGACATAAAACCATGTGGTTCTTTACCTTGCTCCAGTTGATGTGGTGGATTACATTAATTAACTTGCGTATATTAAACCAAGTTTGCATCCCTGGGATGAATCCAGTTTGATCGTGGTGTATGATTTTTTTGATGACCTGTTGAAGTCGATTGGCCAGAATTTTGTTGAGAATTTTTGTGTCTATGTTCATTAGGGAGATCGGTCTGTAGTCCTCTTTCCGTGATGAGTCCCTGCCTGGTTTTGGGATGAGGGTTATGCTGGCTTCATACAATGTGACTGGTAGTGAATGTTTTCTCTCAATTTCATGGTAGAGTTTGAGAAGTATTGGTGTCAGTTCTGTTTTGAAGGCCTTGTAGAATTCTGCTGTGAATCCATCTGGACCTGGGCTTTTCTTGAATGGGAGATCATTTATTGCCGTTTCTATTTCAATACTGGATATGGGTCTGTTTAGAAGGTTTAAATCTTCATGGTTGAGTTTGGGGATATGAATTTTTTCTAGGAAATCATCCATTTCTTCCAAGTTCTCGAATTTGTTGGCATAAAGGTTTGGAAAATAGTCCCTTATTATTTTCTAAATTTCGGTTATTTTTGTGGTAATATTACATGTTTCATCTTTTATCTTGTTTATTTGAGTGTGCTTCCTTCGCTTTTTGGTCAGGTTTGCCAGGGGTCTGTCTATCTTGTTGATTTTTTCAAAGAACCAACTCCTTGGTTTGTTGATTCTTTAGATGGTTTTTTAAGTCTCTAATAGGATTTAATTCTGATTTGATTTTAATTATTTGCTTTCGTCTATTGACTTGGGGTTTGGCTTATTGTTCTCTTTCGAGGAGATTAAGGTGATTCCTTAAATTACTGAGTTGCTGTTTCTCCAGTTTGTTGGTTTATAAGCTCAGAGATATAAATTTTCCTCTGAGTACTGCCTTTGCTGTGTCCCAAAGGAACTGGTACTTTGTGTCCTCATCTTGGTTGAATTCCATAAACATTTGAATTTTCATTTTAATTTCTTCGATGACCCTCTGATGGTTCAGCAGCGTGTTATTTAGTCTCCATGAATTGTAGGATTTTCTGTGGTGGCTGTTTGAGTTGAGCTCTAATTTTATTCCATTGTGGTCTGAAAGAATGCAGGGAATGTCTTTGATACTTCTGAATTTGTACAGATTTTTCTTTGTGGCCTAAGATGTGATCTATTTTGGAGAATGTTCCATGTGCTGCGGAGAAGAATGTGTATTCTGTTGTTGCTGGGTGGAATATTCTGTAGATGTCGGTTAAGTCTAGTTGGTCTGGTGTATGCAATTATTTAGTTCTGTGATTTCTTTGTTCAGTATTTGGCGTGTTGATCTGTCCAGAGGTGATAGTGGAGTGTTAAAGTCCCCAACTATCAATGTGTTTGGTCTATGAGTGTTTTTAGAGTCAGTAGATTTTGTTTGATGAAGTTAGGTGTCCCTGAATTTGGTGTGTAGATATTTAGAATGGTTATATCTTCATGTAGGAGAGATCCCTTTACTAATATGTAGTAACCTTTGTCTCTTCTTACCTTTTTTTATTTGAAGTCAATTTTGTCTGATACTAGGATTGCAACTCCAGCCTGCTTATGCGGGCCATTTGCTTGATAGATTTGATTCCAGCCTTTCACTTTTAGAAGATGTTTACTTTTGCTGGATAGATGTGTCTCTTGGAAGCAGCAGAAAGATGGATCTTGATTTTTGATCCAACTTAGGAGCCTATGTCGTTTGATTGGAGAATTAAGTCCATTAACGTTGAGTGTTAGGATTGAGAGGTGATCGTTTGTTCCTTTCATTGTCACTATCTTGTTAAAAGCTGTTTCTTCCAATTTCTTGATCTGATCTGATGTTTACTATTTAGGGTTCATTTGTCTGTATTGGGATCTTGATTATTTTCCCTGTATAGTACATCTTTAAGGATTTTTTGCAAAGCTGGTTGGGTGGAGATATATTGTTTCAGGTTTTTCTTTCTATGGAAGACTTTTATTTGACCTTCGGCTATGAATGAGAGTTTAGCTGGGTACACTACTCTTGGTTGGTAGTTATTTTTATTTAGTGTTTGGTATACCTCATTCCAGGCTCTCCTTGCTTTCATGGTCTCTGCTGAGAAGTCTGGGGTAATTCTGATTGCTTTCCTTTATATGTGATTGTTTTCTTCTCCCTAACAACTTTAAGGATTCTTTCCTTGTACTCTACTGATCCTGTTTTGATCACTATGTGTCGGTGGGATGTCCTATTCTGGTCTGGTCGGTTTGGGGTTCTAAATGCTTCTTGTATCTGTATAGGCCTTTCCTTCTGGATATTTGGGAAGTTCTCAGCTAATATTCTGTTACATAGGTTGCCTATCCCATTAACTTCTTTCTCCAAGTTTTCCTCAATACCTATTATTCTTAAATGGTGCTTCCTGATCATGTCTTGAATCTCCTGTAGCAATTTGTTTTGTTGATTAGACTGGATTTGTATTGTTCTCTGATCTTTCTCCAAAGATTCTAGGGAATCTTCAGCTCCTGAGATTCCATCCTCTGCTTCAGTTAGTCGGGACTGTAGGCTAGCTACTTGATTTTGAATCTCTTTTCCTTCTGATTGGTCTTTCCTGATGATTTCCATGTCATTTCTTAGGTCCTGTATGGACTTCTTTACTTCATTAACTTCATTACTTTGGTTTTGAATGTTGTCTCTCAAATCTTTAAGCTGGGTAGCTATCTTTTCATTTGACTCTTGAAGTTCATTTATTTTTCTATTTGTTGAGGCCATGAAATTCTCCATTAATTTTTGCTTTGCTTCCTCATGCTCTAGAATAATTGATTGAAGAGATTCAAACTTTTCATTTATCATGTTTATCAGTAGACTTTGTAGAGCATTTTGGGGGTTCCCTTCTATGTCTTTGATTGACTGCTCTGCTTCCTGCTTGTTTTGAGTGGGGGATAAGACTTCATTGTTTGCCATCTTTCTTGTGTTCCTTCTGTCCATTTGGATTGGGAATGCCAGCCTACCAGCACCTGTGAGCACCATTTAAGACCCAAAGTAGCCCTTACCAAGCACTGTTGTGTAAATCTTAGAAGTTCACAATTATATGCACATACCTTTTATACCTTTGTATAAAATTAGATTTGGTGTTCCTAAAGAATACAGTTTCAATATAACAACCAATCCTGAGCCCTGTATTTAGTAGTTACTTATTTACTGTTACAACCCTATGAGCAATTCTTGTTCTTATATTAAGTTCCTTTTGCACTGGCTTTCTCTATGAACCCCTTTGTTTCACTCAAATTAAGCGGGGATACCCTCTATCCAATAACCAGGAGTCAATGGGATCTGGAGGACCTAGTAATAAGTCAGGAGGATTAGTTAGAGGTAATAAAGGAATTAGAGTAAAATGTATGGGGGGTGATGATTTTGGTTTAGTTTCAGTGACGTGGAAATGTGGAGGAGAGTAGAATCAGTAGAAACAACAAGGTTAAAATGATAGTGGAGAGTTAGCAGTAAAGAGTGGAGATGTTATTCATGGGATAGTAATTTTTAAAGAAGGAGAGTACATAGAGAGAAATAAAGAGAGAATACTGGAAGACAGATGCACATAACTGAGAAAGTTATACAAAAAAATAAAATATAAAGGAAAAACAAAAAAAAACAGAAAAAGAAAAAAGAAAAAAAGATCAACAACAACAACACACACACACACACACACACACACAAACACACACACACAAAATGATAGAACCAACAGGTGAAAATGAGAGGCCACAAGAAACCAATGATATTTCAGAAATGAAAATATATGAAAAAAAAATAAAAATGAAAGCTTAAAAAACTTTTGAGAGAATACAAACAAACAAACAAAAAAGTCTTCCTTGTTTGGATGTGCTTTCTACAGTCTCTGGTTTCCTTGTGATGGTCTGCAGTCTATTCTGCCACTTGGCTGGTTTCACGTGCCTTCAGTTTGCAGGGGGTGGATCTGTTTTGACCTGCCTCCCCTGTTGGGGAAATCCTGGGTCTCTGTAGTTCCCATAGCTTGCAGGTAAGACTTGGGCATGCTCTGTAGGTGGGGACGCAAGCGGTCTCGGGAGCTGTGGCTCCTCCTGTCTGCTGTGGGGCTGCTGCCTTTAATGCCTGGCTTTGAATAGGCTGTGGACTCAGCAGGGCGGGGCTTCTCTGGCCTGGTTTACCAGGCTGAGATTCTCTTGCCTTGGGGAGTTTCCTCCCTCCTGGGCGGGGCAGCCTTCTGAGAAGAGCTGGGTATGGAATTCAGCTCTGTTTCGGGCTGGGAATTGGGCTTCTAAACGGGACCGTTTATCTGTCTCGGGAAGTTTGTTCTCCCTTTTGGCTGTTCCGTGCAGCTGATAGCTGTTCGCCATTTTCGCTTTTTAATTTAGGAATTCTGGTGGGCAGGGCGGGCACCTCTAGCTGAGCTGAGGCCCAGGACACGCCTCCCACCTGGGCAGGGGTATTCTCCTGGGTGGAGCTTCCTCTCACTAATTGGTCCCTCTTGCCCTTCTCAGAGATGGCCGCTTTGTCCTTGCTTTCTCCAGGCAGGCTTTAGCTCCAGTCTGGTCTGACCCTTTGCCAGTGTCAAAGATGGCGCTTTGCTCTCGTGGTTGGGGAAGGAACTGCTCTTTGGGCGTGAGTGAGACTGTCTTTCGTGGGGTACTCATGCTGTCTCTGTGATTTCAGCCCCTCTGTGCTCAGCCGGCAATCTGTCTGTATGCTGCCATCTGGAGAATTTCTCCCTGGTCTACATTGAGCTGCGTGGGGTGCGCAGCGTGGTGTCGGCGCCCGCACTGGTGTGGCGTTGGGACTCCACCTGGAGCTCAAATCTGTGTTATCAGACCAGCTAAGTTGATTTTTCCTTTCTGGCCTGAATCCCTGTACTGTTAGAACTTATTTGAGCTGTCTATCTAGCAGTAAAAGTTTCTCTGGGGTGGGAAAACTGCCCTGTTGGAGGGAGCTCAGCTAGGGTGCTGTTGCTCTTCCACCATCCTCTCCCTTCCTCCTAAATTTTTATTATATATTTATTATTATGATGATAATTCTCATGTGTGAGGTATGACTGATTACTGTATGTTGGAGTCAGAATAAATTTAGGAAATTTGGTATAAATTCTACATTCTACTTTCTGGATCTTCTTTCATGAACTGGATCTCTAGTGTTATTAGAGTAGATATTAAGTAACCTTCAGGTGGAAGATGAATTACTTTACCATAGCAAAAAGTTTTATTATTTTAGAGTATTTATATTCCTTTTTCTTCTTATTTTCTTTCATGTGATAGATTTTAGGCATTCCCTTGTCTGGTATTTGTAGACAATAAATATAACCTAGTGAGTGTAATATTTCTAAGCTCTTCAAAGTTAATTCAAGGAATATTGTTTGAACACAATTGTATACTGTAGGTCTCATGGATATGATAAAAATAATACATGAAATGGACACACTCTGCCAAGTCTCGTACAAGAATAAGTAGACAAGATATATGGACCTATGTCTGTAAAATGAATTAAATCAGTTTAAATTTTTTTTCAAAAAGAGGTAGCACTAGGCTCCTTCACATTCACTAGTAAGACATTGTGTTATACATTTAAGGAAAAAATTATTTTTTACAATCATTTTATTTCCAGAATGTGTATAGAGATGAAGTAGTTCTTAACACATTTTCTGAATATTGACTTAAAACCAAACCAAACAAATACATAAAAGAAAACTATAGGTTGATGGCTCTTAAGAACACAGATGCAAGAGCTTTAACAAAACATTAGTAAATGGGATTATATGACTTGGCACAGTGAGGTTTATTTTTGATATACAAGGCTACATGCATTCAACCATCTGTTAATGTATTATTTATCAATAGATTACAAAAAAAAATCACCTGGTCATATAAGCTGATTCCTTAGTAGTTCTAGAAAATATCTGAAAGAGCTATTTATGATAAATTGCCACAAAGTTTAAAGGAAGGGAGTTTCCTCGACTTGATAAGATAGTACTGAAATAAACAGCTAAAATCTTAGTGATGAGAAATTACAAATTTTCAGTGTGATCAGACAAATGCAAGAAGGTCCCTTCTACTAGAAATTTATGACATAATAAGTCCTTTGTGATGTGATAAAAAAAGAACAGGTAAAGGGAAAAAACTGAAAAGGAAGAAATAAAACTTTCTCTTCAAAGATGGCATGAATGTCTGTGTAGACAATTTGAAGAAATCAACAAATTAATCACAGCAGAAAACAAGAAGAAAAAAACATTAAAAACAAAAACAAAAAACAAAAACTAAAAAGTCAGAAAGGAATCAAAATTCCTGGATTGAGTGGGATATTATAACAAGGCCACAGGATACAAAGTTCATACACAAAATTAAAACATGTTTTCACAGACTAACTAGCAGTAACAACTTGAGAAAGAAATTAAAAAATCCAGTGGTTTGATTTTTTTCCAAGTCCATCTATTTCCTTACAGATAGAGCAATGGCATTCTTTCTAATAGAAGCATAGAATTCTATTGTGTAGATATACCACAATTTCTTGACCCAAAAATCCTACTAAGTGAAGTGAGCCAGACCCAAAGAAACATAAACTCTATGTTTACCCTCATTGGTAATAATTAGCATATACCTAGGATAGTTTCATCAGAGGATCAGAATAACTCAATGACTATGTACATATGATCATATAAAATGATGCTAAGTGAAATGAAATCCAAGTTATAGAAACAGGTGGTTTTTCATTGTTGTTATTTTTAATGTACTATGTGAAAAATTTTTTTCTGAATAATTACTTATTTATTGTCAAAGTGCTGTACAGAGGGGTGACAGTTTCATACTTAAAGTAGTCGGTACATTTCTTGTACAATTTGTTACCTCCTCCCTCATTCCTACCCTCCCCTCTCCCCCTTTCAGTCTCCCTCCATGAGTTGTTCAGTTGGCTTACACCAAATGGTTTTGTAAGTATTGCTTTTGGAGTAATTTGTCTTTTTATCCTTTGTCTCTTGATTTTGATATTCCCTTTCCCTTCCCTAGTTCTAATACCTGTATATACAGGATAAGAGTACTCAGATGAGATACAGGGATAGTGTGGGAAGGGGATACAAGAGGATCATCAACAAAAAAAAGCTACTTTCACATGGCATGCTGAAAGTAATTACAACAGTGATATAACACTCATTTCCATAACACATGAACAAGTTCTCTACTTTATTGGCCATAATAGAAATGCAAATCAAAACAACATTGAGATTCCATCTCACCCCAGTAAGAAATTATTTTTTTCTTGTTTTTTTCTTCCCTATAGTTTAGCCCCAGCTATCACTTTATTTGAATTTTGTACCCTGGTTGTTATCTATATGTTTATCTGAATTAAGGAAGGAAAGGAGAACATCAAAATGGTGAGACAAAGGACAAAAAGTGAACCAATGCAACAGAGATACTTATAAGACCACATGTTTTGAATTAATTCTACAACTTGGTAGGGGAATTGGGAGAGTTGGGAGATGGGAGAAAAATAGAAAGGAGGTAACAAGTTGGACAAGAAATGTACTCACTGCCTTATGTAACTAACCCCTCTGCACATCACATTGGCAATACAATTAAATTTAAAAATTCAATGGTATAATATTATCACTTTAAAATTCCATACTTTATTGTTATATTATTAAAGTAATATATTTTATGTTATTAAAGAATTTGCTAGTTCATCGACTTGTAGAATTTGAAGTCAGGTTCAAGATTAGAAATGTGATGGTATATGTCTGTAATCTCAGTAGTCAGGAGTCTTGGGCAGCAGAAATAAAAATTGGAGATGAGCCTGATCTACACATAGCAAGATCATGTCTCAAATTAGAGAACAAAGCAAATCCATAAATATCCACTAAATAAAAGCAATGCTATCACACTATTTTTGCTTGGAATATATTAAACATAAAGTATAGAAGAATTTAGATGTCTTTCTGTTCTCTGTTCTGTTTCTGTTCTCTGATTTTATTATCTTTCATGATCATTCTCAATAAGAATTTACTGAGCTTCTAATCTGAACAATTCATAATTCTGTTGAGGAAATTGCTATGAGTAGTGGAGCGAGTTTGAGACTTCTCCTGTCTGTACTAAAGTGATTTAACATCTGGCAGTTCAACCCTCATTTGAAGATCTTTGCTAGCAGGCATTGCTCTCATTCTATCTTTCAATTTGTTCTATGCCTTAACTATCTCCCTTATTGGCTTTGATTTACCTTTCTCAACCTTACCATTTTAACTTAATTCAATCATATTAGAACACCATCACTTCAGTGAATTATGTGTTTCCAGCATCCTGTACTCTTGCTTAAATGATTTTTTTCTCCCTAGAACACATTTCAGTCTTGATTTTTATTTGTTTACGTATTTTGAGGCTGGATCTCACATGTTACTCTGACTAGTCTTGACATCTTATGCTCAAGTACCTTCCGTATTCCAGCCTCCCAAACAGTAGGGACTACAGACACACCTATTGCATTGGTTCCTCATAATACCTGTACATTTTCTTCATTTCTCCAAGTCAAGGTATAGAATTGATGAACAACTGTGCAAAATATTTTCTGACACTAGCAGCCTTCCTTTCTTCCCTAGAAAGAATAGATTAGCCATTTGTCTGGACCATCTAGGACTTAATTCATATATATTTAATATATTTTAAGAAAGTAAATATATCTGCCACTAACATAGGAAGTAACTATCTTAGCTGATTCTTAGTATTACCCTAAGCAATAATAGTGTTTCATTTAGTTTTTGAGAAGTTTTTAGTACATCAGTTTATGTAAGTTTCCTTGTCTTACACAGCTAATAAAATGGTAGAGAGAACATTCAATATTAACGCTGATTCATTTGCTTTCAGTATCCTTTCCTAGCTTGCTGTAATGCAATTTTGTATTTTGGACAGTTGTATGTATACACAACTATATCTGTAGTCCTTCCATCTCATTACTTATATCTCATTACTGATTTTTCTCAAGTTCAGTTACACCTGATTTTGAAAACATTAAAATTTAATACATGCTCTTAAACATTTATAGAATATTTGTAAATGGAGCAGGATAAAAAATGGTTTGTCTTAAAAGAATGTTTTTAAAATCTTGTTTTGGAACATTTATAAAAAAATTTGCTTTTACAAAACCTCATTATTTCTTAAAACAAACTGTTTTCACTCTTTGAATTGAAGCCAAAGTTTTGGTAATAGGTCCTAAAAAGAAGCCAGAAGATCTGTATTATGAAAACACAGAGTTTCAGTATACTAAATCCTAACTGCAAATAATTGGTATGAAGTGTGTGTGTGTGTGTGTGTGTGTGTGTGTGTGTGTGTGTGTGTGTGTGTGATAGAGTATAACTTTCAGACTCGGATATAATTGGATAATTGTTATAGGAAGTTTTAACATTTGTTGTCTAAATTAGTAATGAAGCTTTACCCTGATCTGGATGGTGAAAATGAAGTGTCCTTCTCAAGGCAGGAGTCACATTAGGTAATGATTGCTGTACAGTATTAATCAAGTCTTTCAAGTAAGCAAACATCTTTTGAAATCCAAGCTCTGTTGTATTTTCAGAAAGACACTTCATTTCTCTATTCCTGGAACTTCTACTTGTTAATTACAGAAATTACTCAACTACTTCAATTCAATCATATTAGTTCATCAAAGATATAAGCCAACATCAGTGTGGTGTGTGTATGTGTGTGTGTGTGTGTGTGTGTGTGTGTGAGTTTTTGTGTGTGAGACAGAGAGAATAATTGGCTCAGGAGGTGCTTACATTATGCTCAGCATAATACATACATTATACATGCTAAACTATTATAAACATTTAGTATACCACTTATGAAATACTTTGAAAATACAATAACCCATAGAATTATGTCAAGGATTAAATACAGTTAGAACATCTTGTGCCTGAATTATAGGGATATGTAGATAAGTGATTGACATAACACTTTTATTTTCAAGCAAACATCCATAGATTTTTCTATCTTCATTACTTTACATCAAAATCAAAACTTTTTTTTTTTTTTTTTGCCAGTCCTGGGGCTTGGACTCAGGGCCTGAGCACTGTCCCTGGCTTCTTTTTGCTCAAGGCTAGCATTCTGCCACTTGAGCCACAGCGCCACTTCTGGCCTTTTCTATATATGTGGTGGTGAGGAATCAAACCTAGGGCTTCATGTATATGAGGCAAACACTCTTGCCACTAGGACATATTCCCAGCCCTGGATTTTAAGTAGATTTTTTTCTAAATAATTACTTATTTGTAGTCAAAGTGATGTACAGAGGGGTTAAGTAGATATTTGAAGTGAAAATTAATATAGCACATTACTGTGATTGTTAATATTATCCATGTGACAATACTCAAAGCAAAAAGTCTAACAAATAAAAGTAGAAATAAACAACCTGGTTTTCAATGAAACCAAAGCAAAATATTTTGAGACCCAAAGAAGCTATAGGTCACATGAAGTATTGAAATCAAAATATAATCCACCAGACCAGAGGAATAATTTAAGACTGTTAACGAGGAGCATTATGAGAACAAAAATGTAAACATTTGAACTAATAACAAAAGTATAGATATGATGGCAATTTTTTCTTTTATATAGAATGTTGTTGGGTCACTGAATTTATGTTAACATGATAATCTGACTATGAAAAATATAAAAGTTGTGGGATTTGAAATGAACTCCATGTTATGGAAACAATTGTTATATCACAGTTGTAACTACTTTCAATGTGCCATATGTAACTGTAGCCTCTATTATTGATGATATTCCTGTATCACCTTCCTGTGGTTGTACCTACACTATCTCAGAATCTTATCTGAGTATATTGGAAACCGGGTATACTGGTATTAGAACCAGGAAATTGGAAGGGAATACCAAAATTGAGAGACACAGGGTAAAAAAAGACAAACAACTACAAAAGCAATACTTACAAACTGGTGAAAATGAACTGAACAACTGAACCACTCATGGTGGGGGAGGGGAAGGGAGAAAGGAGAGGGGAATGAGGGACGAGGTAACAAACAGTACAAGAAATGTATCCAATGCCTAATGTATGAAACTGTAACCTCTCTGTAATTCAGTTTGATAATAAAAAAGAAAGATAATTTTTGGTAGAGTTAACTATATGGATAAGAAGAAAACTGAGTTTCAGTGAAATAGTCTCTAAACATTGATTTTTACTTAGAAAGTGGAGAATATAAAAAAAAGTTACTACAAATTAACAGCATATTTAGAATAGAATGTCTTTGTCTGTTTCTATATCCCCAATTGCAAAGCAGTCACCTTCTCTGTCATTGAGGATCATATAACTAAAGAACTATGTTTCACTGTGCTAAGTATGTTACACTTTAGCAATCTAAATATCAAGTGCTGGCTATCTCTCACAAATAACATTTGCACATTGTCTCTTACCTTTATTGGTTCCCCTTATCAAATGTGTAAAGGAAATCAATCTTTCTTTCCAGATGTGTAAATATTTTTGCTTTTTGGTCTTTTTCTCTGTCTTTTTGTCAACTGCCTGATCTTGCATTGCTTCCCACTGTGTACTTTATGTTTCAGTCAACAAGACTCATTCAAGATCGCTTACAGCACTTCACTTAACACTGTTCACGTTGTTAGATCTTACTGATCCCAACAACTGTGTTTTTTGAAATTCCATTATTTTTTACTGTTTTTCACAGTTGTATCTTCATAGTGTTTGAAATTCCCTTTCACCCTATGAAAGTTGTTTCCTGAAGATAAAAAAGACCTGCATTTCAACTTCAGAGTACTAGCACCAAGTACATGTAATTTACCTTCATTCCAGGCCTGAGAAGATATTTTAGTGCTTTGGTTAGGTGTCTAATTACTATTTAAAAACTTAAAATTCTAACTGCACATTTTGTATATTTTTCTCAAGCTGTGCAAAATCGAGAAGACAGTCTCAGATTCATGAAATGCTTGAAGAGATCATAAGATGTTTAGAAAATGCATGAGGAACCATTTTTATATGATCAACATAACTCATCATCTTTTATAATCTATTTCCTGTTGAAAAAGGATTTAAGGGAAAAACTAAACTGACATCTTTTCTACAGTCATTTCCTTTTGGGACACTCCTAAGTTACTTTTTTTTTTTTTTTTTTTTTTTGTATTTCACTGTGAATTCTGTTACTACATAGCTATCTTACACAAGCTCATGTTAATCAAGTTTAGAGTGACCTCAAATAAGATTAATTAACCTCTTTTAGTTTCACTTCTTTTGGTGGAGCTGGATGATATCTAAATTACTTTAAGCTCTCAAATGTTGAAGATACTTAAATAAAATTATTTCTGCATATGGAGTTCATTTCAAATCCTACAAGCATACATATTTCTAATTTATCAGAGTAACTTATCAAGACTAAAGAAACTGGGGGAAAAATCACCTGAATAGAACTGATCTCAGTAGATATAAACCTATTAACCATTTCCACATCATCAACTTCTATTGTCTTCAGCACTTTAGCTTGATTAAAGATTTTCCCCCCACTGATTTTTCTCTCTATTTAATCCACTTAAATTTGCATCATTTTGTTTTCTTCTATCATCACTGCTTGAGGCTTCTTGCCAGTATGAATTTTAAAGTCTTATAGTCCCTAAATCTCATCTGCTTAAATGTTATAAATGTTGTACAGATCTTAGCGGCATGATTCCCTCTGGGCTTATTTAAAAGCTTACTTAAACCCATCTTAATTCCATTGCCCACCAAATCTACACATTCAAGTTTGATTTGCTATACATATCTGAAGGAAAGTCATGGATAAATGGAAGAATAAAAAATGTACTTAGAGTTCCTGGCCAAGAGGAACTTCTCTCTGATGTGGTTATACATATGATTGACATTTTTGTAATCATGACTAAGGTAATTGAAACAAATACAATGATGTAATTGTATTTGGAAGTACTCTCTGGTAATCAGCTTAGTTGAATAACTGCTGATCTTTATAATGTTATATCAGTCCAACAGTTCTGTGAAAAAGGGAGAAATGGAAATGTAACTACTTTTCAGTGAAATAAGTTTGAATTTTCAAACCCCTGTAACATTCAGACTAATGATTTAATCAAATTCCATAAATATTAAATGACTTTCTATTTTAACCATGTACATATGAATAAGATCCATTCATGCCACCATGGAGCCTGAAGTCTAAAACAATCTTAAATTACATTCTGAATCCATGTGATTGTTACTATTGTCATTTAAAAATTAATATATTGCACATATGTATTTCTTGTTACACATTGGTACAATTATGGTAATGAGAAGCCTAACTATGAAATCTTTCCAACATATACATGCTTAGAATCATTTAAGTAGAATGTAATTTTTCTTCTCTTTGCAGAATAGTTTAATGTGCTGTGTATTCAAATCAATCATTTCATATACTATGCGGTTTTGATGGAAATTCCAAATATGTGCTAATACCTATTTAATTTCTATTAATAAATGCACAACCCATGTGAGATCAACTCTATCAATATATATTAAGTATCTCCCTGAGGAGTCTTTTCTATTTTATTGCTTTGTAATATAACAGGGAATGATCATATGTTTCCACATGCTGGTTTGCATTAAACAACAAGCTTAGCCATTCCCCTGAGTACCATTAAAAACACTGTTATAACAGCTGGGCTCATAGTTGAAAAGTTTAAATCTAATATTGTCGTATCTTCTTATCCAAGAGTACATATAACATTGCATATGTGCATTCTTGGGCTCGGGACAATTTGAGAGAATATCTTGTCAACTTAGAAGATGAGGCAAATTATGCCTCTGTGTACACAAATCAAACAATAGAAAGTAAAACCCTTGGGAAACCTTGGTAAAAGAGATACTTTGATTTAATGAAGTAAATAAAAGTTTTCACATGAATAAGTAATTGCAGTGTCTACTTGCTGCTCTGTTTGATTAGAAAATTCAGATGAAATAGTACAACTGTGAATTTTTTGTATTTCATATAAGCAGTGGTCTCATAAGTGTTTCACAAGGGGCTGGGAATATGGCCTAGTGGTAGAGTGTTGGCCTCATATACCTGAAGCCCTGGGTTCCATTCCTCAGCACCACATATAT
Organism: Perognathus longimembris pacificus; assembly: GCF_023159225.1. Classification (NCBI taxonomy): domain Eukaryota; kingdom Metazoa; phylum Chordata; class Mammalia; order Rodentia; family Heteromyidae; genus Perognathus; species Perognathus longimembris. Next base: position 44,461,242 of record NC_063169.1, read on the forward strand.
AGAAAAAGCCAGAAGTGGTACTGTGGCTCTAGTGGTAGGGTGTGAACCCTGAGCAAAAAGAAGCCAGGGACAGTACTCAGGCCCTGAGTTCAAGCCCCAGGGCTGGCAAAATAGCAAAAGAAAAAAAAAACCAAAAACGTGCCACACCAAATATTTCTACACTATCATCAAAATGGAATAGTCAATAAGGTAGACAACTATTTTTCTTCTTTGTTGAGATTTGTCAATATAAATTAAGTATCTGGCTATTCTATGGTCTAGTTTTAAAAATAGTATCATAAAGTGATTGACATTTGGCAACTGCAACATATTAACGGTATAAGGAGTAGTTTGATGAAGGGCTTTGCTGATGTATCAATGCACACTTGGCATACAGGTTCTAATTCTAAATTGCTTTTAGGTATAGTTGAAGACTCCTCAAGTTTACAGTTTTGATTATGTTATATCTGAGAACCCTTTTTCTTTTCCTGAAATATCTTTACTCATTTTTCAGGATAGTTCCATGTTCTACATCCCAGAAATGCCTCACTGAACTTAAGATTGAGCTATAGATAGTTATAGATTCCCTTTTTATCACGACATTTCCTTTTATTACTCAAACTGCTGCATATTTGTTTTTCTTTTTAACCGGACTTTTTACTTCTAGCACCTGGAGCAGTTTCTCAGTCATATTTAAACTCTCTAAGAGTGTTTGTTGAGCTGTAAATGATTTAGTGTACTAGATGATGCCATAGACAGTGAAACTAAGCAAGAAAGCACAAATTGTCTTGATAATTAAAATTATAGTTTTGAGAAGTTTTCTAGTTCAAGAAAAACAATGGAAATTTCAGAGAACTGACAACTTTCAGTTTTGTGTGGAATGTAATAATTTGGCTGTATGAATACTGAATTTTTTTTTCATTTTAAAGAACATGTTAGAGTGATTTGTACATTTGATAGACATATTAAAGGAATGGATTTTTGTTTTTGCTATGTAGTATAGTTTTGGTTGATTCATAATGACCTGCATTCTCAGTCTATCCCCTGGAGACAGGATTGCTACATAAAGTAAACACCTTGCCTACACTTCAAAACAAACAGCCCTCATGATTCTACATGTGGAAATACTGAACTATACACTAGCAACAACTAGCATTGCTAAGCAAAGGAAATTGTATTTCATTTGTGGAATGCATGTGCATTAAAATTAGAGAGGACAGCGAAGTTCTCAAAAGAAGCATATAACCTTGAGTATTTGGAAGGCCTGAGAAATTTTCTCCAGAGCTAACATTTAAATTGAGAACTGGCATTTTGGTATTTATTTAGCACTATCCCAATCTGGTTGAGGGATGACCTATACCGACACTTTCTTGAGAAGTTAGTCATCTGGAAGTAAGGAATGATTGAATGTACCCATGAGTCATTGCAGAAGATGAGACCAGGGGGATTTTTTGAACATGTTTGCTGTTAAAGGGAAGGAGCCAATGTTTGGGCAAAGTGAAAAGATCTTGTTCTCTGGAAGAATAACAAGATGGTCCATATCATTTCTACCGTGATTAACTGCATTATAATATATAATTTTGACAATAGTAAAATTATATGTTATATAACATATTATATAATTATAATATTATAATATATAATATAACATAACATAATTAAATTATATAATTAATGTATAGTATATAAGAGTAAAGGTAACAAACAGTACAAGAAATGTATCCAATGCCTAACATATGAAATTGTAACCTTTCTGTACAGAAGTTTGATAATAAAAATTTGAAAAAAAGAGTAAATATAATATTAATACATAATATATTATATAATACAATTAATAACATTATAATGCAAGTTAAATTTTCAGTGTATATTTTTTTACATTTAGTAGTGTACAATAAGTGAAATCTCTTTAGGGAAAAGGATCACTAAAATTGTTCCAAGTTGATGGATTTCTCCGCACATATCATTCCAGTATATACAAAATGGGATTCTAAGTGATTGCCCTGAAGCACAATACTGAGTCTATGTCTAGGCTGATCTCAGTAATAGACTTTGCATTTATTTAAGACTATTCCTTAGGAAGAATATATTTCAGGGGCTGGGGATATGGCCTAGTGGCAAGAGTGCTTACCCCTTATTTATGAAGCCCTGGGTTCAATTCCCTAGCACCACATATACAGAAAACGGCCCGAAGTGGCACTGTGGCTCAAGTGGCAGAGTGCTAGACTTGAACAAAACGAAGCCAGGGACAGTGCTCAGGCCCTGAGTCCAAGCCCCAGGACTGGCCCTCCTCCCCAAAAAATTATGTGACATAAATAAAAAAAATATATTTCAGGATGATTTTGCAAAAAAAAAAGTAGTCCAATTGATTCTTTAGTAAGGATAAATAGGCTGTGCTAATGGAAAAAGAAATGAAAATATGTTTTGATCACTATATTTGAAAAGAATTAAGCAATATTTTTATAGATGAAACAAATACAACAAGTGATAAAGGAATATTCACCTCATTGCCCTGTTCTAGCTTAAAGGAAAAAATGAAATAAAGTTAAATTTGGTATCCTAGAGATGTAGAATTGATTTCCCATAATGTAACTTTAGCTTAATTTTTGAAAAAGAGAACACCAACACTGTATTTTGAAGAAAAATAAAAACATACAAAATTCATGGTTATAAGCATAACATAATAAATTGATTATTTAATGTTTAATTGCCTTTGGTGATATTATTCCACTTAATTTCTATAATAATGTGAGATAGATATATTACTGTTGTCAGACATTTTAAATATGAAGTCTATAGTGGTCATGAATTTAAGTAACTTTATCACTATAACACAGCTACTAAATGTTAAAGAAAATGAAATTTTAATTCAAATTGACTAACTTCACAGTATAAATATTCCCCAAATCACCTAATTATAGGCTGTATGGTTAAGAGAATCAAACCTTTCCATGCTACTGGACTCAACTCATTCCTTCGTAATATATGTGAGTTTAAAGGCATTGTTGGCCTTTTTACCTTTCTAGTTTCATACATATTAAAAGTGAAATTCTTTCTTGCTAATAACCTGTCTGAATGAGGCAAGGATAAACAGTTGAAGAACCAGCTTGCTTAGAAAAAGGCTAAACCTAGGGGTGTCCAGAGGAATTTGCTGTCAGGGAGCATTTGAAAAAGCCTGGAAATATTCCTGAATTGTCACAATTTGTGTTAGGTTGCACTGAGAAGGGGATAATCGGGTGCTGTTACTACTTTCGGTTGCATTTACAGCCCAGTGATGCTGTTAAACATTCTACAATGATCAAACAGCACTGCAACTAATGTGTCCACAGTACTGAGGCTGAAAAAAATGAGGCTAAAACTTTACTTGGTGCTTAAAAAAAAATGGATTCATTTTGTCCTCCTTGTTTGGATTTGAATATCTATGTGATTGGAAGTTCAATTGCTACCAGTCTTGTGGCCCTCTAGATACTGATTTTCTTCTAAAATATATCTTAATTTTTTAAGACTTATTCTACTGATTGGATTTTAAATCGTGTGCAAGTTAAAGATATGTTCTTTTCCATGTTAAAAAATTGAACATGCAGAAATTTCTTCCTCATTCACTACCTGACAAAGGCACTTATTGTTTCTCATAAGATTTTTCTGATTCTTGAGACACAATGGGATGCTTGAGTGCTTGCTTTGAATTAGCAGAGTTTTAAGTTTGCATGCAGGACAAGTAATGAAGTTCAAAAGTAATTTAAATCTAAAAAGAACTCTATTAATGAACTTTATGTAGAGGGAAAATGGCTGAGAAGATAGTATTCTTTAGAAAAAAATGTCTTATCATGTCTGAAAAGTAGATAGTGATATATAAAGTTTCTATTCTCTTTCCAAATATTTATGTTTAATGCTATCACCTTAATATTTTGAGTTTAACATTTATTTACTGCCAAGTTTTTACCAAGATCTGCTAGACACATATTTCTCAACAACTTCACCTGCAAACATATTTAGCGGCAAATAGGATTCTCTATGTGACTGTTAATATATGGAATTCATAAAGACATAATACATTGAAAGATGCAATTCCATCAGTGCTCATCTAAAAGAAAAGGCTTTCTATCATACATTTGCCCTGTGTGGTATAATGTAAAACAAGAATCTCTGGCTGTTTTATGGATACTATTATCACAGCATGACAATGTAAGTTATTTCTGCTTTGTTATTAGGAATCAGTAACTTGGGTACAGATTTCTGATAGATGCAGTTCTGTTCTAGCTTTTCTCTTTTCTTCCAAAATCTTCCTCTTTTCCCTGCCCTCATTAGGACCACCTACCTCCTTTGACCTCTGGTACCTTGATTGCAATTCTCCATTCTACCCCGAAGTCCAAACCTTACCTGGTATAGTGAACACAGTGATACAGGCTGAATTTTTGGATGTTAGTTTGGCAACAGAATACATTTTGTATTTGAATGAATTATCTTGCCTCTGATGATATATTTCCTAGTGTAGTAGATTTGCTCACATTATATATTAGTTTACGGATTTTTCCCTCACTAATACAAAAAAACATCCCAAATATCATAGAAATATGGTTCAATGCCAGGAAATACACATTACAGCTATACTTACATATTTCAAGTAGCCATCAGTAGACAATATGTGTGAAACAACTAATTTACACTTCAAAGTTTACATTTGAGACATCCTGAGGCTTTCCACCTAGACATTATAGTCTCTAGAATTGATATATATATATTTGGAAGTCAAAAACAAACAAACGCCCACCCCTTCAAGAAACAGCCCTCCTCCACCCCTGCAGTAGATATTTAGCCTTTAAAGAAGTGCCAGATACCTAAGGAAACATGTTAGCAGTTTCTGCTCTCTAGCAGAGACTTTTTCAGGATATATTGGTCACATTTCCATTTATGAAGCAATCTAGCTAGAGGAAAGACTATCACTTAGAAATAATGACACCCAGGATAAATTCTCCAGGAAATCACAGACAATTAAGTAGCTAGATCATTGCTAGACACACAATATCAGGAGTCGTTGTTTTTATTTACTTCTTATTATGCTTCTTGGCAAAGCTATTTTTCTTGTGTTCTGTTTTTGCTCTTGTTATGTGGTTTCTATTTAGTAAGGATTCAGAGCTGATCAACTTCTTAGTTTTCTAGGATTTTCTTCTCCAGAGGCAAAAGAACTTGGGAGGTGGTAGAGACTAAACTGCATTTGAATATTTGAGGGCTGTAATTACTGAGTGGTTCAGTGAGTGAACTCTGGATAATATGCCGGTGACCGACATGTATTCAAGCAAACCTGAATGTCAGACAAAGTGAGCGTTACATCACAGAAAGCTGGTCAGTAACAATTCAGGAATAGTGAAGGAAAATGATAGAGACCTTGAACTTAGATGTAGCTGCTAGGCCACCTTGGCATCGACCTATAGAGAAAACCTTCTGAGAATGAATCCTAGATGCTGTTATTACACGGGCTACACAGAGAAAATAACTAAATAATGGCTCTCTACTCAGGATCTAAGAGAAGACACAGCTTGTTCCAAGAAACTTGATGATTCTGGTCTAGAACCCACTACTTCAAGTTACCATCATAAGCCACATAATATTCACTTGGGTAGAGACAGATGATGTGAAGAAACAAATGCACAATCAAAGCACCAGAAGCAGAACTGCCTGGGAACAGCAAAACAAGAAGAAAGCATGGGGTTAGGAGCATTGCCTCTTCAGTGGCACAGTTCGTCTCAGTCACTTTAGCATCAGCTTCTCTAATCTAATGATCCTAAAGGATCTTGCTTAACCTAACATTGGACTCAGTTATAACTGGGAATCTTCTACCTTTGTTAGGAGCTTTGGATTCAATCCAGCTTCTGGCTCTTGTTAGAAATGAAAGAGTAGTACTTTGGGTGTAGAGGCTTTTAGGAGACTTAGAAACATGAAATAGTCCAATCCACAGAGGGATTTGAAAGTTGAGAACTGGAGTGAACCTCTGTGTAAATGGAAGAAGGATATCTCAAGGGAGCAGGTTATGATTACAGCGGAATGCATTTTCTTTTTTAATTTCTTTTTTATTTATTTTTGTTTTAAAGATGATGTACAGAGGGATTGCAGTTACATAAGTCAGGAAATAAATATATTTCTTTTTGAACAGTGTCACCTCTTCTTGATTTCAAAATGCACTTTCTTGTGTTCGTTAGTGAGTTTTGTTTCCATGTTAGAGACCTCTGTATCGATCTGTGGAGCTGCTCAGATGTTGCATGAGGGCTGTGAACAGCACAGCTCTCTGAAGCATGATATCTTCATGAAAGCATATAGCTTTTAATAATTTTTCCAAATGCAAATAAGCTTTAAAAAAATTTTCTGCATCATCACATTGATCGCTTCTTTAAAAAGAAACTTCAATACCGATGAAATGATGTGATTAAGAATTTAAATAACTCTTGCCTAAGTCATTCTAATAATGGCAAATATATACCTGTGTTTTACTTCCCTGTTGTTTTTGTTTTCCTTATGACAGACCTACCATAGTTATTGTCTGAAACTCTGACTAACATATCTGTGTATTTTTTCACCAATTTTCTGACCAGTTAGAACTCTTGATATTTACTGGAAACATTTGGAAACTGTTGACATAACACTGAAAAACAGTACAGTGGAAATCCATAGGATCAGGAATTCATAACTGGATATTTGCACATTTGCACATGGCATGAACACACTATGATGACTTCATTATTTCTAAAATAATTTCAATTATTTTGGGTAAAAATTGTTCATATATTGAAGAGAATTTTACAGGTATTTAGATCGACTGAAATAGAAGAAAATCCACATCTTGTTTCTTGACAATTTTCTTTCATACATTATAATATTACACTCAAGTCACTTTGGTTACATGAAAAACATATTGTGAATTGACTGTATGAACTTTTCTTGCATGTCACATTAACTTTTCTAGAAAACCAGTGAAAATTTAAGAAAACCGTACCAGTTGTGTAGATTGAAGACCACATTAGCATCTTTCTTTCAATTCTATTAACTTACTATTTCACCATATTTTACAATCACTGTATTAAATATTGTGAGGTAATTAAAACTATCAGCAGAATGTTACTACAGAGCAAAAGAATGTCTAACCCTGTAATTACCTGAATTATTTTTCTAACAATATCTTTAAACTTATTTAAATACCAGTTATAAAATATAATAATCTTAGAATTGGTAAAAATCATTGTATTTCCTCAGGAAACAAGTAATATTTTTTATATTTAATTTGCTTTCCAGTCCCAGGCTTGAACTCATGGCCTGTGCTCTCTGTCCCTAAGCATCTCTGTGCTCAAGGCTACTGACTACTTGAGCCACAGTGCCACTTGTGGCTTTTTCCTGAGTACTTTATTCAGAATAAGCATCTTACACACTTTTCTGCCTGGTCTGGCTTTGAGCTGTGATCCTCAGTCCTGAGGTAAGTAGAATTACAGGCATGAGAAACTGGTGCCAAACTATATTTTTTTCTTATTTTGAATAGTATAATAATAAAGTAACCTTAATAAATATAATACTATAATAGTCTGAGACTTTTTTTTTAGCCTTCATGATGATTTTTTTTAAAAAAGCAACAAAAGGATGTCCACTCTCCCCACTTCTTTTCAACATAGTGCTGGAATCCCTAGCCATAGCCATAAGGCAAGAGGAGGACATCAAAGGGATCCACATTAGCAAGGAAGAAATCAAGCTATCCCTATTCGCACACGACATGACCTTATATCTGAAGGACCCAAAAAACTCAGTCCCCAAACTCCTACACCTAATAAACCATTTTGGCAAAGTGGCAGGATACAAAATCAATCCACAAAAGTCAACAGCTTTGCTGTACACCAGCAATGTACAAGCAGAAAAGGAAATTATGGAAACAATTCCATTTACAGTAGCCAAAAAAAAAAAAAAGTAGCTAGGGATCAACCTAACCAAAGACGTGACGGACCTATTTAATGAGAACTATAAAAATATAATAAGGGAAATCAAAGAAGACACAAGTAGATGGAAAGACCTCCCATGCTCATGAGTAGGCAGAATCAATATAGTGAAAATGGCCGTATTTCCCCAATTGTTATACAAATTCAATGCAATCCCTATCAAAATCCCAGTTACATTCTTCACTGAAATAGAGAAAGCAATCCATAAATTCATATGGAACAGCAAAAGACCTAGAATAGCCAAAGCAATTCTAGGCAAAAAAAGCAGTGCAGGAGGTATCACAATACCAGACTTCAAGCTCTACTATAGGGCCATCATAACAAAAACAGCCTGGTATTGGTATAAAAACAGACTGGAAGACCAATGAATTAGAATTGAAGATCCAGAAATAAAACTGCACTCTTACAGTCAGCTGATATTTGACAAAGGAGCTAAAAACATACAATGGAAAAACATAGCCTCTTCAACTACTGGTGCTGGGAGAACTGGGCAGCCATATGCAGAAAACTCAAAGTAGACCCAAGCCTATCACCATGCACCAAGATCAACTCATAATGGATCAAGGACCTCAAGATCAGACCTGAATCCTTGAAATTACTGAAGGACAGAGTAGGAAAGACGCTAGAACTTATAGGCACAGGAAGGAACTTCCTGAATATTGTCCCAGGGACACAACAAATAGGGGATGGACTCGACAAATGGGACTACTACAAATTAAAAAATTTATGCACAGCTAAGGACATAGCCACCAAAATAGAAAGACAGCCAATCATATGGGAAAAGATCTTTACCAGCACAGCAACAGACAAAGGCCTAATATCTGTCATCTACAGAGAACTCAAAAAACTAAGCCCCTCCAAGCCCAGTAAACTAATTAGGAAATGGGCAAAGGAGCTAAAGAGAGACTTCACAAGAGAAGAAATTAAAAATGGCAAAGAAACATATGAAGAAATGTTCCACATCCCTGGTAGTAAAGGAAATGCAAATAAAAACAACCCTGAGATACCACTTCACTCCAGTTAGAATGGCCTATACTCTGAACTCAGGCAACAAAAAATGCTGGAGGGGGTGCCAGGAAAGAGTAACCCTTCTCCATTGTTGGTGGGAGTGCAAATTAGTACAACCACTTTGGAGAACAGTATGCAGGTCTCTCAAAAAGCTCAATATAGACCTACCCTTTGCCCCAGCCATACCACTCCTAGGCATCTGTCCTGAACAGCAGGTCCCAAGATATCAAAAAGACATTTGCACTTCCATGTTTATCGCTGCACAATTCACAATAGCCAAAATATGGAATCAACCCAGATGACCCTCCACAGATGAATGGATCCAAAAAATATGGTACCTATACACAATGGGATACTACAGAGCAATTAGGAATAATGAAATATTGTTATTCACAGGGAAATGGTCAGACCTTGAACAAATAATGTTGAGCAAGACAAGCCTAGAACACAGGAAACAAAGGTGCATGATCTCCCTGATATATGGCTGTTCAGATGGGGTGAAGGGGAGACAGTAGAGACCAGGACTGTGAAACCAAAAACTTCTTGTCAAATGGTATTTCCCACAGGATTGGGTCAGCAACCCAACAGTATGTAACTAAAACCAAACAACTACTCAACATATAAAGGTGAAAAATTGACCCTTCCGTGGAATACAATAGCTCAAAAGCTATGTATGTAGGTTCATATAAGACTACTGTCGACATATTGTCTAATGTCGGCATTACATTTATAGCCCTAGGCGAATTTTCTTTGGTGTGGGCCACGTGGCTACTGTATATGTTCTTGGTACATTGTGTATTGTATATATGTCTACCTGACCTAGGGAAAAGAAAAACAGGGTGTAAGATATCACAAGAAATGTACACACTGCCCTACTACCTAACTGTACCCTTTTTGCACGACAGCTTGTCAAAATTTTTTTGTTTAATTAATAAATAAATTACAAAAAAGAAAAAAAAGCAACAAACTTCCGAACTGGGTCTTTGTTTTGTTTTGTTTTTAGTGGTCCTGAGGTTTTCTAGCCTGGCAATGTGCCCACTGCACCATGCTTCAGTTCTTATTTACCACTGCCTGTTTTTTAATTTAAATTGATTTATTTATTGTCAAGGTGATTTACTGAGGTGTTACAATTTCATATATACGGCAGTGAGTACATTTCTTATCAAACTTGTTACCTCCTCCCTCATTTTTGTATCACCTTCCCCAATTCTCTCCCAACCCAGTTGTGCAATTGATTCACAGCACATAGTTTTGTAAGTATTGGGTTCTCCTTTTACCTTTTTTAAAATTATTTGCCAGTCCTGGGGCTTGGACTCAGGGCCTGAGAACTGTCCCTGGCTTCTTTTTGCTCAAGGCTAGCACTCTACCACTTGAGCCACAGTGCCACTTCCAGCTTTTTCTATATATGTGGTGCTGGGGAATCAAACCCAGGGCTTCATGTATACGAGGCCAGCACTTTACCACTAGGCCATATTCCCATCCCCTCCTTTTACCTTTGGTACCTAGGGTACAAAAATCAGTTACAGTGGAATCAGGGGTAAACCCATGGGGAAGAAAGAAAAAGAAAATGCCATAATTTCACATGGTACATTGAACATAACACCACTGCTTATTTTTAAGACCAGGTCTCTATTCACATGCAAGTGCATGTCTCAGCTAAGATCTGCCTACTTTCTTAATCCGCAAAGTTCCTGGATCACAGGTATGCATCATGACATCCTGTTTCCCTTCACAGAGAAACATTCCCACTCATGTCTCTTCCCAGTTAGCTTTGAAACCTAATCCTTTTGTTTGAAGCCTCTCAAGAATCTCTGATGACAAGTGTGAGCCTCTGGGCTCATCTTGAATTGGCTCTTGTTGTCTATGTACTAAGAGCTTTTATTTAGATGCCTTAATTTTTGTTTGTTTCTTGTAGACTTTGTTTTCTATTGTGTGTATGCAGGATTTTTATGAGTTACTCTCATTGGATCAAATCTTTGAGTTAGTTCCATTTGACCATTTGTGTCTTTTGAAATCCCTAAAGAAATTCTGACATTTTGTTGCTAAGGCTGTTGTTAAAAATAATGAAAGTTGGTTGGAAAAGTTAAAATTAAGAGTTTAGTTTAAGTGACTCTCTTGCAGTATGGCACATGAAAATATTTCTACATTTTTTTTCATCCAGTTTAGAATGACATTTTTTACTGGTTATAAATGTTTTATATTTTCCTTTTTTTAATCATATTTGCATGTGTTCAAATTTCCAGAACTCAAATATGCTTGCCAGTGTAATATACATATTTACAAACTGTATTAATATTAAGCAAATAAATGTTATTTTAATTATTAAAGCAACTAAAATGAGGGGAAAGAAATGTAGAACCAGGGATGCCTGTATAAATAGGATGCTAATATTAATGATCAATCTGACAAATTAAATTTGTTCTGAATGAGTTTATTTCTTCCTCTGCCTAATGTGCTTTATAACTATTGCACAACATTTTTTCTAATAGTCAATGAAAATCAGTAGCTCTTTTCTCTTTTTTTGCCTCTGTAGAACATAATTTTCTACCAACCAATAAACTATGATTCAGAGGTTCTGTGAAAAAAAGATACATTCTATTCACAAACTGATTCATTAAATGGCAACTCCTTTGTGCAACTACTTAAAGTTAATATAAAAAGTAAATTTACAGACAGGAAAATAATTCTTCATAAAGAATGCATAAAAGGATGACATACCAGTGTTTTATGAAAAGTACAGGGACCTAGAGAGCTCTATTTGAGCAAGAAAAGAAATTTCACAGTTTTGGGGCATAATACTGTAATTACACTCAGCAACAGTGATACTCACTAGACATTATGTTTGAAATGAACTTCACAACTTGGGGTGGAGGAGTTCTAAGAGGCAAGTGGGAGAAGTTGGGGGAGAGGGTAACACTGCTTATGAAGATATGTACTCATTACCTTACTTATGTAACTGTCACCCCTCTGTACATCACATTTACAATAACAAAAAAGAAAGAAATATAAGCATCGAATCCTCATAGCATAATGGTGTGTGAGTTTCAGAAAGGCCTTTGTGGCTTAGGGTGTATAGTTAACAGTGTGTGACCATACTGGGCCCCATTTAGTGCACTCAAATCTGAAATAGCCTCTAATTGGAGAAATAAGCAATGCTACAAAGTGTTGTATGACAAAATACATTTGAATGTTCCTTTGAGCATTTTTTGAAAATAAAACAAACTTTATTTGTCACTACATTTAAGTCAGTGAGTTATTTAAATTACTATTCTACCTGGATTTCTCTACTACACAACACTGATGGAGAGTCACATATACACTCATTAGCATATTAGCATGGATTGATGGCTTGATGATCTGGAATGAGCTGAAACGTTGAAAACACTGAGCAAGAATTTCATCTTTACGGGTTTATGATGTTTGCTGTTAGTTTAGAGAAAAACTTTATTGCTGAAGTACTTTTTATCCATGATAGTATTTATGTTATATAGAGGAAAAATTCATTTCATGATACAAATGCAATTGATAAGCAAAGTGACTTCCTTGTACAGGTGAAAGTCTTATTTTGATAAAAGTATACAAAACTGATTTTTCCTTGGAAAGGCAGACATTTAAATTTACCAATATATCCTGAAACAAATGTTAACTATTCTATCTAGATAAAGCTAGAGAAACTCGAGTTGTGTGCTTTATGACTGTCCTTGGCTCTGTCCACGTTAACATTTTAATAAATAAGCAACTGAGGACATTAGTGGCAAGTGATCATATTTATAGATCCATATATACTTTCACTTGTGAGTAAATTTATGTTCACTTAGGATGTCCTTTGTGCCCACACTATTTCAGGTCACAGAATGCAGCAGCAAACAAGACACAAACTTTATTGCCTACCCAGATTTTTACACTAAAATGTGGGAAGAAAATAACTTACACATGAGTAGAAGGAGTAAATTATTATATTTATGTCACATTTTATGAAGCAAACAAAAAAGTGAGTGTGAAGATTTCTTCCCTGCAATAATTTCTATAAACCTAAGTGCTTGCCATTTACTGGATGATTCTTATGTGCTAAAAGTAGATTGGGCTATGAAGAGCATGTCAGAACTCTTCACAGATGGATGCCTAGGAGATTGTATCATACCCACACAAAGGTTCACTTTGTCCTACAGACCTTTGTGTGGGATGCAAACTGAAAAAATTATGGAGACTATACATGGGGGAAAAAGGATTTTGCAGAAAGAAAAAAGATATGGCTTTTTTAATGTCTAATGTTGAATGGTATCCAGTTTGACCAGCCCCATTTGGATCTGTTCTCTGCTGCTGTTTCTAATCCAGCTTGTCTTATTCTTTTCTTTTGCAGTGTGCATTTGAATAGAAATTCTTGTACATCCTGAATCTTTATTCTTTTTAACTTTATTTCCTGTTATGTTGTACCCTGAAGACTTTACATAAGCAATGTAATGCTTTCTTGTTAGGGTCTTAGAGACTTAAAAAAATTGGAGAGCATGTGAATCAAAAGGTAGTAGGATTTCTATGATAAAAAATTAAGTTACGGGGCTGGGGATATAGCCTAGTGGCAAGAGTGCCTGCCTCGGTATACCCGAGGCCCTAGGTTCGATTCCCCAGCACCACATATACAGAAAACGGCCAGAAGCGGCGCTGTGGCTCAAGTGGCAGAGTGCTAGCCTTGAGCGGGAAGAAGCCAGGGACAGTGCTTAGGCCCTGAGTGCAAGGCCCAGGACTGGCCAAAAAAAAAAAAAAAAAAAAAAAAAAAAAATTAAGTTACATATGTAAGGTAATTAGTAGATTTTTGGTGAATATTGTTACCTGTACACCTTGACAATAATTTTTTAAAAAGTGAAATATATCTATATTCTGGATAGTAAGCTTTACAATGATACAATTTTAAAAACTTTGTAAGGCTGTCAAGGTATATATTCACAAAATGAATACAAATGAAATAGTATCTACTTAAAAATTAAGAAAAAAAAACCAACGGTGAAAATAAGCTAAGAATCCAAGTGTTGTTCCAGTGACTGTTCATTTTCTTTTGATATATTAATTTCTAGTTTCCATTTGTAAGAGAAAACTATATCATATACCATTCTCAAATTTTAAAATAAATTTATCATTAATTTTTATTTAACTAGTTTTACAATTATTTTTCAATTACATTGGTTTTAATTTAGGAGTACAATCCATTTAAATCCATGCCAATCCTTCCACCATTCTCCATTCACCCTCCTCTATTCCAAACCCACCTACTCACCTCAGAAAACATAGTTTTATTTTCACATATGCATATTGAATATTATGTTAATGTCTCATGAAGTCATGGCCATTGATAACTCGGTTTCCATATAACATCATTTGGCAAACACTACCATTATCATGCTAACCATTTACATACAACATACAACTTTTTCCATAAATATTCAAGATCTATTTTTTCAAATAGTGTCCACCAGTTACCTGATAATTGGACTTTCTTTATCATATGGTATCAAGAGTAACATAGATTATATTTGCTTAATACTATCTCATTTAATCTTCAGAAAAATTCAAGTGAGCTTTATTACTTTTCTAAAAAGGATCAAAATGAGGTACCAAGAGGCTGTAATTATTTGATGAAGCTCACATAGCTACCAAGAGAGACAACTGAACTCTTAGGCCTTCTATTTAGCCTCTGGACTTCACTACCTTGAGTTAATGCAGTTAAAATTAAAAGGTATCTCCTCCAAATTATATATGAAATAATTTGGCAATAGACAATGTTTTTCACTTACTGATTGCAAATAACCATGTATTGCTATTGAATATCGTGCTTTGACATATGAAATCTTAATACTTGTAATGTTATTGTTTATTTCCTATGTGCCAGCACATAAAACTGGATAATTCAGTAGATTCTCAGAACTGTAAATAAAACAAAAGATCATGACACCTCCAGTCACCTTGTGATTTTAAATGTTATATGATTCAATGAATGTATTTCTGTTGACTGACATCCATGCAGCCATTAAGGCACAGCTTTCTTCCATCAGTCTGAAGGTACAGATTAGCTCCCAAATAGTCTCTCTTTGAACAAATCTGAATATCAAAAAAGATAAGTTAAAAACTGCCCACAATTTAATATTCCTGAATATTCCTGAAATCTTCCACACGGGTATTTATTGTTCCCTAGCCAAACAAAATTATTAATGGAGGCAGATGGCCTCGGACAGCTAATTAAAAGTACATGAGAGGGCTGGGGATATGGCCTAGTGGCAAGAGAGCTTGCCTCGTATGCATGAGGCCCTGGGTTCGATTCCCCAGCACCACATATACAAAAAACGGCCAGAAGTGGGCGCTGTGGCTCAAGTGGCAGAGTGCTAGCCTTGAGCAAAAGGAAGCCAGGGACAGTGCTCAGGCCCTGAGTCCAAGGCCCAGGACTGGCCAAAAAAAAAAAAAAAAAAGTACATGAGAAGCAGACCAGTCTATTGCTCCATGAAACAAATGAGTTTGCAGGCCTTCAGAATCTATATGTCTAAACTTCCTTTACTTTTTTATCATTACTCTCTACCTGGCCCCGTAACCAAAGGTACAAATTGTTCATTTATTAAGAGGAAAAAAAAGCAAACATGATTTGTGAAGTTATTCAGTGAGGTTTAATAATCGTTAATAAATCAGAATACAATCATAATTTAGTAGATTGGAAAAAAGGAAGTATATAGAATAATTGCAATTAACCTGTCATTAAATATGTGGTACATGTAGATATATTTATACACATACATATATAGAGATATGTACTGTACATACCAAGGGTATCATTCATTGTAATACACAATATCCAAGCCTTTCAGAAAAATAAACATATCAAAGATGCATGCCAGTATTTGTAAGATACATTCAAATTTAGGAACTGTAACAATTCAAGTACATTTTATGACTAATTTTACCTGCAATAGAATTGATGGATTGTTGATTAATCAGAGGTGGAGGTTCATATGATGAGAGAAAAATTAAATTAAGCTTGATTCTGGGTGGCTGAGTGAAGGGCACAGGTTGGTGGACCTAGAAAGCAAATTAAAGTTATAGCATGCTGTGAAAATTGTTTAAGAATCTCTGACTTAGGTGGGTCAAATGCAAAGTCTTGTTGAATTACTTGGGATTGCTCTTACATGAGTAACCTTCTAATCATGCCTCCTTTGTCCTACTGAATTTACAGGTACTGAAGCTAGATAGGTACCACTAAGTACTCATTATATCACACCTCAAATATCTAAACCACATAGTACTTTTTTAAAATGCTATTTTCCTATTTATTTCTGCAGTGTAATTTCTTTTTGAAAAGTTCTAGGGCATGTCTGAATGTTCATGATTCAGTGGAATTATTTCATATTTTTCCAGGAAAAAATATTGTCTCTTTAAAAACATGCATTTTTCTGGTTAAGAAAATGATAGTCTTGTAGTTGAAGACAACTTGGGGAAAATGTTGATATAAAAGCTGTAGCAAAAAAAATCACGTTTTCATGATGGTCATATACTGTTTTGTTGAATGGCAGGTCCTTTGTACAACTATTTAAAGATAATTTTTTGAATCATCCACTTCCTTTATATTTTCAAGGAAAATTAAGATTATGTAGTATATATAACTTTAACTGTTTCAATTTAAAATTGGTTTAACTTAAAGCTTTCAAATTTAAATTTATGAACATATTTTAATTAAAATATTTTTTTAAGTTTTTATTATAAAACTGATGTACAGAGAGGTTACAGTTTCACACGTTAGGCATTGGATACATTTCTTGTACTGTTTGTTACCTTGTCCCTCATACCCCCCTCCCCCCCTCCCCCTGTCCCCCCCTGAGATGTTCAGTTTACTTATACCAAACAGTTATGCAAGTATTGCTTTTGTTGTTGTTTCTCCTATTTTACCCTTTGTCTCTCAATTTTCATATTCCCTTTGAATTTCCTAATTGTAATACCAGTACACACTGTTTCCCATACACTCAGATAAGATTACAGAGATAGTGTAGATACAATCACAAGAAGGTGATACACGAACATCATCAATAGTAGAAACTACAGATACACATGGGATGTTGAAAGTAGTTTCAACTCTGATATAACAATCATTTTCATAAAATGGAGTTCATTTCACTTAGCATCATCTTATGGGATCATAAGGGTATAGCTATTGGGCTCTTGTGATCCTCTGTTGTGACTTGCCTAAACCTGTGCTAATTAGTCCCAATAAGGGAGACCATAGAGTCCATGTTTCTTTGGGTCTGGCTCACTTCACTTAGTATAATTTTTTCCAAGTCCTTCCATTTCCTTACAAATGGGGCAATGTCATTCTTTCTGATAGAGGCATAAAATTCCATTGTGTATATGTACCACATTTTCCTGATCCATTCATCTACGGAGGGGCATCTGGGTTGGTTCCAGATTCTCGCTATGACAAATTGCGCTGCAATGAACATTGTTGTGCTGGTGGCTTTACTTTGATTTTGTTTGTAGTTTTTTGGATAAATACCCAAAAGTGGGGTTGCTGGGTCATAGGGGAGTTCTACATTTAGCCTTCTGAGGAATCTCCATACTGCTTGCCAGAGTGGCTGAACCAGTTTACATTCCCACCAACAATGAAGTAGGGTTCCCTTTTGGCCACATCCTCTCCAACAACTGTTATTGTTAGTTTTCTTGATATATGACATTCTTACTGGGGTGAGATGGAATCTCAATGTTGTTTTGATTTGCATTTCCTTTATGGCCAGTGATGTAGAGCACTTTTTCATATGCCTCTTGGCCATTCTCATTTCCTCATCAGAGAAGTCTCTTTGTAGGTCTTTAGCCCACTTGATGAGTGGGCTATTAGTTCTTTGCGGTTTTGTTTTGGAGGAAAGTAATTTTTTTAGTTCTGCATATATTTTAGATATGAGGCCTTTGTCCGTTGAATGGCCGGTAAAGATCTTCTCCCAGTCTGTGGACTTTCTGTTTATCTTGCAAGCTATGTCCTTTGCCGTGCAGAAGCTCTGCAGTTTGATGCAGTCCCATTTGTCCAACCTTTCTTTGATTTGTAGCCTTTCTGGGTCTTTGTTCAGGAAGTTCCGTCCTGCGCTTCCTTTAGTGTTTTCAGGGTGCCTGTTTTGATTTCGAGGTCTTTAATCCATTTGGAATTCATTTTGGTGCAGGGTGATGTATAAGGATCTAGTTTTAGTTTGTTGCATGTGTTGAGCCAGTTTTGCCAGCACCTCTTGTTAAAGAGGCTTTCTTTCTTCCATACTATTGTTTTAGCTCCTTTATCAAAGATTAAGTAGGCGTAGTTCTGTGGGTTCATTTCTGGGTCTTCAATTCTGTTCCATTGGTCTTCAGGCCTGTTCCAGTGCCAATACCAAGCTGTTTTTATTACTATAGCTTTATAATACAGCTTGAAGTTGGGTATTGTAATTCCTCCAGCAATGTTCTTTCTGCTTAGGAGTGTTTTTGCTATTCTAGGTCTTTTATTGTTCCATATGAATTTCTGGATTGCTTCCTCTATTTCATCAAAAAATGGTGTTGGGATGTTAATGGGTATTGCATTGAATTTGTAGATAGCCTTTGGCAATATTGCCATTTTGATTATATTAATCCTCCCAATCCAGGAGCATGGGAGGTTTTTCCATTTCCTTAGTTCTGACTTAATTTTGTTTTTCAAGCTTTTAAAGTTCTCATCAAAGAGGTCTTTCACTTCTTTGGTTAAGGTTATTCCTAGGTATTTTTTATTTTGGGGGGCTATTGCAAAAGAAGTTGCTTTCCTGATTTCAGCCTCGGTCTTCAGGTCGTTAGCATAGAGAAAGGCCTTTGATTTTTGAAGGTTTATTTTATATCCAGCAACTTTGCCAATGTTTTGGATCAGCTCTAGTAGCTTGGGGGTAGAGTCTATGGGATTCTTTAGGCATAGGATCATGTCATCTGCAAAGAGAGAAAGTTTAACTTCATCTTTTCCTATTTGGATCCCCTTTATATTTTCTTCTTGCCTAATTGCTCTGGCTAGGAATTCTAGTACTGTGTTGAACTGCAGGGGAGAGATTGGACATCCCTGCCTTGTTCCTGATTTTAAAGGGAATGGCTTTAGTTTTTCAGCATTTAGAGTTATGCTTGCTGTTGGTTTGGCATAAACTGCCTTGATTATATTCATGAATGTTCCCTGGAATCCCAGTTTTTCCAGGGCTTTTAGTATAAAGGGGTGCTGGATTTTATTGAACGCTTTTTCCGCATCCAGAGATAAAACCATGTGGTTCTTTACCTTGCTCCGTATAACCTATAGTTTTAAGGAAAAAAAATTTTTGCTATATAATACTGGACAAGAAGAAAATAGACCTAATAATTACACTTTTAAACTGTCAGTGTATTTTTAGGTCAAAATACCATAACCTTAAGTGTTTTCCAGATTCTCGCAAATCTAAGCACATGAAATTGTATAAATTTAAATTCATAATAAAACCCTAAAATTTTATACTGTTTCACAAAGAAATGATGACTCCTCATAATTTTAAATAATATTCAGAAATAACTTTAGATATTTGTGGTGCACTATAGTGAGTACTTAGGGGTACCTATCTAACTTCAATACTTGTAAATTCACTATAAGGTATCCACAGTTGGGTTTGAATTCAAGGCCTCAAGCTTATTAGAGAAGCATTGTTTTGCTCCATGTCCACACCTTCTGAAATTATTTATTTAGCAAGGTACAGCATTTTTCCTGGGGCTGTTCTAGAACCAAAGTACTTTCTATCTATGATCACCAAATTTCTCAGAATACAGGTATACCTTGACTTTTAGAATGAGCTTGCGGTTTTGCTTCAAAAAGTGTTTTTTGTTTTGCCTGTATTAGTCTCAAACTGTGATTCTTCTGCTGTCTGCCTCCCAAAGGGCTGGGATTTTTGGCATGTGCCATTATGACTAATAGATTTAGGGACTTATTTTATAATCTTTGTTTTTAATGATTAATAAAATATTACAAAATTTATAAAACTTTTTTGTATAAGAATTTTTGTCTCTTGGTTGAAAAAGTTCCTATATAATCATAATACAGTCTTTTCCTTCCAAAGCATTTGACACTTACATTTACATTTTCAACGAATCACATAGAATTTTTATAATAGTAAAAGAAAATAACAAAAAGATAGTTTTAGAAGTGAATTTATTTATTTATTGTCATGCCATTTGCCCCATGACTCTAAACTATTTTTAGAAAAATCAAAAATCATATTTCAGAATATTTACTTATTTATTTTATTTTGATCATTTAGAATTAGCAGAACAGTAAGCTAGGAATTGATTATGTTCAACAATTGGATTAATGAGTTAATGGTCACCTTAAAAATACTGTTAGACAAATAGCACATAACTTGGTGTGACTGTTCAGCTGACTGCCTGCCAGAATGCTGCTCTGACAGACTCCATAAAGGAAGTAGAAATGTGCAGCACCAGAAGGTGGAAGCAGGAAGAGCTCTTGGGGTAATGTGTTTATGTTGATGTGAAAGAAAACAGCTGTAAAAGAACTAAGGAGGCTAAAAGAGTACCAGAAAATCATTTAGTACATACAGGTTTGTTCATTCTTGTTTTTTCCAGAGACAGTCCTTTTTAATTTACTATATTTTTCTGATTTTTTTTCTTTTGCTCGTATAATATCCTAAATATAGTCAGAAAAGAAGAATTTTCTCTTGTGTTGTGGAATTAATGCATTTCACAATTAACTCTCAGGCTGTCATTTCAATGCTTGTGTATTAAGCATCATGTGATATGAGCGAACAATATCTAAGACTTTTTCCAGGTTGCTGAGACTGGAGGATGGCACATTAAAGGAAATGTCTTCTTGTTGCAATTCTAATAATAATTCTATGATCTTAGTTATGCTATAAGCAGGCATTGACCTCAGATTATATATGACCCTTTAACAGTAACCCAGGCCTGTAGCTTATTCTTGCCTTTCCTATGTATACTCAGATGATTGAAAACCAGTCCACGCTGTGAAGAGATGCCATGTTGATTGGATAATCAATGTTAAGAGATATTGACAGAGAGAAATCTAAAACTCAACTTTGTTTAATTGGCTTTTGTAGCTATTCTCCTGATACTGGATACCCACTCTTATCTCTGACCAATTAAGACAAGATGACAGAGTTCTTCGTGTGCTTTATATCTGCTTTTCCCAACTGAGTATGCAACTGTGATGTTGTCATACTTATTTGGTCTGAAAGTCTTCACACTATTGATTTATGAAAATAATTGTGCCTAGTATTCTTATTGCATATTTATTTCTGAACAAAAAAGGATGGATTTAATTGATATAATACAGAATAATGAGTATTTTACTTTTGTTTATACTGTGGGAAAACATTTTATAACATTTCCCTTTGTCAATCATTATATGTAGCTCCATTGTATTTACTTAATTTCCAGGAGTTACCTCAATCAATCATGTCTTTGATGTCATTTATGAGGATTACTGCATTTCCAGTTACAGCATAGGACTAATGGGAAGTTGTTAATGGAACCATCTAAATTATCCAGAATTTCAAAATGACAAATCTATTATTTATTATGAATAATAATCCTGCTGTTTAAGATAGCCTTTTTAAAGTAAAAACAAACTATGAATCATTCAGCCTAATTCTTTGCACAGTGGAAGAGAGAACAACATTATTTATCACAAAAATATTCAAAGATGCCTTCCTCTCAATTCTACAAATGGGTTCATTTCTCACCTTCTGAACCATAGCAGGAAAAGAGCTGAAATAAATAATGCTTAGTTTGGTGTCTTATCTCTGTATCAGATTTTCTCTTTTTCAGTTCCTTTATGCATCACTGCTCTCCTGAGTCAAGATATGCAGTTTATATTTGCTTGGAAAGATTTATGAAAATAGAGGCTAACAAGTCTGGATATTGTTACAGTTTTTGGTGCTGTCACTAATCTTTTCCTCTATCAACTACCATTACTACTCCTGCTAATACCATGTAGTTTGTAAGTGCATTTATTCTGTTCACAGTAATAGGTACCCTTGCATCCTTTGTGCCTCTACAGTATTGTTAAATTTAGAAATATCTTTGAGCACAGGAGTCAGTACTTATTTAAACATCACCTTGAGTTAAGTCATTCTATCTTTTAGCTGTGATGATATTTTACCTGGTAGACTATAGGTTCCAAATATTTTTATATTGTATATTTTAAAATATATGTATATTAATTTATTTCATTGTTAAAGTAATGTACAGAGGGGCTGCAGTTACATATGTAAGGCAGTGAGTACATTTCCTATCAAACTTTTTACCCCCTCCTTCATTTTTTTCCCAACTTCACCCCTCCCCAGCTCCCCACCAACCCACTTGAGTTGTAGAGTTGGTTACAACATATTGTCTTGTAAGTATTGCTGTTTTACCTTTAATGTGTGTACTCAGGAGATTCAATCAATTCAACAATTTTTGAGTACCATGCACATTAATCAATGTCATTGTTCTATTGTTTTTCTTGTCTCTCCCAACCCTTCCCATTTCCTAAAGTGACCTGGTTCCATTTTCATATATGTAAATTGGATATTATTACTGTATTCATTCACCGTTCTTCTCTCCATTCATCTTCTCACTCTCTCTCAATTCAGTGCCCTCCACCCCACACTCATTTCAATTTTCTGGTATTCATTTTGTTAAACTATAAGTTAGTTGTTCAAAGGGGTTACATCATTGCAATCCTCCCATGTGAATGCCATACTTTAGACACCATGTTTATGTATATGTGCATAAGACATTATATATATAAACATATATATGTATGTATTTAGGTATTACTTCCACATATGAGAAGAAACCATGTGCTCTTGTTCTCTGAGTCTGACTTAATTAACCTAGCGTAGGTTTATCCAGGCCCATCTCTTTTCTTACAAATGGCATAATCTTCTTCCCAATGATGAATAAAATTCCATTGAATGTATGTCCTTTCCATAAATAGAAAATACATATCAACTTACATTCAAATATAACAACTTATTATAATTCCATCACAGCTTGTTTCTCTCTCCTTTATGTGTATATGTGTGTATATGCATGTATGTACATGCACACAGATGTGAGTGCATATTTTTATGATAGACTAATTATGCCTGCATGGCCTGCAGTGTCCATTTCTCTGTTTATTCTCTTCTAGAAATCTCAAGTTACTCTTTAATCTGTGTTTATGGGACATCATATTTGTGCCTCTATATTTTAAGAAAAGAAACATTTTTAAGTAAAGATGATTAATGGGATGGTGGGAAGAAATATCAACTTATAAAAATTAAATGGGAAACATTATTCCCATTTCAGAGCCATCCATTTAAAACAGTTACTGTGAACAAGACAGCATTATTAAACATTTCTTTCACTGGACACTTATAAATGAATGACAATAATATACAACAAGGGATGTCAAGGCTCTTGATACTAGTGAGAGGGAGGAGAATAAGAAGAGGATGATGAGTGTGATTATGCTCAGAGTACTTTAAATAGATGTGAAAATGGAGCAGTGTAGCTTGTTCCTACTTCCCTGAGAAGGAGAAAATAAGAGGGAAGATGTTAAGTGGGGTGAAGCTGATCATTATATTGCATATCTGTTGTATGTATACCTATCAAAATAAACCTTTTTGGTACAACTAATTGATGAAAATTTCAAAATACAAGGAGGAATCCCACGGACCACAACCTCATGTTGCTTAATTACAGAGGAGGCTGAGAGTTAACCATCAAAAAGCTGTAAGTAGAGATGTGGCTCCAGTATTAATATACAAGCTGTAGGAGAAAATGCTAAGAGCTCAAATTAGATATGTTTTCCCCTCTGCTTTTCAGGTCTCATTACTTATGTTATACTTTAGCAAGCACCTGGACTTTCAGACAAAATGGCACAAGAAGTAACCCCCGTATCCAGTCTTCAATACGATGGTTCATAAGATGTACTTCAGGATGGGAAATACATTACTTGTGGTACTGAGACACTAGAAAAAATATGCACATGTTCAAAGTTGCACTCTTTTAAATTTAATTATAAAGATGATTACAGAGGTGTTACAGTTACATAAGTAATGAAATTAGTAAAATTCTTGACAAACATTGTTACCCCTCCCTTGTTTTGTCCTGCTTCCCCTCCCCACCCCCAAAGTTGTAAAGTTAATTTCCAATATAGGGTCTTATGAGTATAGCTGTTGTATTGGAGTGCACTTTGTCCTTTTTCTCACAATTTTTGTCACTCCCCCCCTTTCCTTCCCCAAATCAGAAAAACCTAAGTACAAGACAAAGAGTACCAAAATAAAAATTTAAAAAACAGTGAAAAGAGGGATAAAGAAGAGGAAATGAAAGAAAAAAGAAATAACTGAAAAATACACTAAAAACATAAATTGTGGGCTGAAAATGTGGTTTAGTGGTAGAGTGCTTCCCTAGCATGCATAAAGCCCATTGTTTGATTCTCCAGCTATATAAAAAGAAAAAGCCAGAACTGGTGCTGTGGTTCAAGTAGTAGAGTGCTAAACTTAAGCAAAAGATACTCAGGGACACTGTCAAGGCCCTAAGTTCAAGTCCAGGACTGGCAAAATAATAAATAAATAAATAGGTAGATAGATATAGATAAAATAAAATACAAACCTATGTTTCTATATCTTGTTCATTTCCATTAACATCATTTTATATGATTATATGTACATAGCTATCAAGCTATTCTGGTCCTCTCCTAGAACTATCCTAGACATACACTAATTATTACAAATGAGGGAAACTATAGAGCCTATGTTTCTTTGGGTCTGGTTTACCACACTTAATATTATTTTTTTCCAGGTCTATCAGTTTCCTTATTAATGGGAGGATGCCATTGTTTCTGGCGGAAGCATAGAATTCCATTGTGTATATAACGCCACATTTTTTGATCCACTCATCTATTGTGAGGCATCTGGGCTGATTCCCCATCTTAACTATGGTAAATGATGGTTCAATAAACATAGTTGTGGTAGTGGCTTTAGTGTGGCCTTATTTGTGGTCATTTTGGTAAATGCCCAGGAGTGGGCAATGCTGTGTTATAGGGGAGCTATACGTGTAGCCTTTTGAGGAAACTTTATAATGCTTTCCAGAGTGGTTGACAAGTTTACATTTATTAAGTGCGATCCATTAGGAATATACCCATTCAGCAAAAGAACTATGACAATGCTGACAAGCTTAATTTATATTGCAACAATCCTGGGCTTCCTTATCATAAAAGGAGACATATCTATATATTTATGTCATATAATTATATGACAATTATAACATATAAGTATATAATTTCTAATTATATTATGGTATATAATTTTAATATAATATATAATTATAATTGTATAATAATTATATGAAATAATTATACAATTATAACAATGTATAATTATATAATATATAGCATATAATATATATTGCTATATAATATTACAATTCTATAACAGTATAAAATATATAACAATTAGATATACTCGGAGTATATTACTAGTACATACAATATTATATATAGTAATATATAATTGTTAGCATAATTTTTCTCTTAACAAAGTAACCCTCACTTACTTTTTTCTGACTCCATCAAATATACTGTTTACCATATTGTTGTCCAATATAAAAGAATATTGGTCACATGAAATATGGTTAGCACCATGGAGGAACAAAACATTTTGCTTTTTTTGTGCTCATTTTTATATCTACTCTCACGAACTTCTTGGTTATCGAATTAAATACAGAGTTAAACAGTATTGAATTCTTATTGAGCATGAATAGTGTTTTTGACCTAATCTGCCAAATCGACATGCCATAACTTATTTCATAAGAATCATCAGGAATAAGGCATTAACATTTCCTTCATTACTGAAATGACAGAACAGTGATAGTAAGAATGTTGGAATAGAAAAAAAATGACAAAGTTAATGACAAAATTGAAAATTAAACCTAGGCAGCCTAGGCTGAGTTTAAGTAACTGTGTCTTCTTATCTTTAAGCTCTAAATTACTATTGGCCTTCTTTCTTTCTTATGCACTTTCATTTATTCAGATGTGTAATGATGTCCATTTATCTATAAAATATGTCTTTCTTTTTGAGATGCTATATTCTTCTTCCTTATCACTGCTGCTAGAATAGCATATGCTCATTCTTTGTGTGAATGAGTGAATATAATGATGGTTATGAGATTGCCTGCAGGAACCAAAGATTCTGAAATTTCAGAGCATACCTTGGAATACAGATGTTGATTTTTATTCCAGAATTTGTTGCTGTGTTTGCTGTTATTTTGTTTCCTTTTTGTGGTAGGTAGTGGGTTGTGGGACATTGCAATTCACTTTTCTAATCCATTTTACAAGTTTGCTGACAAGCAATCTGAATTTAGAATAGAGGTGTTGATATTTATTCAATTCAGTGAAGGGTATGTACATTCATCGTTTATTGTCTTGTATGATGTACAAATAATAAATTATGATTGTATCAAGAGCTGAAAACACCAGGTAAAGTTTATAAAGGAATGACAAATTGTGAGAAAGAAACAAATGATAAGAAAGCAAGAAGAAAACAAAACATGAAAAGTAAAGGAAACAAGAATGAAAGTTCACATGCAGTTCACATTAACCACTAAAAAAATCATGCAGAGATTGCTACCTGATATCTATGAAGACAAAACATGCCACAAAGTTATTCTGATCTAACAGTTTTAAAAATTAAATTTAATGACATACTTGAATATGTGTATATTATCCCAGAGATGTAAAATACCCATTTAGTTTCATAGAAAATATTTTAACAGTTTTTTTCCACCTTGATTCAGACTCTTGAGTTTTCAACTTCAAATGCAGAACATCAGAGGATGGGCACCCTCCTCATCTTTTTCTTTCCTTTCATAGGGCAAGTTTTATTCTCATATAAGCTAACTTGAAGTAGTGATGATTCAGGCTTTGCCATCTTTAGAATTGTCTGGCATTTGAGGTCTGCAGTCTGAGTGAAAATGGCATTGTTTCCCTTCACTATAACCTAGCAACATTCTATGGCTCATACCTGTAGGTTCATCTTTAGTCATGTGCTCACTTCTTGAGTATGGCTGAGTTAAAGGAAAGTGTTATCTCTAGATGCAAGTGTGAGAAAGCTACCTACCTAAAGGAGAATTACAATGCTATATGACCCAGGCAAATGGGATAGGACTCTAGACAATCAAAAGTACCAGAGTCCCCTCCACAAGGTAGCATTCAAATCCATGATTGAGTTGTGATTTTGATAGTGTATTCATTTTGCCTACAATGTGAGGAACATATACTTTTCTCATCTGATAAGCCTATCCATCATTCATGATTTGTTTACATTGACTTACCTAAGAATAATACTATAACTCCATGTTCTCATTTTATGAACTATAGTGGCATCTTATTAAGATATTTACCTTCCATATCACATATGAAACATATTTCTATATTTGATCTTTCTTGACCTATATTTCTGTATATTTGTAGATAGGAGACATCCTATAGGTTTGACAAGTGATAGTGAGTTTGGTGTTTGATCCCATATTGTTTCACTTTTTGTAGAAACTCGATCTCCACTGTTAAATGTAATAATTCACATAAATCTTCATGACCATCTTTTACCTTTTTTGAATTATTTTTGGTCAGTAATTGTCTATCTTTTTGAATGAAGTATTTTAAATAGGACTAGCAGTGGTTGAGGTTGAGTGGTGGACGGCCTGAAACAACAGAGTTTGAAACTCAGCCTGGAAAATTCATTTATTTTTTCAAAGGGCCATGATTGCATTTATTTTTATAATATATGCATAAAAGAGTACTTGAATAATAGGAAGCATATTCATTATATCTACAAAATGATGAGAAATACATAACATGATATGTGATATATGAGATCTTCCTTATGCTTTTAACTCAGGAAAATTTTCATGATGCCAAATTCCTAGACCGAGCAGCTTATACACATCACAGCAGGAATCACACACACTTTCCATTGAGCAGTGTCCTACCTCAGCCATTGTGCCTTTAGGTCCTACTGTATTTTGTTTAACACATTGAATACTGATGAAGGCACACAAATAAATGTACTAAGATTGGCACAGGAAGAAACTTCCTTAATAAAGGCCCAGAAATGCAACAACTCAAAGAAAGGTTCAACAAGTGGTACTGCATCAAACTGCAGCTTCTTCATGGCAAAGGACATAGCTTGCAAGATAAACAGAAAGCCCACAGATTGGGAGATGATCTTTAACAGCCATAAAATGGACAAAGACCTCATATCTAAAATATACATAGAACTCAAAAAAGTAAATTCCTCTTAAACAACTTCTCAAAGAACCAACTGCCCCCTTAACAAATGGGCTAAAGACCTAAAAAGAGACTTCTCTGAAGAGGAAATGAGAATGGCCAAGAGTCACATGAAAAAGTGCTCTACATCACTGGCCATAAAAGAAATGCAAATTATAACAACACTGGGATTCCACCTCATGTCAGTAAGCATGTCCATTATCAGGAAAACTAATAACAAATGCTGGAAAGGATGTGGCCAAAAGGGAACCCTACTTTATTGTTGGTGGGAATGTAAACTGGTTCAGCCACTCTGGAAAGCTATATGGAGATTCCTCAGATGGCTAAACGTAGAGCTCTCCTAAGACCCAGCAGTCCCACTTTTGGGCATCTACCCAAAAGATTACAGGCAAGACCATACTAAAGCCACTAGGACAACTATGTTCATCACAGCACAATTTTTCATTTCTAAAATATGGCAACAATCCAGATGCCCCTCAGTAAATGAGTGGATCAAAAAAATGTGGTACATATACACAATGGAATTCTATGCCTCTATCAGAAAGAATGATACTGCCCCATTCATAAGAAAATGGAAGGACTTGGGAAAAAAAATCCCTGTGTGAAGTGAGCCAGACCCAAAGAAACATTAACTCCATAGTTTCCCTCATAGGGAATAATTAGTACATATCTAGAATAGATGTAGTGGAAGATCACAAAAGCTCAATAGCTATGCCCATTTGCACATACAAGATAATGGTAAATGAAATGAACTCCATGTTATGGAAATAAGTGGTATACCATTGTCGTAGTTAAGTTCAACATGCCAGGTGAAACTGTACCATTTTTTTCTCTCTCTCATATTCTCTTCCTGTGGTTTTACTCCTGCAATTACAGTAATGATCTTAGTACCTGGGATACTGTATATGCATGTCTTGGAACTAGGGAAGGGAAAAGGAATACCCAAATCCAGAGACAAAGGATAGAGAGACAAACCATTGCAATAACCATACTTACAAAACCAATTGGTGTAAACCAACCTTACAAGTCATGGGGGGAGGGGAGGACAAGGGAGGTGGGAGATGGAAAATGAGGGAGGAGGTAACAAGTTGGATAAGAAATGTACTTGCCTTACATATGAAACTGTAACACCTCTGTACTTAACTTTGACAATAAAGA
Organism: Perognathus longimembris pacificus; assembly: GCF_023159225.1. Taxonomy (NCBI): domain Eukaryota; kingdom Metazoa; phylum Chordata; class Mammalia; order Rodentia; family Heteromyidae; genus Perognathus; species Perognathus longimembris. The sequence continues at coordinate 44,490,666 of NC_063169.1, forward strand.
AGAAGAAAAAAGATGTTACTTATATTCTTGGAATATCTTAAACTTATGAATCTGGTTTAATTTAGTTTTACTATTAGAAAAGTAACACTTAAACTAGGATTTAAAATTGTATTTTCTATCAACTTTTTTATTAAAAGAATAGGTATGTGAGCTATAGTCACCTGAAAGCTATTTTTATGGCTCAATATATTTTGTATTAAAGATTCCCATGATAAATCACTTTTAGAAATTAACTGGAATAGAAAAGGAGGTCAAATTGGCAAACTGATATAGATTTTTAATTTATAAATAAAGCATTCCTTTCACAGCTGATAAACAGTAAAATTAAATGAATGCATAAATAAAATTACTAAATTACTAAAAGATTTACATTTTAAAATTTCTTTATTTTTTATGAATTATTGGTTGGTTTTATATTTTTTTCTTAAATAGAACTTTACATTCCCTTTACCTAATTCATCCACAGATTAATAAATAGTAGAGAATAGTAGTATTTGGGAGAGGGGTGGTTAGTTCTGTTCATTTTTTGTTGTTGTTGAAAATATGTACGGTTTTTTTGGAACTATGGGAGGGGAAACACCAAAATGGAGAAACAAAGGTTAAAAGGTGAACCAATGCAACAGCAATCCTGACAAGACAATATGCTCTAAACCAAATATACATCTGAGAGGAGGGTGGGCAGGGAACTGGGGAGAGGAGAAGGTGGGAGAATAACTAAGGAGGAGAGAACAAGTTTAATAAGAAACGTACTGACTGCCTTACATATGTAACTGTAACCACTCTGTACATTACTTTGACAATAAAAACGTTAAAACAAAAGAAAATAAAACTTTCATAAGGTAAACTTTAATAAAATTAAAATTTCGCTTCCCCAAATGTGGCTTACCACTAACATTTATGATTCATAAGCTGACATAGAATTTAAGATCCCATTAAATATCATTTTATTTGCTTGGAGAAGGACTCTAAAATATTAACGCTGAGTTTCATCTAACATGTGTTAAAGTTGAATTAAATGTGCCAATTTTAGAAGGAAGTTGGCAGTAGCAGCACTGTTTAACTGAAAGTAGTTTCTGTACAGCATGAGAATATAAAAACACAGCAAAGCATTGCATCTTACCTATGGGCATCAAACATTCCCCCTGAAAACTACCTTTTGTATGCTATACAATGTTTCTATGGTTTCCAATGTAAAATTTTTATTTAGGCATTAGAATAATGCAAAATATATGTCTTAAGGTTAATGTCAGTTCTCTGAACTACTGAAAAACATGAATTTAAGTACAGATCATATTTATTCATTATTTGAAAAGTTGTTGACAATTCCCTTTGTTTGAGAGAATTTGCTATCAATTTTCAGAGAAAGGTAAAAATATTACGAAGTATGGTCTATTCTATCGATTTTATGAGTTCTATTACTGAGGTGTTTGTTGACTTTCTTTCCATCTAGTGCACCCTATTTTCACCGCTGCCTTCCTGGAATGGGTTAATGGAAAGAACGTTTGGGAATGAATTCCATCTTTTTTTAACTGACTGGCAAGATACTTGGGACCTTGATTCAAGGACCTCTGAAATGAGGCATTTGAGATATATTGCTCTCATAGTCCTGCCAATGTCTCTTGTTAATAGTGGTTGTTTCTCTATTTTATTTCTTGCATAAATAAAGTACGTTTATCACAGAAAAAAAACTTAAAATAGATTAGAAACAAACTTTTAGAAATGACAGGAAATCTGTTTTGCAATATGACATACTTTGATTCTGTCTTTAACCTTTTAGCTTGACTCTAATCATCAAGCATTCTCCCAATAAGACTCTTGTCTCTAGATGCTAATATTTTTCATAATATGAAAACAAAACAGTGTTGGTTCAACCTAAGACCCTCAGTTTTGACAATTACAAATAGCATAAGATTCATTCAGCTAGAAGCAAACTCACTTCCTGTGAGAATGCTGCCAGTGTTATATGGAGTTTAATGAACTCATTGATACTTAAGCTACTTGGGAAGCTGTCCCATTCTAATTCTTTCCCATTCAATGATATCAAGAGGTATCCCACTTTAGGGAACCTAAAAGTAAAAAAAAAAAATTTAAATATATAACTTTAGTTTCCTGGAAACTCTGTATATTGCCTGTTCTTACTTCAAGGGATTCACAAATTAAAACATATGTTTGCTCTAAATTTAGACTTTTAGGTTAAAATAGGTTAGCCCATGAAAAACTGATAATCTTCAAAAATGCCTATTTTCTTTCTGAAGCAAATTCAAATTTTACAAGGTTATAAAAATTCAAATACAGAAAAAATACTAACTGTTGGGTAGCTTGGTTTCATTTATGAGTTTGCATTTCCACTCAGCAGAAGAAATGAATGTTGCTGTTGAGAACTTAGTTGTTTATTTTTTAAAATTTATTCAGGCTTAATGCAGGTAGTCCATATTCTACTTTCTTTTCTCTTTTCCCCTTGTAGAATCTCTTGGATTTAAGATAAGTAAACAGTTTAAATGTTGTCTATATTTTGCAATGGATGCTTGGAGTAGGGCTCATTCTAGCACATCAAAATTGAGTTCCTCTCTTCCTGATGCCTCTTTAGTCAGACATGCCCTCTGATTGTTTAGATCTATATGAACTTCAGTGCTAATCACTGCGGTGCTTTTCAAAATAGTGTTTTGGGCTCAACCAGTTCACAATTATTCAGATATCTCAAAAGTCTCAATTTTTCTCCCTTGAGTACATTTTTTTTGTACAATGTGTTTTGAAGCTTATCTTCATACCCCTCCTAAGCTTTTTCATTACATAATAACTGCCCATTGTGTTTCACCATGTTAATTGCAGCTTCTCTGGAAAAATTGTTCTGTCTTAGGTTCTGTCTTAGACAATTCTGACTCTAAGTGAGATGCATAGTGAAGTTTCTGTACTAAACTCTACATCACATTCTGCTGTTGGAGGGAACCTGGTTTTCTGTGTACTATATACTTCATGCCTTCATCTCCTTTTTCCCAACTGATAAAGTTCTTATTTCTTTTTGTTGAGAGTTTTTCATATTCATGAATTTTTATTTTATGTGATTATTATATTTTAGATCTTCAAATTATTTATAAATAAAAGCAAAACATTTCTTCTTTCAAGTTCATTAATTGTAATTTGAAAATTGTATAATTCAAGAATAGTTTCTGTCAAATACTTCCCAAAATAATTTAAATGGGAAACACAGATTATTATCAATATTATTTTATCATCTCTTTCTGAATGCAGTATATTTACTGACAAAATATTAATGAAATGAAATATTACCCAGAAATATCACAGTTGGATATCAAATATATGCTGATAGAGTTAAATTTATGTGTTCAATAATATTGTGAAGTGGTATCTATGTGATTTTATTTTACTTACTTTCATGATAAAGAAATAATTTTATGATTATTATTTTCAAGAATAGAAGCTCAAATTATATTATGCCTATAGGAACTGAGAAAAATAATTAGATCATAAATTCAGGGATGGCTATATTCTAATTATAGAAAATCTTACCATAGAGTATTCATTTTCTCTCAATTATTATAATTGCATTTCATGTAAATGATCATAATCACATAAAATAGATAACATATTTTTCGTTTATATTTTGTCTCTACAAACATGTGAGAGCTAACCATGGACTGAAAGGCCTGTGAGGGAAATGAGAGGTAGACGTTGGAGGATCTTTATTTGAGACTCACCTATATAAAAGTAGGAAAACTCCCCCCACCCCCGCCTTTGAAAAATAAATTAAAAAACAACAGAATAGAATGTGAATGAAAGGGTAAAATCCTTTCCTAACAAGATAAGGCATGGAGTTCAATCCCAATATTGCCAAAGGGGAAAAAGGCATTGAGGAAAGTAACTAAATTAATGTAATTCAGAAGGGCCAAAATCAAGGTCAGTTGACTCCAACACACACACAAACACATACACACACACACACACTTAATTATGCTGTAATCGGACTATACCGCTATTCAGTGACAAAAGGAACAGGGTGACATATGCAGTGGAAAAAGTCATTATCAAAGGCAACATACTGTACAATCTTGTTTGAAGCACACTGTAAATGACAGAGTTTTAGAAATGAAAATAACAATTAGTGATGCTATGATTAGGACTGAGAGACTTTTAGTAACATTACTACTCTTCGTCTTGACAGTGCCATCAATATATTCAAAGACTTGGCAAAATTCTGTACAAATATGCAAATAAATGAGGCCAAGTACAGTGAAAAATTGAATTAATTTAGGAAAGTATATCAACAATAATATTCTTATCATGAAATATTACTCCAGTTTTAAAATGTTATTTTAGAGTAAAGAGTTTATGAATCTTTCAGGATTATTTCTCGCAGTGAGTTAGTAATTCGCATTATCTCCATGAGACCATCTATATGGACATTGATAAGATATAATATTGAAGCATGCTTTAAACAAAGTGTGGTGTTTTAGTATCTAGATTATATAAAATAAATCTAAATGGGGAGCTGGTTGATGGCTTATGTTTTAATCCTATTTACCAAGGGGGGTGAGTTCAGACTGGTTTGAAGCCAGTCTGAACAGAAAAGTTGGTGTGACTCACATGTCCAATTAATCACCAACACAACAACCAAAAACAAAGCAAACACACACTTGTCCGATTAATCACCAATACAACAACAACAAAAAGCAAACACGTGCACACAGACACACACACACACACACACACACACACACACGAAAGTAGGGCTACTCATAAAATGGTATAGTGCTATCTCTAAGCAAAAAATCTCAGTGACAGAACTCATGAGTTCATGAGGGCATGAGTTCATGCCCTAGGACCTGCAAAATAAATGAAATAAATAAATAAATACCAAAAATGAAAATAATTTACCCATTAAAAGGTAATAGTGGGTCATTATAATTCCTTTTTTCCTAGAAAAAGAGATACAAGTAGAAAAGAAACAGATATTTACCACTTTTATTCGTTAATTCAAACCAAATTATCATTTGTTCACAGGTTGGAAATCATTAAAAGAGATCTATCTATAGGGTTGATAAGGGTTTAGGTAATTTCAATTACTGTACTACTGGTAGTAATCCAAATTGGTAAAAATAATCTTGGAAAATAATTTGGCACATGCTATGTGTCTTCTGATTATAAATGCAGGAATTCATGTATAAGGATGGTTGTAAAACATTGTTCAGGGTAGAAAACAGAACCACTTCATACTAAAACTATCAAACAAACTAAATTATACAGTAGAACATCCATTGATAAAGGTGAGTGAAAACATTGATGGATCGGCATAGGTGAATGACATAAACAAAAATTAAAGGAAAATATAAATAGCAAAAGATACATACATTCTGATTGTTTTACCAAGATACCAAAATTGGCAACATCAGATGTATACTGTTTAGGCATATGTACATGAAGTGATAAACATTGAATATAGCAAGGATGGGTTCATATAGCTCATATATAAAGTTCATATATTTCATATCTTTATAAACTATATTATAAAAGAAAGGAATGGGAGAATATGAGAAGGGTTCAAAAGTAGTGTCATTTCTCAATTTTCTAAGTCCTGTATAGAGGAATGTTGGATTAATCACTATACATAGAAATCTAAGTGTATATTAAATCTGTTACTTTTTATGAATGATGGATTTCACAGTAAATAGTATCATTTCCCACCAATGTGTTTCCTGGCAGTACATGTGTTTGCAGATTTTAGCACATTTGTGCTGCACTTTGTCACCTCCTTCATTATGTGATAGATATTCTATCATGCTGGGATTTTTTTCCCCCTGAAAACATCTCTCTACCCTTTTCTAGCACTTTGTACCTTCATCCAAGATACAGTGGCAAGTGTGACATTTCGATCCATCATTATGAGTGTTCAGGTCACCCTCACTAACCTGAGAACAGTAAACAACTGTGATTGCACATATGGGTGGCTGCTGGATCACTTGTGACCGTGGTCGTTAAGGGTCATGCTAGAGAATGATCTACACCATACATGAATGAGTTGCAAATGAGGAGCTAAGGAAAATGTTACCACCAAACAATAAAAATATCCAATTCAAACCAGAACAAAGAAGGTAAAAAGGCTAAAAGAAATGTTCGAATGAAATATAATTTATTCCTAAATAAACATTGAAAGTTGATTATATGACTTTACATTGTTTAAAATGCAAGTTAGGTAATGTCTGAAAAGAAACCTTACTCCCCTAAGAGTGATGCTACTGAATTTTTTCTCCTTATTAATGCTGGTATATTTGAAACTTCTCCAGCTGATGTGTGCTTGCCTCCATAAGCTATTTCTTTTAATCCTTCTGTTTAATTGGCTATTACTTGCACTAGTAAAACTATCAGTAGGAAGATATTTTGAAGTAATGAAATACTTAAATCTCAGCTGTGTTTCCTTTTTATATAAAGGCTTATGGATATATTCATGTGCAAAAATGTCTGCTTTGCATTTTAGAATATAAACACATAACTTCATAAAACTAACCCTGCTCATAGCTTTTTACCTGTGATTTCTGTTGTATTTTTCCATATATTATTTTTTCAAATCTACTTTAGTTTTGTTTTAGAGGTGGTGTACAGTGGGGTTACTTTACATACATCAAGTAAGTACATTTACTTTCACAAAATGTCATAATATTAAGAAGACAATATTTTAAGGTAGTATAATAAATTTTTTGGTCATAATTTCTTTGCCTTGAAGAAACTTCTTGTAAATACTTGAGTAAAAACATCATCATATATTCCCTCTAAGTGTTTTAAACATTTTTTTTCTTTTTGGTTTGTTTTTGGGCTTGAATGTGAGCAGCTAGGATTACAGAGGTCAGCGTCCAGTTTCCAGTCAGGCATCACCCAGTTTCAAACATTCTTTTAAACATTCTACAAAACACTATCAAGCATCTACTTTGTCCAAGGCCCTGGTTTGTTCTCCAAAGCCATTACCAGACTTTAAGTTAAAAAAAATCATTCACTGGGTCTTTGTTAAGGAAGTTCCTTCCTGTGCCAAGGAGCCCAAGTGCTCCTCCTACTCTTTCTTTAAGTGTTTTCAGGGGATCAGTTTTAATTTCTAGGTCTTTAATCCAGTTGGAATTGATTTTGGTGCAGGGTGATATATAAGGATCTAGTTTGAGTTTGTTGTATGTGTTGAACCAGTTTTGCCAGCACCATTTGTTAAAGAGGCTATCTTTCTTCAAAGCTATTGTTTTAGCTTCTTTATCAAAGATTAAGTAGGCAAAGTTCTGTGGGTTCATTTCTGGGTCTTCAATTCTTTTCGATTGGTCTTCAGGCCAGTTCCAGTGCCAATTCCAAGCTGTTTTTATTACTATAGCTTTATAATACAGCTTGAAGTTAGGTATTGTAATTCCTCCAGCACTGTTCTTTCTGCTTAGGATTGTTTTTGCGATTCTAGGTCTTTTATTGTTCCATATGAATTTCTAGATCGCTTCCTCTTTTTCATTAAAAATGGTGTTGATATATTAATGGGTATTGCACTGAATTTGTAGATAGCCTTTGGCAATATTGTCATTTTGACTGCATTAATCCTCCCAATCCAGGAGCATAGGAGGTTTTTCCATTTCCTTAGTTATGCCTTAATTTTGTTTTTCATGTTTTTAAAGTTCTCATAAAAGAGGTCTTTCACTTCTTTGGTTAAGGTTATTCCTAGGTATTTTATGTTTTTTAAGGGTATCAGAAAAGGAGTTGACCCAGAAATGCTACAAATCAAAGAGAGGATGGACAAATGGGACTGCATCAAACTGCAGAGGCTTCTGCACGGCAAAGGACATAGCTCACAAGATAAACCAAAAGCCCACAGATTGGGAAAAGATCTTTACCGGCCATTCAACAGACAAAGGCCTCATATCTAATATATGGAGAACTAAAAAATTAAATTCCCCTGAAACAAAACTGCAAAGAACCGGGTTAAAGACTTAAAAAGAGACTTCTCTGATGAGGAAATGAGAAAGGCCAGGAGACATGAAAAAGTGTTCTATATCACTGGCTATAAAAGAAATGCAAATTAAAACAACATTGAGATACCACCTCACCCCAGTAAGAATGCCCTTTATCAAGAAAACTAACAATAAATTTTGGAGGGGATGTGGCCAAAAGGGAACCCTACTTCATTGTTGGTGGGAATATAAACTAGTTCAGCCACTCTAGAAAGCAGTATGGAGATTCTTCAGAAGGCTAAACATAGAGCTCCCCTATGACCCAGCAGAACCCCTTTTGGACATCTACCCAAAAGACCACAAACAAGAACACACTAATGCCACCAGCACAGCAATGTTCATCGCAGCACAATTTGTCATAGTTAAAATATGGAACCAACCCAGATGCCCCTCAGCAGACGCATGGATCAGGAAAATGTGGTACATACACACAATGGAATTTTATGCCTCTATCAGAAAGAATGATATTGCCCCATTTATAAGGAAAAGGAATGACTTGGAAAAAGTCGTACTAAGTGAAGTCAGCCAGACGCAAAGAAACATGGACTCTATGGTCTCCCTCCTAGGGAATAATTAGCACAGGTTTAGGCTAGTCACAACACATGATCACAAGAGCCCAATAGCTATGCCCCTATGAATGCATAAGATAATGCTAAGTGAAATGAGCTCCATGTCATGGAAATGAGTGTTATATCACTGTTGTAATTACTTTCACCATGCCATGTGAAACCGAAGCTTCTATTGTTGATGATCCTCTTGTATTCCCTTCCTGTGGTTGTACCTGCACTGCCACTGTATCTTATCTGAATACACTGGAAACTATATACTGGTATTGTAACTAGGAAAGTGAAAGGGAATATAAAAAATTGAGGGACAAAGAATAAAAAGACAAACGACTGCAAAAGCAATACTTGCAAATCTATTTGGTGTAAACCAACTGAACAATTCATGTGGGGAGAGGGAAAAGGGGAGGGGGGAGTGGGCAATGAGAGAGGAGGTAATAAACAGTACAAGAAATGTTCCCAAGGCCTAACTTATGAAACTGTAACCTCTCTGTACAGCACTTTGACAATAAATAAGAAATAAAAATCATTCAATGGATCCTTATTGGTGCTAGAATCCTCTTACTTATGTTCCTCATCCTTTTGAAAAGTCACACATCTCTTCCTAACCATTGTGTTTTCTTCATAGTTTGCATAACAAGTATGTGCCACTATGCCTAACAGTTGGTTGAGATGTACCAAGATATAAATATGAGTATCTTGGAGAAATTTTTGGATTGTTGAATGAATAGCATGTTGAATAATGAATGTTAGGTAGCTGCTATGTGAAACATTCTGTGGATGTCTGTTAACTCCTGAGGTTCCTTTGTGGATTGTTTTTGTGTGTGTATGTGAGCCAACTAAACATGTATCATTATCATAGGGTATGAAAATCTATCACTAGGATTATTGAGTATATCTGTGCATTTAATTACAAGTGTTTCTTTAATGAAGTTGGGAACAGTGATATTTGGTGCATTACTATTAAGATTTGCTAAACATTCTTACTGAATTTTTCCATTCATTAAGTAGAGGTTATCTTCGTTATCTCTTTTGAGTATATTTGTTTTAAATATTACATGGACAGAGATGGGTATAGATACTTCTGTCTCTTTTGGGGATCATCCTTCTTGGAAAATATTTTTCCAACAATGCACGCTAGAGCAATGTTTGATTTTGTCAAGGAGGTATATATGTTTTAGCAAATAGATATTTTAGGTTTGATTTTTAAGGCAAATCAAATTTTTTAGTAGAGGGTTGGAGTGATTCATATTTGTTGTCAACATTGAAAGTTGAGTTGTAATTCTTGCTTTGTTGGCTTTGTAGTATTTGACTTTATTTTTACTTCTCTTTACCTACTTGTTTGCTGGGATCATGTTTTTCTTTAACTTTGTGATTATATTTACCTTCCTCTTCTTGCGTAAATGATACTTTGAGTGTGTTTTACAGTTCTGGTCTAATGGTCATGGATTGGTTTCCTTTTTAATTGCCCTAGGAAGTTTTTTATTTGACCTTCCACGATAAAAGCCAGCTTTACTGGGTAGAGGAATCTACATTGGCAACTGTTTTTATTTATTTTTTACTTTAATACATCAGACCATTGTTTCTTCTTGCTTTTAAGATGACTAGGCATTTTATTGGAAATGTTTTATCTTACTCTGTATAGCAAGTTTAAGTTAATATTCCAGTTGTAATAATAATAAAGATAATCCATTGCTGCTTGAAGATCCTCACTAACCAATAATTAATCTCAATAAAGACTGACATTCAAAAAGCCAAAACAACAAAAGGTGTCATACAAAATGGCCAAGTGATTTTTTTAATAATTAGTTATTTATTGTCAAAATGATGCACAGAGAGAGGAAATGGGCACATTTCCTGTACAATTTGTTATCTTCTCCTTCATTTCCCCCCTCCACCTCCCATTTTCCCTCTCCCCCCATGAACTGTTCAGTTGGTTTACACCAAAGGGTTTTGTAAGTATTGTTTTTGGAGTCGTTTGTATTTTTAATCCTTTGCTTCTTGATTTCGATATTCCCTTTCCTTTCCCTAGTTCTAATACCAATATAAAAATTTGTAGTGCCTTTGGAGTTATTTCTAGTAGGAAATTGTAAAGGGACAACAGTGGGAGTATGTACATTGCTCATACTCCTAAAAGTACATTTGTTTCTTAAATTAACACCCTGAAATTGAATTTTATTTGCTATTGATTTTATGATAGCATTATCAAGCATTATTTGTTTTGCTTTTGCAGAAAATATTTGGAGAATATGACTCTCTTTTGTTTATTTCATAATAACATTAGCATTGCTTAGTTTTCAATGTCAGTGGAGTAGAACATACCATGTGATCTGAACACTGTATTTAATGAACCGTTCCTATTCATTTTTTTGAACTTCATCTGAGAGTCACATATTTATAATTGATTACAGTTATTTTTTGTGTGTGGTAGCTTTGATTTAGAAAACAAAGGCTTTAATTCTTACTGTTAAATCACATGATTCTCTCTATATTTGTATCTGACATGCAACAAAACTTTTCTTTTTCTGACTATTTTAAAGCCAGAAGAGATGGTATATAGAAATATTCAGTTTCTCTTTGTATATGCTAGTATAATTGCAGTAAATCTACATTAAAAAGTAGAAATTTATTATGACTATTCATAGAAATTAAAAATATTTGATATTTGATATATGTAAGATGATACCACAAAAGCTATATTTTTAATCCAAAAGTTATGCATACTAAACTTGGTTTTGGAAGTGTGGTACAAACTTTCACCTAAAGGATATTTCAACTCAACAGATTAATCAATATTTCATATCAAACTTAACTGTCTTCTCAAGTAAAAGGCTCTGTCTCAGAGAAAGCAAAGACAAGAAAGACAATGTCACCACCTTACATAATTAATCTCATTAGCACACCTTAACTATATTTCTATGGTTAATTTCACTAACATGAATCAATAGGAACTTATTTTTTGCTACATTCTGCTCTAAAAGGAGTTCAGAGGTTCAGCCATATTAAACTATCCGCATTTGTCTAAATATAAATACCCTCTCTGTTCAACTAGGGGATGGACAAACAACATAAGGGAATGATTATATTTGAAGATTCTTTTTATGGGTCAAGACTTCTATGTAGATATAATTGGACAGAATATAGTCACTTAAGCATTCAAACTAACAAGGAAAACAGTGTTAGAAAGTCTAGCCCTGGGATATGTGTGTGGGAATAATGATGAGATAATATATTTGACATTGTTTCCTATGAGGCATTTGGTGATTGATAATTTCCCTAAAGGATCATTTTGCCAATTCCTTTTGGACTACTTCATGTCATCACTTGAACAAGAGCTACATATAAATAAATTTCTAATTATATGAGGATTTTTATAAGAATTCCTAGTCATTGAATAATCCTTTTCTTTATTGATACCTTTTAAAATCTAACTTATTAAAGCTATTTTCATTTATAGTAATGAATAGTGATATTTAAATTAGATTATTAAAATGTTGCTTCTTTAGTTTATTTTACACAATTCATTGTCATTTGAATCATATTAAGAAGTATTTTTCATGTTATTTTCATGCCATAGACAACTGTGAAGTAACTGTATGAACTTATACTCCACTCGTGGTGACATATATACATACACATACATATGTACTACATACCAGACTACCCATTGATTTAAAGAAAAGGCTTTCTAATTTGTAAAAAAGCACACAAAAAAACAACCAAAACCACAAAAAAACAATATGGTTAGGCCAGGAGCAGCAAATAGTCTAAATCAATATTAACACTTTAAATAACATTTCATAAAAGACTTGTCTATCTTACTTGAAATAAACAGTAAAAATACCCAAATGTATTCAAAATTAGAGCAAATGCTTAAGATGTGTAGCGTGAGTCTACATAATACTGATGTCTTGTATCTGAGGGAAAGAAGAACTGCTTATGTCTGGTTTAATTGGCCCACAAATTTTAATGATTACTCAGTAGATACATGCAATATTTCTACTCCATAAAATTTATACAATACAAAGTGATTACACATGGAATCTTTCTTGTACCTATGTCTTTTTCTTTTCCATTTAATCCCTAAATTATTTGCTTCATTCATTAATTTTGGTATTATTTTTAAATGAGCTAAAAGTAATTGAAATTTGTTACTCTATAAAAATTATTTCCCAAGAATTCTCCCATCTCTCTGTCTTTTCTCTCTTTTATTCTTGCATGTGTAACCATATGCACATGCATATATGAAGATGTATGCTATGGTATTTTGCTTTTTTAACACAAGTACTTATACTTCTGCTTCATGTTCTTATTTTTTTAGAAACCCTACAGTTTGTAGTTTGCTTACAGGAGAATAATGCAGTGATTATTTTTTAGTTCTTTTTAAAATTCTTTGTTTTTTCTGCAAATCAGAAAACTTCTTCAAGGGAAAAACACTTTTCTTCTTCTTTTCTAATAATTCTTTTCACTTCATTTTTATTGGCTAGTTGCTTTGGCTGGAATATTCATTTTAATATGCCAAATTTATTGATAAATTTATGGTATGTGATTTATTTGCAAGCATGAATGAAGTTTAACAAGTACAAGAAATGTCCAAGTTAAACACTACAAGAAATATACCCAAGGCCTAACGTATGAAAATGTAATCTCTCTGTACATCACTTTGACAAAAAAGAAAAAAATTTAAAAAGTTTTATATTCTTCTCATGTTATTAATCCTTTATTTTATTATTGCCATATTTTAATCCTTTAAAAGTCAAATATTTTTAAAACAAAAATGATGAATATAGTGATGTGAAACTAATATTTGAGACATTTTTAAACTTTTGAGAACCAAAATTGAAAGCATCTTAGATTAATTATATATCATAGACTGTAAATAACATTCAAATATGAAGAATTTTGTTGGTCTGTTAAAATACAAAAAATTTAAAAGGCTTAAAGTAGATATAAGGTTTTGATCTAAAGACTTAGAAAGTTTTTTTTTTACAGTGCATATAAAGTTTTGACATTTCTTTGTAAAGGAAAAGCAGAAACTACTAAGCATGAGCTGAATTTTTGTGACAAGAGCTTGACAGCCATTGATCAACTTGATATGTCCAGGACTGACTATTCTGACCAAGACCTTCTCTTGTTCTGGAAATGACTGCTGTTGTCATTCATTTGTGGCATAGATTTTGGATTTATTAGAACTCATTAAATAAAAAATTCTAACATCAGCCATATTATCCCCAAGTAGCCTGTATGTCTGCATTATCACACATTACCTCAGCTATTTTGAGAACTGAAAATAAAATAATGGCAAATTCTCTTCAAGTTCTTGGCCTTGGAGATAGTTGTAAAATATTTTTTTTGTAAGAATCAATGTGAATGTTTGTGCTCACACAAAATGCGTACATCAAAACCCTTAGTTCAGAGGAAATGATGGGCTTGGGAAGTGACTAAGTTTATAAGGGAGAAGTTTTCAGAATATAATTTGTGCTCTAAAGATTAAAAGAGGCTCAGTGGCTTTATATGCTCATCTTTTTCTTTCTTTTTTTCTAATAATGTGAGAATATAATGAGAAAGTGCTATGCAATAAGCCATAAAACAGCCCTCAACAGAGTTCAAATTTGATATTGGGATTACTTACTAGTTTTCAAAAATATGATAGGCAGATAAAAAAGAAAAAGGTCATATGCAAATATATGTTGTTTATAAATTATTTATGCCAGCTTGTGCCATGTTGTTATAAAGGTCCTACAAAATAAACATACATTAGCTTTAAGCCATCATTATTAATCAGATACCATTAAATTTCTTTATGTGATGAATGAAGGAAAACTAGAGAAATTTCCTTAAAAAGCCAGGATTCAAGTTCAATATGGCAATGGATTCGTATTTTTTTTTTCTTTGTTGATTTTTTTCTTTATTGTCAAAGTGTGATACAGAGGGGTTACAGATTCGTATGAAAGGCAGTGAGTACTTTTCTTGTTCTACCTCCTCCCTCATTTTCCCCCCTCCCCCCTCCCTTCCCTTCTCCACCCAAGAGTTGTGCCGTTGGTTTACACACCAAATGGTTTCTAAGTATTGCTTTTTGAATGGTTTGTCTTTTTGTTCTTTGTCTCTCGATCTTTGTATTCCTTCTCCCTTCCCAGTTCTATTACCCGTGTAGACAATATTCAGGGTACTCGGGTGTAATACAGTGGTAGTAGTGGTACTGGCACAGGAAAGGGCTACAAGAGAAATAAAACTAAACAAACCACTCAGTCAAACAGACAAGGGAAAAGAGAAAAAAAGTAGAACGAGCTCACATGGCATGTTGAGAATAATTACAACAGTGGTATAACTCTTGTTTCCTTAATGTGCAGTTCATTTCACTTGGCATCTTCTTTTTTTAATATATTTTTATTATCAAACTGAATAACAGAGAGGTTACTGTTTCATACATTAGGCATTGGATACATTTTTTTGTAGTTTGTTACCTCGCCCCTCATTCCCCCCTCCCCCTTCCCCTTTCTCTCCCCCCCCCCCCAAGAGTTGTTCAGTTGTTCAGTTCATTTTCACCAAACAGTTTGTGAGTATTGCTTTTGTAGTTATTTGTCTTTTTTTACCCTGTGTCTCTCGATTTTGGTATTCCCTTCCAATTTCCTAGTTCTAATACCAGTATACCCTGTTTCCAATATACTCAGATAAGATACAGAGATAGTGTAGGTACAACCACAGGAAGGTGATACAGGAATATCATCAATAATAGAGGCTACAGTTACATATGGCACGTTGAAAGTAGTTACAACTGTGATATAACAATCGTTTCCATAACATGGAGTTCATTTCACTTAACATTATCTTATGTGTTCATAAGGGTGTAGCTATTGGGCATCTTCTTATGTGGTCACATGGGTGTAACTATTGGTGTATTTTGGTCTTCTACAATGACTAGCCCTTATTCCTGTACTATCTATTCCCTCTGAGCGACACCATAGGGTTTATGTTTCTTTGGGTTTGCGTCACTTCACTTAGTATGATTTTTTTTCCAGGTGCTTCCATTTCCTTATGAATGGGGCAGTGCCATTCCTTCTGATGGAGGCATAGAATTCCAATATGTATTTAACATAAATGTACTCAAGAATGAAGAGATTCAACTTTTATTAAAATAGTAATATTCAAAATTTTAAATGTAAAACTAAAACTTCTAAGTCATCTGTATCAAATGTGTGTCTTCTTTAAGAGGAAAATGTGTGTTTAGTTTAATTGATAGCCAAGAAAGTGAAATTGCTTCTCATTGACCATTAAATTTAGGATACAGTAAAGTCACTGAAACTTGATATGAATAAGCAGACCATCATACTGTTGACCTGAAAATGTGAACATAATCCAGGATATCAAGGACAAAAAGAGGAATTATGGTTCTAAGTTTTGGACACTTGTAAAATTCTTACCAAACGATCAGATCTAAGAACATGTTTTGTTAGCTGTAAACTCAATTCAGTAAAAATCAGTGAGTAACAGACTGATGAATTGGAAGGTGGTTGAAAAATTGATTGGTACAGTATAGGCAGATGTTCAGTTCTATTTAAGATTGGATATCGGGCTGGGGATATGGCCTAGTGGCAAGAGTGCCTGCCTCATATACATGAGGCCCTGGGTTCGATTCCCCAGCACCACATATACAGAAAATGGCCAGAGGTGGCGCTGTGGCTCAAGTAGCAGAGTGCTAGCCTTGAGCAAAAAAACAAAGCCAGGAACAGTGCTCAGGCCCTGAGTCCAAGCCCCAGGACTGGCCAAAAAAAAAAACCACCAAAAAACAAAAAAACAAAACAAAACAAAAAAAAGATTGGATTCCAACCCCAACCCCCAGCCTTTCCAGATAAAAGCAATAAGGAAATCAGAAAGAATTGATCTGAAATATAATCATATGGATGTGTTACATATAGGCCTATAGTGTTATATAGCACCTGCTTTATGTTGTAGAATCAACCATGATGAAAAATTTATAGAGGAATATATAGAGATACTTAAACTAGGATTTTCAAGGTCACTGTGCAGGGATGCAGAAGAGGAAAAGAAAGTATATAGGCAGTGAAGAGACAGCATGAAGACCAGAGGGAGCACAGGATGGTGCAAAAGGAATACTTTCTTCATTTTACGGTTGCCCATGGGCACACTGTGGATATTGGGTCTTTTATCCACAGAATTACTTTCTGCAGGGAATTATGTCTGTAGCTGTTGTATTGAATTGTTTTCCTGTGAAGTAATGTGAAAACATCAAAGAAGTGTTTTTTTTTTTATTAGAATCAAAGTCCTTCTCAATTGGAAACATTTCTAAATAATGCATGACACTTGAAGATATTGCTATCCTTTTTTGTTTGTTTGTTTTTTGCCAGTCCTGAGGCTTGGACTCAGGGCCTGAACACTGTCCCTGGCTTCTTTTTGCTCAGGGCTAGCACTCTACCACTTGAACCACAGCGCCACTTCTGTCTTTTTCTGTTTATGTGATGCTGAGGAATTGAACCCAGGGCTTCATGCATGCAAGGCAAGCACTCTACTGCTAACCGATATCCCCAGCCCATTACAGTCATTTTTAATAATTAACTATGTGTAATTGTGACAGTAACAGAACTTTTATTTTCTCTGAGATCTTGATACTTTACTTGATTTAGGGGAGCACGAGATTTAATATTGCATTGTACTGACAGCCACAAAGTCAAATAAATTTCCCAAGGGACTTTATATTCAGGTTACTTTTTTTCCTTTTATATATACAGATGATTGATAGGTATAGTGGAAGAAGTAGGTAAATATTCATAGTAGGTGTATGTCTGTAAATAAATGAATAGATTTGGGATACATAGGTCTAAGTTATAGATAAAAGTACTTATTAAGTATTATAATAGTGAATTGCTACATAATTGCAAATATTTTATAAACACTATGCCATTAGGAATAAATAAAAATAGCTCATGTCTTATGTCCCACTCTGTACAGTAATTTGAACTTATTTTACTCTATACTACTTGAAGACGACATTAAAATATTTTGAACAAAGTGGATCCTCAATGGTGAGTTGAATTTACTACCATTTTCCCAGTAATTTATATAAAGTTAAATTTACCCGTTAGGTGAGGAATTTCAGTTTAATTCTAGCCAGTTTTTGTTTAATTCAAGACCAGTAGGTTATCCAGAACTTTTATCCCTGAAGATTACAGAGAACAATTCCCTGCCCATCATTTATTTCTTTTTGTTTTTTCTTAAATGTTTGTTCTAAGACTTCGACTGTAAGTTGGTATTTGAGGCTTTTATCATTGGTTAGTGCTATAGCAACTACCCTCGGCCCACCTTTTAATGTTTTTAACTTGAAACCCATATCTTGTCAAAGGAAAAAAAACGTACAAGTCCTGCATAACTATTACATTTTATTCACTGAACGTTTGTACTAAGCATTTATGCCAAACACTATTCAAACACTTTATAAATGCTTGGGAAAATGTACATGATATATGAACATGAATAGATCAAATATGCATACCAAATGCACATGCATAAGAGGAAGCATGCAATTTATGAGGAATTTGAAAATATATGTTTTCATCTTAATATTTACAAAATACACTTGCTAGATTCTGTGTTGTACACTAGTGCTAGTTCTCTAATCTAGACATTGCTACAACAAAAATGTTAAATGTCTGGAAGAAGTATTTTTGTGCAGGGAGGAACTAATGAACAATTAGTTTATTTTTTCATGTACCTCCTTAGATCTGTATCTGCTTTAAAACAATGCGGATTGAAAATTATGAGTGTCTACTCTATAGAATTTGTCAAGGTTGAATATCCTGACAAGGTCTTCACTTAGATTTATTCAGAGATCTCATTGTTACAGGTTTTGACATGAAGAAGGATGGATGGGTAATGTAAGAAGAAATAAAAACATCAGAATTTGAAAATATAAGTATAAACTTATAAATTCAGTACTGATGATAATGCTTTCATGGTTTTAGTCAAATACAAACATAGAAACTTTTTGTTAATGTTTCAGTGCTTATATACTTGATTCTATATGTACTAGAAAGAGAAGTTTGACAAAATATTGACACAAGTTTTATTGAACAAGCTTCAGAAGTAGTATCAGTTTATGATTAAATGATGAGACCGAGTCTAGTCTCCATATTGATTTCATATGAAAACAGAATTCTTAAGTTTGTTCTTTGCATGGTGTATTTAACTGCTGTTTGTCAAATTAGAATCATAATTCATTTCTTGTCAGACTTTATTGTACTTTACCTCTTAAATTTCTTTTGTTAAACACTGCCAATTTTTTCCTTTAATTTTTTGAGGGGTCCATTTAGTATTCTTCCTGATACCCTGAAAATTTCTATTTCACCCTGAAAATTTCATGTCTTCCAACTTTCCCTTATGACTAAACAATATCAGAATGTGATAGATTATTTCATTTGCAAGTTCATGCACTCATTAGAAAATCGTGTTACTTTTTTAAATTGAAATTTTACAGTCACATTTAGTTCATTGGATGTTATTTTTTTGTTAAATACATCTTTGATTGCTACTTAAAACTACAGAAATAGTGATGAATAGAGACATCTCCTACTACACATAGATTGATAATGTATTTGCACTTTGGCCTAATGTACAACCTGAAAGTTGTCAAAACAAGAAAAGAAAGAGCTCATCAGATAGTAGGGAAAGCCACCCTGTCTTACTTTTTAATGTTAAAATTATGCAAAAGGATAAATTTTATTACAATATTTAAAAGAAATGCAACCTGTCAAATGTCCCTGCTACTTCTAATATATACTAAACATGCGGGTATCAATACGTTATCTTCTCTTCTACTTTCTTCATTCTGTACTCTTCCCTCTCAGATTTTTAATGATCTCAAAGGCTACCATCCCACCATGTCCCTACGTTTTGTAATTTTACTAAATTTATGATTTCCAGAACATTATCATTCTATCAGATTTATAGCAATGCTTTGATATCATTCTGAACACCATAATAAACCATTTGCCTTTATGTAAAACATGACCTGAAGACTCCATCTGTGCTCTCTTGTAGCCCTCCCAGAGTCCTAAAAGAAGTAATAAGACTATGATGATTGATTAAACATAAACTTTTTCATTATTGACTGGTTTAATCTAGTCAAAGAATCAACTAAAGCAGTTCGACATTTTAACAGTAGAACTTGGAGAGATGTACTTTTAAACTTGGAAGACATTTATTCAATTTTTTGGCTAAGTCTAAAAATTGGAAGAAAATGGACAAACCTCATGTTAAATAGAGGCTAGCATAATTATCTTACATTTTTCAACAATTGTTAACTGTGATTTTAATGGATGGTGCAGTACACTGAGGACAAGGGACTTAATTAGTAGAAAATTGACTTAATTATTACACAATGTACATTTATTTCTGTCATTGGCTGTTAGAACTAATGGAAACATTTTATTCATATAAAAATTTATGACATGTTAATTCCCTATCTCGAAATACATCATTTACTCTATGTTTGTGTTCATTAGTTTCCAACACAAGGGTTTAAGTGGAAAATATATCTACACTCAAGCTTATTCCAGTATTCTTTAAATGATAAGCATTAATTATTTTGGGAAAACCTCAAGTTTGTAGAACTCATAATACTAGGTATCAGCTACAGAGTATCAGAGAATTTATCTGAAAAACCATTTCTCATCAAAGTATAAAACTAAATACCTATATAAAACACTTTATATGTGCAAAGACAAACCATAAATGTTCATATCTAGTGTTTGTATTCCTCTTTCTACATTGTTATTTTGATAACTGAAAATTATAATTATTATTATTATTCCAGCAAGAACATTTACCTTGGAAGTTACTCCATAAAGTTCAGGAATATAGCATCATTCTTGCATATATATTGAAAACAAGTATTATATGTTTATGAGAATATTTGCTATTTATTCACAAGGTAAGAAATCTCTTAATGATAGACCTGTTGTTTAATTGCTCCTTTTATGGTTTAAGGTAGCTATGTGTTTGTTGAAGATCCTCTGTCTGGTATTAAAGTATGAGCATTACTTTGTATATTTTCAGTATTATAAACAAACAATTTCAAAATCAAATAATTTATGGGTGATGTATGCAAATGCAAATGGCAGTGTTTTTCCATAAATTATAATTATAATTGAGAGAAAAAGTTTAATGTATTATATATAAAGCATCTTCTTATGGCCCCAGACTGGCATAGCAGAAGCTCATAAAAAGAAAATTGTGATTATATGACTCCATAATGATTAAGAAGGACATTCTTGAACACAGTGTTAGAAGTTGAGGATTCTGTAAGTGAACTTAGCAGAAACTAACACTTGTATGCGAAACTTAATGAGAAAGAGTGAAATGCTACTTTGATTTATTTGCATTTCATGTCTATTTTTAAATAAGTAGAACGTGAAGGAAAATACAATTTTTATAGCATGTGGCAATCTTTGTCAAACAAATTTAGCATTTGAAACCATAAAGCTATGCTTAGAAAATGTACTTACTACCTTAAGTATGTAACTGTAACCCCTCTGTAGATCATCTTAACAATGACCTTTCTTTAAAAAAAAAAAAAGAAAGAAAAACTGTTTATTTTCCTAAAACTAGCATTTGAAACAGGTTACACATAGCTCATACCTGTAATCCAAGCTACTTGGGAAAGTGAAATCAGGAAGGTTGTGTTTTGAGATCATCCTGGGCAGGAAAATTGGTTAGACCCTTGCTCAAATCATGCCTTTCATACTAAGCTACAGAAGAGGCTGTGGTAAGGAGGCTTGTAGCTTGCAAAGTACTTTGTGAGACTCCATGTCCAATGAGGAAAGTTGGATGCACAATAGTGCATGCCAAGGTCTACAGGAAGCTTAAATACGAAGATTGAAATTCAGGCATGTGCCTTAGCAGGAAATAAGAGCCT
Organism: Perognathus longimembris pacificus; assembly: GCF_023159225.1. Taxonomy (NCBI): domain Eukaryota; kingdom Metazoa; phylum Chordata; class Mammalia; order Rodentia; family Heteromyidae; genus Perognathus; species Perognathus longimembris. Next base: position 44,512,139 of record NC_063169.1, read on the forward strand.
TTTCTAAAAGTAATCAGTGAAAAGACTGAAGCAGTTTTTCATGGGGTATTTTCTTCCATTCTCTCAAGCAACTGTAGCTCTGCTTTTGAATTGACTGAATTAAACTCAATCAGACTATCTAAAATAACTTCTTTTAATTACAGGAATGAATGTGCCTAAATAACCTCTGTAAATCACCTTCATGACATCACCTAGGTTGAATTCATTGCCTGAATGAATAAATGAGGAATGTGACCTAAGTGAAGTAGCACACGAGGATGACCATACCAAATAATTAGTTCATAGCACATGAGTTTGATCATACCAAACAAATTATTTTATGTGAACTCTTATTTATTTGATTGGGTACTTTATATATTGGAGTTTGTAATAAACTGCTTCCTGAGTAGTTTTTGTATATTTGAGATATCCACTAAAATTTAGTACATTTTCTGGAAGCTATTTCCCCCAAGCATTCTATGAGCTTCTTACATATTTTTGTCCCTATTGGTCAATAATTTCATAGAATTTATGGCTGTCTTTTCAGACATTTAATGGCATCAAAGTCATCAAAATCCATACTTAAATACCATGTTCAATATAATTAAATATTTAACAGTTATAGGAAAATCTTTTAAGCTTTTTCCTGATGTCTCCCATAAGAGCTTGATTAGGGGAAACATGGCTATTTACCTAGAATTCTAGACAAATCTGAAGAAAAATTATTATTCCTGTGGGATTTGTAATAATTTCAGAAATATCTACTCTCCCCCCCAATTTCCTACTATCTCATCAACCTACATGTAAGTCACAATGTATTTGTTATAAAGTACAAATTCCACAATCTAGAAATTTATTTTATGTTGAAGTGTTCACAAGAAGAAAACAAAGATACATATTCATTCTACCAGAAATCACCCAAGTAACCTGAATAAAACTAAGTCAGTTTTAGAGAGACATATGGCACATCTCTTTTTTCATATGTTGAAGTTATATCTAAATTATAAATGTTTATAGAAACATTAGAGGATCATATATATGCATACATCTATACATACATACATACATACATACATCTGTACATACATACATACATGCATACATACTAATGTAGGATATACTCAGGAAAAGTCCAATGATGAAACGCTGTTGAACAACTAACTTCTTGAATACTAGGAAGCTAAAAAATTTTGTCAGGTTCGAGGGAATGTTAAAGAGAGGAATGGGTACACATGAATGGAGAGAGAAAGGATGATTTAATATTCAATGTATATATGTGAAAATGGAACTCTATGTGAGCTGAAGATGTGTATGGGGCTGGAAAGGATGGAAAAGAACAATGAATGGAGTGACATTGATCAAGATAATTGTACTTACATACTGCTGTCTTTGTACAACTACTTGAAAGTAATTAGAAAGAAACAAATCCTTCAAGTAACAAACCATGAGGCTGCATAGAAGAATGTAATAACATACCAATGCATTTGATAAGATGTGGGTGTTTAAAACAAGACTGATCTTTGAGAGATCTGTGCTCTGCACCAGTTGCATTTCTTTAGACAGGTGTGTCAAGTGGAAATTTCAGGAACTGGAACCTCATGCCGGACCATGATACTTCTAGCTGCCTAATTTGGCAAACCAATTTCTAGCTGTGCAATGTTGTTATTCATGTTAACAAAGAGTGTAAAACACTTGATAAAAAAACAATCGTGGGAAAAATTCATTGGGGAAAAATGCCAAAAATAAGTATTTCATTCCTGATTTTTTTTGTATGTGTATATCTGTTTCCCTTTTGAAAGTTTAACAGAGAGAAGAAAGCTTTTCATCATTGTTCTTCAAACATAGGCATGGTAAAATGCAATGTCAGGCACAAAATGAACTTTCACATTATAGACAATGTTGCTTTGATGTCTACATTGTTCTTTAGATATTATTCATTTTCACTAAATTCTGTGAGGAACAAAGGTTATATTTCCTAAAAGCAGTGATTATGTGAAGCATATTAACTGTTGTATCCTTATTTCAAAACTGCCTGCACATGCACACAAACACATAAATGTGTGCCTTTTGTAATCATAGCAAACAATTGGCATACTGGTCAGTCCACACATTGCCAGGGCCTTTGTTTTCACGGAAGCTTAAAAAAGTAATTTGGAATTCTCAGATCTATTTTTTAACAAGTGGTATATCATTGTTGTAATTACTTTGAACATTCCATGTGAAACAGTACCCTTTTTTTTTCCTTTTTCTTCTTTTTTTTTCTCTCATATGCCCTTCCTGGTGTTTTACCACTGCTAACACTGTATCTGTTCTTAGTACCCTAGATACTGTATATATGTGTATTAGAACTAGGGAAGGGAAAGGGAATACCAAAATTGAGTGACAAAGGATAGAAAGACAAACTATTCCAAAAGCAATATTTACAAAACCATTTGGTGTAAACAACTTACAACTCATGGCTGGGTGGGTGGGGGGAGGGGAAGGGGAAGGGGGGAGGGCTGGAAAATGAGGGAGGGGGTAACATGTTGGATAAGAAATGTATTCACTGTCATACATATGGAACCATATGTGTACATCACTTTGACAATGGAGAAAAAATATAAAAGCTTCAGTTACATCATTAGGGAAATGGGCTCAGTAGAGAGTACAGGGTTATTCTGAGGCTCAAAGAAGATGTGGCATGTAAAGTGCAATGTACATTACAAAACACTACATAATTTTATTAGCAAATGTGTTAAAATATTTTAATTTTCCATATAAAAAGTAGGGATTCAAATTCCATATGGCATGTAGACAGATCATATGAATGATGGACTCAACTTTTAATATTTCAGAAGTATAGCACCATATAGATGTTTTTGACACATTGGAATTTTGTCAAATAAAAACTAATCTGACATATTGCTTTATGAAGACATTTGTTGGGAAAATAGACTTTTTTTACAGTGGCTCATAACTAATATTTTAAAATGTCATTTTGTATCAATTAACTTTAGCATAGAGTTATTTGCAACTCAAAATTGTTGCAAATTATTAATAAGCATCTACCCAAAATATTAATGATCATATACAGTGGCTAGTGATGCCTTGTGAGATACAGCAAGAAGAATATTCATTTTCTCAGATGACAAGGAAAATTACATGAAAAATAAGAAATTAATAGATACTTCATCTCTGTACATCTTGCATCTGTACCAGCAATGAATGAGAGCTCCTGTTTTGCTTTGTTCTCACAGCACTCATGTTTGTTATTTTTGGTAATTCAGATTGAAACAATTGATTTGGGTATGAACAATAGTTTTATTTTTGAGGTATTTACGGTTTGAACCAGTTGTGACCCTTGGTATTTGATCCATTCCTCCAGCTCAGCTTTGTGCTGGTTAATGGGAGGACTTTTCTGCCTGGTCCGGCTTCAAACCATACTTTTCAGTTTCTCAGCTCCCTGGGTAGCTAGAATTACAGACATGAGCTACGTTTCAAGTTGCAACTATTTTATTACCTATCTTTTCAATATAACAATTGAATTTTTAACAATGGAAAATTTAACAATTGAAAATTTAACAATTTTCCTATTATAATCTTTCAATAGTCACTCATAATATTCTGTCTTGATTTTACTTTTGTGTTACTGTAGTTACTGTAGTTACTATTTTCTTATGTTTATTGTTTACATGTTAAATTTTTCTTTATATATTCCTCTTGGCATATTTGATTCTTATAATTAATGAGCATCTCTTGATTGCAGCAAATCGTTGTATGTCAAAGTTTACCTAATCTGGCCTTTTTAGTGCTATGTTGATAGATTTAACTTTGATATTTTTGGATTTATGTTTACCAGATGGTATACTTTTAACATTTTCTTCTGTTTTTTTTTTAAATTATATAACTTCTTCATGAATTCTCTTACATTAGTAAATATTTCTTCATATTTCATTTTATGTTTTTTTACATTTCAGGCCATCAGTGGCTTCCATAATGACTGATATATCAATATACCATTAGTTATTGTTCTTGAATACCTAACAAGGTAAAATAATGCTTCCACTTTACTACATATAATGGACAGTAAGAGGAGAATTAAGTATTCCTTTCAGTTTTTGTAGTCTCTTTCATCGCATAATGAAATAACACATAGTCGTAAAGACAGAACTGGTGGCAAATATTATAATCCTTGCTACTAATGTAGTTTTGTTCTGGAGGACTGAGGTTTAAGGCCAGCCAGGAGGTAAACATTTCTAGACTCCATCACAAGTAACCAAAAAAGAAAGCCTGGAGGAATGGCTCAAGTAGTAGAGTGCCAGCTTTTAGCACCTGGGAGGCTCTGCAGTCAAACTCCAGTACCATGAAAACAAACAAACAATAGAAACACTAGTGAACAAAAAGCAATAATTATTGGAGTTAATATTTACATGCTCAACTTGAGATAAATATGAAATATAGAAAAGAAAGAATATATCAAGTGATATACTGAATAAAGCAGAAGCAAAAGTTCCCCATTTGTCTTGTCTTATTATTGAACTGATTGATTTTGAATTTTCTGTAAGTTCTCAAAAGATATAATTTTGTTTTTCGTATCTTCTTCTGAAAAAAATACTGAATATACGTAATAACTTTTCAGTTAATATGAAATGACTTTTCTGCTAATTATACCCTTTAAGAACATTTTAAAGGTAAAGCAGAGTTTGTAAAGAATGTGCTCCTTATTCAACAATGACTTGACACTGGTGCCAATCAGTTCATTCTAGTTGTGTAAGAATTTATGTGATCTCATTAAAACTAGACAAATTTCTCTAAGTGTTCCATCCTGTGGATAATTTGTTATTCTTAAACATACCATATTGAACTGTTTTCTTAAAACAGGTTAGCTTAATGAAGCAGATATGTTTGGACATCTTTGCCACAGTAAATAAATTCAAGGCTAACTCTCCTAAATTTTAGTCTTTTGCCAACAAGATAAAACAAATATTCGTACCCACATTTGCTCAAGATTTGATGTGGGAATTCCACATGCAATGAATTTCTTGAGATAATTACTAAAAGTTTCTTTATTTACATGCAAGTAGACAAAATGTTAAAAGTCCTGTGATTTGACTAAAATCAGCCAAGTCACAAATAAAGTAGTTGGATAACATGCCTCTTCATTTTTCTTCTTTTTCACTTTAAAATAATTTCTCAAATAAAAGTCAATATCTGCATATTTTCATAAAGCTGGGACTGGTTGTTCTAGGAACTGTTCAACTTGACATGTCTAGTCCATTGTTTGGTAACTTCAGGCTCCAATGTTCTAGTGTGTTTTACCCCTTCTCTTTATTCTCAGCCAGTATTCCTTAGTGCTTCCTCAAAGACCTAGCTAGATTCATTACAATTTTCAAAAATTATAAAATCTAGTATTGTAAAGCCTTTTTATTAGCCCTATTGCTCCAATATGTAATTTCCATTCCATTTGTATTATGATTTGTTCATTCTTTATTGGATATATTTATTACAAAATGTAAATATGAATTTAAGAAAGCTATTCTTTTATAATGCACTAGTGATTATATCTTATTACTGATATGAAATTAAAATTTTGTTACTTTCTGATATTTTGGGGGTATTACCTCATTTTAATTTACCAGTGGATTTGAATATAAACACCAAGTTATGCTGAAAAAATCATACAAACCAGTTCAACTGGATATATAATACTTGATTGCTTTATATATGTTATCAAAAAAGTGATCATAAAGCAATAAGAAAGAGTTAAATTTGAGCAACTACGGAACATTTTATGTCACAGTTTCCTGGGGTCTTCCCCCATCAGGCCTGCCTATGTCAGGAAGGGTTTTTTAATGGATGTTCCTATCCTTTCACAGTCAAGATAGATTGGGTGTTTTGTATGCCTTCATATGGTTTTGAGAAAGTCTGCTTCTCCTAGGAATTCAGATTATTGAGCATCACTGGAGACTACACATTAACAAAAAAAATGAGAATATATATTTTCTAGAATATCTAACCTGGGGGCTGGGAATATGGCCTAGTGGTAGAGTGCTTACCTCATAAATATGAAGCCTTGGGTTCGATTCTTCAGCACTGCATATATAGAAAAAGCTGGAAGTGGCACTGTGGCTCAAGTGGTAGAGTGCTAGCCTTGAGCAAAAGAAGCTCAGGAACAATGCCCAGTCCCTCAGTTCAAGCCCCTTGAATGGCAAAAAAAAAAAAAAAGAAAAAATAGGTAAAATATCTAACCTATATTCATTGTGCTTGGGAGGCATACACTTGTGAGCTTTCTTTCTTAATAGAAGTAGATTCTCCTCATAATCCCCTTCATTTTTTAGGTTTTTGTTCTTTTTAAAATTATCTTTAAGTAGTTGCACAAAAGAAGTGTCATTTAACTAAGTAGTTTATGAATACAATTTATCTTTAACAATGTCAGCCCTTTCAACGCTCTCATATATATCTCCCCTACTTCCCCCTTCCTCATTCTTCTTAATTTTGTAAGATATACTTTGTATCCTTGATTGCATTCTAATTCTCCTCTCCTCTTTATTTGTCTGTACATTTCTCATGATCCGAGCCTACCAACTTCGGATACCATCTTCTTAGTGTTTTATTGCTGAATGTTGTTTGCCTTTCTATAGAATGACATTCTATAGAATGGCATTATTTTATTTCTCCTATAATCTATCATGTTACCGTAAATATATTTGTATACACTTGCACTCCATCCAGCTCTTCCTTCATTTTATAACCTTCTTTTTTCTTTACATATATATTTGTGGCAGTATTACTCTATAATATTGAACTGGGGTGAACCACAGTTCCTCAGCATGTTATTTTTAGATTTATTTTCTAAGGACTGTAATTAAAATTTAATTGGATGACACTTGTATTTTGTACAAAGAGAAGTGACTATCTCTCTTTAAAAATAAAATATTGCTAAATTATTATGCTCAAATGGTATGAAAAAGGAAAGGTAAGTTAAATCAATCCGATTAGCGATGTTTCCTCCCAAATTTGTTGGTATGACATTCTTGTTTTTAAATAAGCAAAAAGGTAAATAAGAAACCAGGCTGCAGTTCTGTATCTGTATTCTCTATCTGTCGATTACCTTTCTGAAATGCGCATTAAGTTTTCGGCTTCAAGGGTGACCAGCACTCTGGGCTAAAATTCATTCTCACTCCTAAATTATGTGATGCTTCCTTCCCTTGTCTGACATCTTCAAAGTGAAAAGTGTCATTTCCAGAGAAGCATGAAGATATAGGCAGCCCCAAAAGGCACTCTCCAAAATCTTACAAAAAGGGTTGGTATTTTGTGCACAAAATATATGAATGTAGGAAGTAAATATATATAATATATATAATATAATAATATATATATATATGTATTTAAATGCAAAGAATCTGATTTTCTTGTTTAAAGGTCAGATTTTATATAACTTTAGGATATGAAGTACCACTACCTGGACATAGAATCTAAAACAAGATAAATATCTCATTTAACAAATAATGACCTAAAATTTAAACTGGGGAGTTGAATATAATCAAGAAACAAGAATCAGTTAGACTGATTGCTGAGGCTTTAGGTTAGCATATGACACAGAACTACTGATGAGTCAAGCTAAACCAGTAAAAACAAAACAGGTGTCTCCAAGCAGAAATATAATCTTGAATGTGCAATCTTAAAAATGTCTTCAAACAATAATTGCCATTATGAAATGTTGCATGCTTTATATCAGCTGGATTAACTTTTGATTATCTGCCACTGTGTGGAAATGAATTACACTAGGTTATAAAGCATGGACACTTTTTTTTCTTATTCTGGCTTGTCTAAGACATCTAATAGCAAAAGAAAAAGCTTCTGAAAATATGTAGACATTCATTTGCTTAAATACTAGAATATTTGTTATAAGATCAGAAATATTTAAAATTTCCAACCTGTTCATCAGGTTGAGAGGTAATCCTATCTACCTGAGAAGGTAAGATGATGGAAATGTTCTGCTCTAGACAGGAGATTTTTACCAAGCTCAATTTTGTTCAGTGTCGGTTGTTCAATAAAACCTACAGATTTTTAAATGCTTTGAGTTTATTATCATTAGATATTTGTATTCAAACAAAATCCTAAATGTTTGTTCTTTAGTCAAAAATATAAGTTATTTCTCCACTCTTCATAAAGCCATGGTAATATATATGTCAGAACAAATTCATGGGTATCTTTGATAAGTTTTTTCAAGAATTAAGAATTAAATTATAAGAAGAGTACAATAAATTGTTCCTCATCTTTTTTTCAGTGAAGCTTGTCCAATTATTTGAGTGTGCTGTAGTTTGAAGTTCATAATCATTACCTTCTTTTTATCCTAACTTTCAAAATGAGGACCTGATTACTGCCATATGACTTGTGCAAATATTGTACTTTGCAATATGTGCTGCATATAAATGTGCAGATTGTATAGTAGGGGGTAAAATGGGCAGCTTCCTCGCCATCTGTGTGCTAATTAAGCAGTGTCGAACACAGTCTTGTCATAGGAAAAAGTCATCTTCATTTCTACAGGGTGAAAATTATGTTGCCAAGATCACAACGACAGGGTCAAAGTTGGTTGTCAGCGTTGAATCTTGTTCTACTTGGTACTTTAAAAGTACTAGGGATTTTAATGCAAAAAATAGACTTGAACTTTCATATCAAAATTTTATACCTACATAATGCCATATACACAAAACAAAAATAACTAGCATTTTCCTATGCTCCTAAAAATGTGTCCTGGATCCTTTATTTTTATTGTAAAGGTTATGTACAGGGGGGTTACAGTTACATAAAAGTCAGACAATGAGTATATTTCTTTTTTAATAGTCTCATTACCACTCTTATTTTCACCAGTTTTTCCCCTCCTGACCCACAAGATATAGAGTTCATTCCAACATATTTTTTAGATCCTTTTCTATGGCCATCTTAATTATTCTAAAGTTACATGCCAGACTTGTATATCTCATGCGATAAGATATACAAAGTGTGACTACATGGAGAGGTAACTAATGTATGTCATTAAATATACACATAGCCATAAATAGAATGGATTTGTAGTAACCATTGCCTTTAAATATAATAGACTGTGAATTGTTTATTAGGGATTATGAATACAATGTAAACATTTGAGACAGAGTTTCATGTTAAAATCAAGCTAGTTCAAATGTTTCTAATTGGTAGGAATGCTAAAAAGGAAAGTAGTTAAGGGAAATTAGCTACCTATTGTTGTAAAGTAAACGTTTTAAATTTAGTAATGCTTGGAAATGAATTGTTAGCAAACACAGATGTAAACACATCTATAACTTGTGTCCTAGGCTGCCAATAAAAATGATTGAAAGTGAAATAACACACTGTTTTTCTAATTATGTGAGCATAGTTACAGTCATAATTAAAACCTTGAAAGAGTTTGAAGATAATACTTTGCTCCTGCAGGTCACATTCAGATGTAGTAATACTTTTCTCCCTTTTTCATACATGTGCTATGAAGGAACAGGAAGTAAAAGCAGAAATATTTAATGATAAGTAAGTTGTACTCATAGGAGAATTCCTTTTGAACAAATGTGTTCTCAATTTGGAAGCAGGAGAATTATTTCTAATCAGATATTTTGGTATGTTAATTTTGGGGCAGATTTCTATTGTCATTTGATATTTCAAGACCATATTCTGTGCTTTGTTGCATCTTGCTGACAAATTTGGTCTGTTGTAATTATGAATTGCAGTGGTGCAACCAGAAAGTCATTGAATATATGCCTTCAGAAGCATGCCCTTGCCTTGAAGTAAACAGTGCTGATCAATAGATTCCTTTTTTCTATTAGATATACTTGAGACATCAACTGATCTGTGAAGTCTCTTTTCCCAGGATCGCCACAGTGAACCTTCTGTGATTTCACAAAAATTGCCTTAGAATTCTTAGAGAGCAAGCTTGACGTCCAATTTTCTTTTGTGTTATTGAATCCTGCATAGGAAGCAGCAAGTTAAGTACGATAAAAGGTCTTGCTGAATGAATGAATGAATAAAAGAACGTACATCCACTAACCTGTTAAACTCTTGTTTCATAGAGGAAGTACTTGAGAGAACTGGACATAAAGTCAAGGTCATGAGAATTAGAGGAAGGATACACATTAAAGTATGAAATCTGCACAAATTATGACCATCCACAATATTTCAATCATGTGGCTATCTAATAAGCTTGATCAACATGAATGATAAGATACCCCAAAGATAATCGATCCTACTTTTATGATGGCAATACGATCATTTAATGGCTATGTAAAACTGAAAAATGATTTTGAAGAAAGATTACTTGACCTCTGAGTGAATCATAAACTCATAAACAAGCAATGAACAGGAAATCAATAGTGTTTTGTGGTGTGGATACTATTGCATGTTCTTCAAAAATGCAAATACAAACCCAATACAGCCATGCGTTTAACTTTTAATTTGGTCATACCTAATCTTGCCTATCACTTCATAAACTGAAGTTCAGACATAGCAATTTATGCTGGATTGAGGAGAAATCTGTTACAGGTGTACCTTTTATTTATATTTGTCTCAGGATAATGAGAGCAGAAGAATAAAATACAACTTACCCCTAAGAAACATTTTACATGTTACATATGTCACAGTTTTCCACTCAAGGCTCACATCATAACCCCAGCTACTCAAGGGGTTGAGGTCTGTAGCACTGAAGTTTGAACCCTGACAAAGCAAAGATTTTATGAGACACCATCTCCAACTAACTAGCATAATGCCCAGTTGGATATGTTTCCTAAACGTTTGAGCACCAGATTTGAGCAAGAGAGCCAAGTAAATACAAAACAACAACAACAACAACAACAACAACAACAAAAGAGTTTACTTAAGTAAGTTACTAAACCTTAGGGTAGAAAAAATTAGGCTCCAAATTGAGATTTGAGATAAACTATATAGAAAAACATGCATATAGTCGAATTATTTAGATTTTAAATAAAGTTGAAACTGTTGATGATGATCTCATTAAAGCATTAATGATGTTAAAGATTAACAAAGTACAGAATTTCTTAAAATCATAATAGCAAAGAGAATATTGCTTCTTTGAATAGGATCTAAAGTATAATGACAAGAAATGACAATTCATGATATTCATTAGTGATACATGTATCTGCATAAAAGTAGACCTGATTTATTTTTGCTTTATTTGGATTCACTTGTGGTGATGTCAAAAATAGGAAACAATTTTAACTAATAATAGAACATGATGCAACTGTTGAAATGCAACTGTTACTCAAGAATACTGTTCTAATATCAGATTAACTATAGAATGTGATCATAATTTGATTAAAATTAGATAACTAGAATATTTCATTTATCAACATGAAATTAATTTTTGGCATGAGTGAGCCGAAAAATTATAACGTCTAAATCCAGGCTATATACATAACTTAGCAATTGTAACTAACATTAGGTACTTCTTAATTTTTCTGTGAGAAAAGTTTGTTGAAATACCACTGCAATACAACCTACTTACTAAATAACTAATAACTAGTATGAAAGAGACTTTGTCATTACACTCACATATGTCACACCAATCATTATCCTCTCTACTTGAAGAACAAGAGAAAATAGCTACATCACATTTCTAGCATTAGTTAAATTATCATTGTGAAATTGATGTATTATAAACAGTGAGAATATGAAAAAGCAAGAAACTGCTTTGCTGAGTGTATTTTTTACTTGATTCATCTGAATATTTCCTGGATTATTCTCTGAATATAGCTTATAAGGCTGGTATCTTGCTGGATGAATGTAGTTTAGGAAAATTACAAGACAAGGCAAGTATCCTAACTTAGAATCTTTGTAATATACTCCTTTTAAAATTGTCATTCTGGCCTCAAAATTATATATATGTATATATACACACACACAAATACATATATATGTATATGTGTGTACTATAAATGATATGCTATTAGTATTATAAAAATATATGCTTGACATTAAACATTAACTCTCTTTTCAAAAATAGTAATTTGAGACTACTTAGTAGTGAATTGCTTAAATATATATATACACATATACACACATATACATACATATATGTACATATATCAACATGCATATATATACTTATATTTATATATGTGTATGTATATATGCAGGTATACGTATGTATCTTTGTACACATATAAGTATATATGTATATATGCATATGTACAGAGAGAGTGAGAGAAAATGAGGAATTATATTTCTGATTAAGTTAAGCACACTGATAATGCACAGACTAGCATTTTTCCATAACCTGTGAATATTTTTAAATGAACAAGTGCAACTTCAATATAGTAAGATGATTATGAATCTCTTAATGACAATCTAATGAATAGCTACCATCTTTTCTTGAATTTAAGAAAGTTGCCTAAATATTTTTTCCCTTAGAAACTGCTCAGTGAAGTTTCTGGGGGGACTAAATTAAGTCTTTCTAAACAATTTCAGTAAATACACTTAGTTATCCATTCTCTGTTCTGGCAAACATTCTTTTTTATTTTATTTATTTTTATCATCAAACTGAATTACAGGGAGGTTACAGTTTCATACCTTAGGCATTGGATACATTTCTTGTACTGTTTGTTACCTCGTCCCTTATTCCCCCTCCCCCTCCCCCTTTCCCTTTCCCCCCAAGAGTTGTTCAGTTCATTTATACCAAACAGTTTTGCAAGTATTGCTTTTGTAGTTTGTCTTTTTTTACCCTGTGTCTCTCGATTTTGGTATTCCCTTTCAATTTCCTAGTTCTAACACCAGTATACACGGTTTCCAATATACTCAAGATACAGAGATAGTGTAGGTACAACCACAGGCGGTTGATACAAGAAAATCATCAATAATTGAAGCTACAGTTACACATGGCACGTTGAAAGTAGTTACAACTGTGATATAACAATCATTTCCATAACATGGAGTTCATTTCACTTAGCATCATCTTATGTGTTCATGAGGGTATAGCTATTGGGCTCTTGTGATCCTCTGCTGTGACTTGCCTAAACCTGTGCTAATTATTTCCTATAAGGGAGACCATAGAGTCCATGTTTCTTTGGGTCTGGCTCACTTCACTTAGCATAAGTTTTTCCAAGTCCTTCCATTTTCTTACAAATGGGGCAATGTCATTCTTTCTGATAGAGGCATAAAATTCCATTGTGTATATGTACTACATTTTCCTAATCCATTTGTCTACTGAGGGGCATCTGGGTTGGTTCCAGATTCTAGCTATGACAAATTGGGCTGTGATGAACATTGTTGTGCTGGTGGCTTTAGTGTGATTTTGTTTGTGGTCTTTTGGATAGATACCCAAAAGTGGGGCTGCTAGGTCTAGGGGAGTTCTATGGGCAAAAAATTCTTTGTTTTACTCTAGCAATTATTTGATTCTTCTATTGTCTTTGTATGATTCCTATGCAAAGATTTCTTTTTATTTAAATTTAAAATGTTCTGTCATGGTGTTCTTAGAACAAAACTGTTCAACAGGTGTTTTTTTTTAACAAATGAGTAAATACATTTAAAAAACATTTACTCTTCTTTGCTGTGTGACTTCCTATATTTTTATTCTTTAAAGATATCTGTATGTAATAAACAAAAGACCCTGTTTTTTTTATATTGGTAAAGTCAATGAGTATTGCTTTGCTACCAAGACAACAGCAAATGCAACATAATGCAGCACAAATCATTTGTGTGTTAGATGACTAATTTAAGGTGTAAACTATTAAATATCAATTATAATAATTGGTATCTTATTTCATATGATTAAATAATATATCAATTGTGTTACATGCATTTGAATTTTATGTTTTTTTTACAAAGTATCTCTTCTTGGACAGTGAATATTAGATTTTCCTGTTTGCCTTTTTTTAGATAATTTATTTAAATTATGCATAAAGTTCCAGGAAATCTTTCATGTTTTAATGGTTTGTCTTGACATCTGTTCCTCTCTTAGCTGTAAAAAAGGACATTGGAAGGCAGGAATTCAAACTGTACTCTGAAATAGATGTGACTCAAATTTAAGCTGTGCCTATAAATCTACAAGTAAAAACACTTGGTTCTGTGCAAGTAGTTGCAAATGAATTAATTGAAGATTGATAGACTCTAGGGAGAGCTCAAACAGTAAATTTCTTTAGAAAGACCAAGTCAAAGCCCCACAAAATAAGTACCAGAAGTGGTACTTACAAGAGAGAAAGGTGGTGCCAAGGGGAGGGGACAGAAAAATGAAGTCCATAAGGTGAGAGAATACAGGCAAGAATTTATTGTATATACCACAGAATTGAGAAGATTAAGGGAAGAGGCAGGTTGAAGGAAGGTGAAAATGCTGAAGGAAGGACACAGATCAAGGTTCACTGTATGGATAACTATCTTGTTAAATGGCAAAAATCTTCAAACACAACCTAAAAATTAAGAAATATGAGGGAAGGAATGAATTGGGAGGGGTGCATGAAAATTTTAAAAGGGGCAATTGACACTTTTCATAAATTGTTTTGGTGAATGACAACTCCTTTGTAAAACGATTTAAGGATAATAAAAACATGAAAAATAAACAAATCTGAGCTTTCTTATTAGTCTGCTATGGTCTTGGATTAACTCATATACCATCACAGCCTCAATTTCTTAGCCTGTAAAAGTTAAATGTGAACAGTATGTAGTTCATGAAGAAATAGCTTGAGTTGACAACTTACTACCTGCCCTGATTTGTATCAGTTATAACTCAGCCAGAAGTACAGGGATGGTTTTCCTGTCATTGTTAGTGCTTTATGTCATATTACCAAAATACACTGAGCCAATATTCTGTAGTAGAAACTTATGCTTTCATATCCTGCTCACTCACATTAAACAATAAAATGTAGTTTCTTATTAGAGTGCTGGAAAAATTAATTACCTGCAAGTCTATCTATCTATCTATCTTAAGCTTTATGTAGATAGACTTAAACTTAATTAATTAATGATATATGTATATGAATATATATGTATGTATATTACTTAAATGGATCATACAAAATGAAGTGTACACAGTTTTATTTAATACATGATTAAATTGAATAATCACAAACAAATCATATTTATATTATGGTAAACTATACTATGGTAAATTAGACTATGTTATGTCTATTCTATACCATACTTTGTCTTTAATCCTGTAAAAAATGCTTTTGAAACTTATTAGTAGGAAAATACAGCTGGCAGTCTCTCATCTCAGAGTTCCAATTCAGCTCATTCTCCTCGGTCTTTTCTTCCACCATGTCACAGAATGTAAGTAATTATTGCTTTCCTTCCCCTCCCAACCCCCTTGGTGCTTGCATTTCACATCAGAAACTAGACTCATTCTTGCTGCCGTGTACTCTACCACATGAAATGCACTCCTCCATCTCTAATGTTGTTTCTTGATACAAGTCTTACTGAAAGATACATATATGAAGTTCAAATTTGCACTAAGTTGCTCTTGCCAGTAGTTTCTGCAAAAACCGGAAAATGAAATGAACTGAGCCTCACATTATAGCTGTTTCTGTGCAGTCCTTTGGAACAATGGGGAAATAGCTGTATTAAAACTCCTGAAAGTTGTATTTATAGAAAAACCACAAAATAAAAATAAAAAGTGAGGTACCCTTCCAATAAGAAATAATATGGAAAAATATGTAAAGATGATAAAGGCTATGATTTGCAGAATGTTCTAAAAATATCTTATTCAATAAGTACATCTTCCTAGTTGACACACAATTATGTTAATGTGGTAAGAGTTGAAGAGTAATTTAAATATAATTAGGATTTAAAAGATAAATGGAATAGAACATGAAACTTGTTTTCCTGTGTAGAAAGAATTTGTTAATAAAAATGAAAAATAAAAATAATCTGCAAATGAAAACTCTTGCTGTTATTTTCAATTTGGTTGAAGTTTATCCTAGCATGACTAATAAAGATAATGAACTGAATGAATTCCATCATGAATTCATTCCAAAATAAATATATTTTTTTAACATCTTGCTTTTGAGTTTAAAAGGCTAGGAATGGTGCTTGAAGGTGGGTCTCAGAATTTTTTTTTTTTTTTTGGCCAGTCCTGGGCCTTGGACTCAGGGCCTGAGCACTGTCCCTGGCTTCTTCCCGCTCAAGGCTAGCACTTTGCCACTTGAGCCACAGCGTCGCTTCTGGCCGTTTTCTGTGTATGTGGTGTTGGGGAATCGAACCTAGGGCCTCGTGTATCCGAGGCAGGCACTCTTGCCACTTGGCTATATCCCCAGCCCGGGTCTCAGAATTTTGTGGATTCCATATAAGGAGAGACTCTCACTGTCTGAAATTATGGTGCTATCCTTGACTTCTCTGTTCTTTCTTGTTAAGAGATCCATGAAGAATTATTCATATTGTAGAAGATATATGTTATAAAATTGCCAGTTTCCCTGACTAGAACTGTTTAAGAAGAATATTATTTCAGGTTTACACTGACATCACTCTATTCACTGATAATTGTCCTTAAATCATAGTATTCTATTGTGGAAAAAGTAGACTCAGGACCAGAGTTATATCCATTATCTTTTGTGCAGTCTTTCATTGCAAACTGAGTATTGTCCTGAGCAATACATTTTTAAAAATCCTTTGTCTACTAAGTCTGGAAAGAAGATCAGATCTCCTTTTCGGATTCAACATTACTAATTAATTTCTACCTATTCCATAATGGATTATATGGATAAGTAGCTGATGATAGATGAGTCCAAGAGGTTGAAAAAAGCCAATTGTCAATATTCATGATGATGAAAGGAACAAAGGCAAGTGGTTAAAAGGTACCTTCCATTTCCAGACAATATGCACAGAGTCAAAGTAGCAATTGTTCATCCAGAAAAAGATGGATGTCTTTGAATGGAATAAAGATATTTTATCTCCACGAATCACATGCTAACTACAGCTAAAAATCCAATTTTTTGAGTTCCTTTTAATATAAAGGAAAAGACAATCATTGCTTGATGATGTTTTTATTTACTTATTTTGTTAATGTTGTTCCATGTTGAAAGATTAATCTTTTATATTGTACAGAATGAGAGGAAGTGGTAGCCATGACTTCATTATTGTCCATATGCATATTTCTCTCCAGTCTGGAGAAAACATACATGAAGTATTAAAACTGATAACTAAAATGGTACATACAACAAAATTATTTAGATGTTTTGATGGGTAAATAGTAACATAAAGAATGTCAGATGGTAAGTAGTACTACAAGAAAAAGTGATTCAGGGTAAGGCAATGGATGAAAATTTAAATATAGCAAAAATGCCTTTAAAAGGGCATTTGTGATATGGATAAAAATGCAGTAAAATTTGAGCTCCTTTCAATGAAACACAGTGGGAATATTTGTTGTCTCTGCATATTCATATTCAAAAATAAAGGCAGAGTAGAAATGTTTGAAGTGAGCTGATACATGGAAAAGGTGTAGTTTTGTTAGTCTGTGAGGTATAAAACTACATCTTTTAGGGTATAGATCCCTAGAGTATGTGTTATATATCAGGCTTTCAAAATTACAAACAAGAGTTAATTAGAGGAATGACACTTCTGGATGTGCCTGTAAGTATAAACCTGTATAGGAATGTAATTCCTATATTCTTCATGAATTCAAACTTACATTAATTCATATATTTGCATGCATTTACATGTATTCACGTACATACTTTTATGCATATTTATGTATTTGTTTTTAGATGGAACTCCTGGTTATTTCTTTCATTGAGCTAATTAACCCTGTTAATTTAATAGCAGTTTCATAAATGAAACTAGAATCTATGTTACAAATTGCACAATTATTTAAAAAATAGTCATACTTAAAGTACCTTCACTCAGGCCGCTGGAGACCCCGGGAGCTTCCATGCCTCAGTACGCACAGCTCGTCATGGGCCCTGCCGGCAGCAGGAAGGTGATACACAGAGGTGTTACACAGTTATGTGAGTCAGAGCACCTACTGTGCCACCATGGTGCAGCACTGTGAAGCTCTCAACCGGTCCGTCCATGTGGTCAACCTAGACCCAGCGGCCGAGCACTTCAACTATCCTGTGATGGCTGACATCCAGGAGCTGATTGAAGTGGACAATGTGATGGAGGATGCATCGCTCAGGTTTGGTCCCAATAGAGGACTGGTGTTCAGCATGGAGTACTTTGCCAAAAACTTCGACTGGCTGAAGGACTGCCTCGGCCATGTGGACGACGACTACATACTTTTTGACTGTCCAGGTTATCTCTGGCTTCCTGGCAGCCCTGAGTGCCATGGTCCCTCTGGAAATTTCACAAGTGAACATCATGACCAAAATGGACCTGCTGAGTAAGAAAGCAAAGAAGGAAGTTCCCGATCCTGATATGTATTCTTTGTTACAAGATTCCATAAACAACTTAAGAAGTAAAGAATTTAGAAAACTGACTAATGCTATTTGTGGACTGATTGATGACTACAGCATGGTGCGGTTCTTACCATATGATCAATCTGATGAGGAGAGCATGAACATTGTGTTACAGAATATCGATTTTGCCATTCAGTATGGAGAAGACCTGGAATATAAAGAACCAAAGGTACAAGAAGCTGAATCTTCCTCTGTGTTTGATGAATATTTCCAGGAACGCTATCAGGAGTGAAGAGTGATTTGCTGTGAATATGTGACAGCCAGTGGCCACACTGGCAGCAATAGTTGTGTACTCCCTGAAGGATGCTCCCATAGGAGTATTTTGATTAAAAAGGAGGCCTGGCTTTTTTATCAGAAGCAAATCTGCCTGGAGCTCCAACTTCCTCTGGAACTGCTCTTGTTTAAGGAGGTGTCTTCTAAGCTGGTGCTGGTGGCTCACACCTGTAAATCTCAGCTATTCCGGAGGCTGAGAGCTGAAGATCGCACTTTGAAACCAGACTGGGCATGAAAGTCCATGAGATTCTTATTTCCAGTTAACCACCAAAACACTGGAACTAGTGCTGAGGCTAGCACAACAAAGCCCAGGGACAATGCCCAAACCCTGAGTTTAAGCTGTAGGATTGGCATCAAAAAGAGAAAAAAAAAGTGGTGTGCACTGATGGCACAGCTACTCAGGAGGCTGAGATTTGAGAATCTAGGTTCAAAGCCAGTTCAGGAAGAAAGGTCCTCTAGACATTATTTCTAATTTACCAGTAAAACATTGGGCTGGAGGCATAGTTCTAAGCAAGCAAGTCAGGTAAGCTTGAGGCCATGAGTTCAAACACTGGTACCATCAAATATATACACATATATCTGTGTGTGTGTGTGTGTGTATATATATATATATATATATATATATGTATGTATAATGTAGAAAGTAAATGTAACTGAAATATATGTACCTATATAGGAAAGAAACTGAAAAGATTTAAAGCCAGATGGTGGTGGTTTATGCCTATAATCTTAGCTACTCAGGAGGCTGAGATCTGAGGTCGTCCATGGTTCAAAGCCAGCATTGGTCAAGAAGTTTTTGAGACTCTACAATAAACTTTAAAAAACTTGGCAGTGGAGCTGTGGCTCAAGTGGCAAAAAAAGCTCAGGGAAAGCACCCAGGCCCTGAGTTCAAGCCCTAGCACTGGCACTAAATAAATAGCTAACATTAACTCTGTGAAAAAAAAATACCTCCACTCAAAGTTATTATGAGAATGGGTTTAAAGTATGAGACAAGGTGTTTAAACATGTATCAATTAATGAAACCAGAAGGGGTGGTCATTTTGTTATGTTTTTTTCCATTTCTTATTGTTATTGTAAACCTGATATACAGAGTTTACAGTTACATAAGTCGGGCAATGAGTACAATGTTACTTCTTCCCTCATTTTCTCACATTTTTCCCTCGTCATACCACTTCCTCACCAGTTGTATAGCCCATGTTCATCATAGTCTCTTGTGAGTATCACTACTGCATTTCTTCACTTTTTGTCTCATCATTACTGTGCTCTCCTTTATACTCCCCCAGACAAACTCACATACAAGTAAAAAAGAACAAAACATGAAAAGAGCAACAAAGGAGAAAAAATAAAAATGAAAACAAAAAGCAAAATAGTAATCACTTGTTTCCATTTCTTGGAGTTTATTGCAAGAAACATTACTATATATGATCATATGCATATAGCTATTGAGCCTTTGAGATC
Source organism: Perognathus longimembris pacificus (assembly GCF_023159225.1). Taxonomy (NCBI): domain Eukaryota; kingdom Metazoa; phylum Chordata; class Mammalia; order Rodentia; family Heteromyidae; genus Perognathus; species Perognathus longimembris. Next base: position 44,532,229 of record NC_063169.1, read on the forward strand.
TGCCCCTGAAATATTCTCCTTTAGTCTTACTATGTGAATGACCTGTATAATTTATCATGTCCAAGTGTAATTTTTTTGTCTTTTACTGTCCAGTGTGTATACTTGTAGATTTGTAGCCACATTTTATTTACAAAAAATGAGAGAATCCATACAATCTATCTTTCTTTGGTTCTAGCTTACTTTTCTTAATGTGATTTTTTCCCCCAGACTTTCCATTAACTTACTAATGGTACAATATCATTCATTCTGATGGAAGCATTTCGTATACATATACCACACTTTTAAATTTCCTTGATCCATTGGTTCACTGAGGGGCATCAGGGTTGATTCCATATGTTGAGTATGATAATTAATGCCGCAGTGAATATAGTTGTGCAGGTAGCATTAGGGTGGCATGATTTTTTTAACTGTATTTTTTTTGTCTTTTCTTTTTTGGTACTGGGGTTAGAACCCAGAGTCATTGCACTTGCTAGGCAAGCGCTTTGCCACTGAGCCACATCCCAGCCCAGATAGTGGCATGATTTTAAAAGATTAAACATAGAGCTTCCATTTTTATTGGCCTTTGTAAGACATATGTTTAGATATCCAAAAACAACAAAATTCTCTCTTTAAGAATTATGTGTTTTCCAGTCTTTGGCTATTTCTATGTGTGAGTCGGCAATTATGTACCTCCTTTGAAATAAACTAGGTACATTGACCATATTGCATTGGAACATATCTTTGCAATTAGGATTTTTTTTTGTTCTAGTCCTGGAACTTGAACTCAGGGCCTATGTGCTATCTCTGAACTTTTATGCTCAAGGTTAGGGCTCCACTACTTAAGTCACAGCTCCACTTCTGGATTTTTGGTGCATAACTGGACATAAGTAGTGTCATGAATTTTTCTGTCTAGCTAGTATTGAACCAAGGTCCATATAACTCAAGCATGAGAAACTGGTGCCCTGCATGCAATTCTGATTTATGACCAGAATATCAAGGTATTCTAGAATATCATCTCTGACAAGGTTTCTTTACAGAAAGCAGAGAAAGTTTATTTAATTCATACTTTTTTATCCAAAGTTCTTAATATATCCTGTTTTTTTCACATTGTGTAAAAATTTGTTTTTCTAGGATTTGGAGCATTCCTATGAATACAAGTGTTTTATTTCCTGATTATTTTGAGATTCAATACACTTTGTAACTAACTATGCTGTATATTTACATTTGAACAATTTCTTTTTAGTGTTTGTGATTACTGGGCATAGAAATTTTGGATGCAGGTATTCCTTGAACAAGAATAAGGGCTCACATGGAATCTTAAGGAATTTCTCTTGTTATATTCAGTAAAATACCACATTTAAATAGTACAGTGGACACAGAAGGAATAAAAAGTACCAACTTACCATACAGGTCATAATGTGGGCCCTGTAGCTACAGCCATTTAGTTTTTCCTTTTGGCTATGCATCTGTTTACTGGACATCAGTAAAGATTGATTTGAGTTGAATTATTCATAAAATAGAAGTGAAGTAGTATGGCACTGAATTAAAAGCTTTTTTTCCATTCCTATGTTATGATAAACCTTAATGCTCATAAGCCTTAAAATCATTTAATTTTTCTTTAAAAGCCAGACTTCTCCATGAAGGATTGATGAATTTGTCTTCATGGTACTTTATATATTTCAGACAGAACAAAATTTTCTTTCCATGTCCTTATTTATTATATCTTTTCCCATCATTTAGGATACCCCATTTCTTTGATAGTTTCTAAGAACTAATTTTTATGATCTAAAATTAGAGTATTTCTTTTCTATTTTGTTATATCTATGTGTCCAACTTCTTAACAGGTTTGACAAGAAATGTACTAGCTACCTTACATATGTAACTGTAACACCTCTGTACATAATACCAAAAAGAAAAGAATAATCCACTTTGAAAATTTTTAGTAGCTATTATATCTCTACAAGATCTCCTAGAATTATCAATTCAAGTTTGGCTTAAGCATCACATAGTTCATTGCTTTGCTTGATGATTTGTTATATGGAACTTTATGACAAAAGTGTACTTTTTAAATAATAATAATGAATTTGAAATAAATTAATCCACATATATAATAATTGAATAGTTGAAGACATTCCTATTTACATGTCCAAATACTCCTGAAACACATGAAGAAATAGGTAATATCACTAGAAAAATTCTTATCAAAACGAAACTCTTATAGGATACTGGTGACTCCTACCTATAATCCCAGCTACTCAGTAGGTTGAGATCTGAGTATTCAGTTTGAAATCAAGCCAGGCAGAAAAAGCCACTTATTTCTAATTAAGCACTCAAAAACCCACAAGCAGAGCTATGGTTCAAGTGGCAAATTATCAGTCTTGAGAGAAAAAGCTAAAGGACCACTTCCAGGCTCTGAATTCAAAAGCCCCAGTCCTGGCACACAACAAAGCAAAATGAAATGCTCCTCACTAGGATTATGATGTGTTGTTTATCTTTTGCTGGTTGTGATGTGTTCATTAACAGAGGCCTATTATTAGGAAAATATCAGGTCTGCTTTGTGCCCCCTATTTACTATAAAAGTTACAAAATTTTAAAAATACAATAAAAGTTATTGAAGGTATCAAAGAAGGAGTCAGTCATTTTAAAGTGTCAACAGAGGATAAAGCTTTGGAATAACCTTTGAATTTCATTTCTTTGTAATCAAACTATCATGTCCATGGATACCATTCAGTGCTTTAATTACTTTTATTTGGTTTTTTGTTTTTGATTTTGTTGCCAGTCCTGGGGCTTGAACTCAGGGCCTGAGCACTGTCCCTGGCTTCTTTTTGCTCAAGGCTAGCACTCTGCCACTTGAGCCAAAGCGCCACTTCTGGACGTTTTCCGTATATGTGGTGCTGGGGAATCGAACCCAGGGCTTCAAGTATACAAGGCAAGCACACTTGCCACTAGGCCATATCCCCAGCCCCTTAATTACTTTTAGATGAATTTGAGCTTTGGTGGCCTTCTAGGGACAAACTAGTTTTGATTGGGTATGATGGTAGTTTGTAAACAAAACACCAGCAGAATTTGACTTTTATTATCAGTAAATTTTCTTATTATACATGATGTTTATGTAACTCATGAATTTCCACAAATCATATTTCCATCAAAGCAAATTTATTCCTTATACCTTTTCTCTAATTTACATGCTGAACATTTCTTCTCTTGGGTTTTCAAGACTTTTTTCTTACCTTGTAACATTACCATGTCTGAGTCATCAATAACAAATAATATATGAAAAGGCAGAATTTCCTCCAATGATTAAATCTAATTTCTGGACATGCACTTTCAAGGCTCTTAGTGTTTTCTTCTTCCTTCTTTTCTTTTTATTCTGTAATTATTTAATTCATCTTTATTTATAAGTGTTCTTACATCTACTTATTTTGAGGAAAAACAGTTGTACTGTAGTCTAGACTTTGGCAAATCAAAAGGCAAGTCTCTTTATCTCTTTACTTTTTTTTAAACCACAAAATGTCCAATATCTTTCCCTATCCCTACTGAATAAGAATTGTTTCCAGGAACACTAATAAAACTACCAAATAATATTTTAGGAAGTATGCATGATGATGTTTCAATTTCATTTATTGTTTTATTACTTACAGTATATTTAGCACTTGCACATATATGTCATTTGGTAAAAACTTTACAAATTTATTTGACCGTAACCTTTTAAGTAACAGGAATAGAGTATTTATCACATCTATTTCACAGGTGAAGCTGCTGGAATGACATGTTTATGCTTTTTGTATGTTTTGCTGTTTGACAGAAATGTCTCTTGACGTTTGGAAGATTTACAATTGCTGCTCTCTTGACAGTGAAAAATGAAAGAAAAGAAAGGCAAGGAGGAAGAGAAGGAGGGAAGGAAAAAGAGAAATTGTAAAGGAAGGGAAAGAGGGATGGAAGGAAATAAGAAAAGAAACAGGAAGGAAATAAAGAAAGAATAGGATGATAATATTATGAATGTAGGATCCTAAACCCAAAACTATTCACTGAGCAGGTTTATTCTATTTAAAGGAACTTGATCATGTACTTATTTAGATCCCCTTATGTGGATTGTGGACTGACTTATCCACTCCTTTTTGTGATCCTGTGCAGCTGAAGATTTTGCTACGAAATGGCTTTTATGTTCAATTTAAAAGGAAGTAGAGCTATAACAGTGCTGTTTTGCAAAATTGTTCTAATATTGAAGTTGGCATTTGCACTTACATACATTTCTCCAGGGATTCAATGTTGTGAGTTTTTGTAAGCTTTGTGAGTATTTTATCTTTTAATCTGTTTTTTATTGTAGAACATTCAGGATATTTGCAGATCCAAACAATCTTAAATTAAAGGTATGATATTAATATTAATGCTATAATATCACACCTAGAGAACATTCTTACCTGAATAAATAATCATAAACGATTTGATTTTTCAGAGATTCCAAAAATTTGATTGTAGATATTCTTCCTTAAGGACATGTTTTGTTGGATAGACTCAATTTCCTATTCATCTTTGCTTTCAGCTGTTCTCCATCAGTATAACCTCAGGTAGGATGTTTTAGATTACAAAACATGATACCTAGTCACTGAGGGAATGAAAGCCATCTTGGCCAAAAAAAACACATAGTAAAGAATAATACCCAGTCCTTTCTTTCTTACCTTGGGCTACAGTGACCAAAATATCATAGTTTGATGGCTTAAACTGCAAAAACTCATTTTTCTTACTTTCTGAGATTAGGTAGTACAATATCAAATAAACAGCAGGGCTTCCTTCTGGTGAGAGGTCCACTTTCTTCCTAATAGACTGCCATTTCTTGCTGTGTCTTCACAAATAAACAGAGAAATCCCTATCACACTTCTTTGTTCTTAAGAAAACATACATTATGTTGGACATGGAGAACAAAAAGTGGAAGAAAAACAAGGTAGGGGTAACAATGTTTGACAAGATATATACTCATTACCTTATCCATGTAACTGTAACTCCTCTATACCTCACTTTTACAACAACAACAACAAAAAAAAATTTTTATAAAAAAAAGAAAACACTAAACTCATCATGAAGGCTGGAGCCTCATAAACTAATTACCATCCAAATGGACTGAATCTTGGTGTCAGGAAACAATTCATAGATTGAAATCTCAATCCTAATGTGATAGTATTTGGAAGTTGGGTCTTTGGGAAGAAAAAAGTTATGAAATAAAGAAATAAATTCATGGGCTGGGAATATGCCCTAGTGGTAAGAGTTCTTGCCTCACATACATGAAGCCCTGGGTTCGATTCCCCAGCACCACATATATAGAAAACGGCCAGAAGTGGTGCTGTGGCTCAAGTGGCAGCGTGCTAGCTTTGAGCAAAAAGAAGCCAGGGACAGTGCTCAGGCCCTGAGTCCAAGCCCCAGGACTGCCCCCACCACCAAAAAAAAAAAAAAAAAAAAAAGAAAAGAAAAAAATTCATGAAATAAATAAATAAAGTCAGAGCCTTCCTAAATGGATTTAGTACCCTTCGAAGAAAAATACTAGGCTAGATGGCTCTTTTATCCTAGATGAGAATAGAAGAAGTAATTAGCAATTTGTATCCAAAAAGGACCTTATCAGAAGCAGACCATGCAAGAATCACAAATGTAAGCTTTCATGAAACAAAAATGTGAGGAACAATGTTTGTTGTTTCTAAGCCTCTTATTCTATAATAGTTGTTAGAGTAATTTTATCACACTGTTGGTTAGGGCTTCAGCATATATATTTTTAGGGAAGGTAATTCACTCCATATCAAAATTTAAGAACAATGTAAGATGAAAATTTGGTCTGTGGCTATAATAAATGTCTCTCCCCAGAGATCTGCATTTAAAGTCTTGGCCTCCACAGAGTGGGTTTGCAAGGTCATGGACATTTAGAAAGGTCTATTAGAAAGTAATAAGAACATTGGGGAATTTGAAGAGAATTGTGTGACATGGGTCTCTTACACTCTCTTTTGTTTCTTTGCTGTAGATTTAACTGATTGCTTTTAGACATTTGTAATTTGAAAACTTGATAAGAGGCCCGAACAAATATGAGCCCTGTTGTTTTTTTTTACCCAAATGTTAATAGACCAGTACCATAGACAATTATCTGGCTCCTAGTAGCTATAAACTGCCATTATCCATCATAAGCCATGGTGTACTCTGCATTACAATGGAGTACGAGTATTACAGTTGTATTTACAGCCCTTTCTTGTTTTTTGAAAGTTAATTTCTAATTGTCTCCAAGGTTGTTTTAGCATGAAATGGTATCTTAAAACTACATACACATTTAACCACTATCTGACAAATGTACTTTCAGTAGAAATACTTAATAAAAATATAGTGGCTTTTTCTTACTTGAGGCATTACATGATACTTTTAGTCAAATGATAAATAAAGCAAAATTAGGAATGTATTTAATTTGTCATACACACAAAATTAGGAAAATATATGAGAGACAGTTAATACAGCATTCTAACTTAGCTGGAATAACAGGATTTAAAGAAAAGAACTCAAGAGGCCCAAAAATACAGAAGGAAAGTAATACAAGATGAAAGAAGGGACACAGTGTAACCACACAGTGCTATCACAAAGGTAAGTTTGTGTGACTGAAGTGGGCCTCTTCTCAGCATCAGCAAGTCCAATTGTTTACAATAATTTTATTTAATATAAACAAGAACATACAGAGTGAATGGAACAAGCAATCTGATTGTAAATAAAAGAAGTATATGGCCATAAAAGAAATGCAAATCAAAACAACATTGAGATTCCTTCTCACCCCAGTAAGAATGTCCTATATCAAGAAAACTAACAATAATAAATTTTGGAGGGGATGTGGCCAAAAGGAAACCCTACTTCATTGTTGGTGGGAATGTAAACTGGTTCACCCACTCTGGCAAGGGGTATGGAGATTCCTCAGAAGACTAAACATAGAGCTCCCTTATGACCCAGCAGCCCTACTTTTGGGCATCTACCCAAAAGACCACAAACAAGAACACACTAAAGCCACCAGCACAACAATGTTCATCGCAACACAATTTGTCATAGCTAAAAATATGGAACCAACCCAGAGGCCCCTCAGTTGACGAATGGATCAGAAAAATGTGGTACATATATACAATGGAATTTTATGCCTCTATCAGAAAGAATGACATTGCCCCATTCGTAAGGAAATTGAAGGACTTGGAAAAAATCATACGAAGTGAAGTGAGTCAGACCCAAAGAAACATGGACTCTATGGTCTCCCTTACAGGGAATAATTAGCACAGGTTTAGGCTAGTCACAGCAGAGGATCACAGGAGCCTAATAGCTATGCCCTATGAATGCATAAGATAATGCTAAGTAAAATGAACTCCATGTCATGGAATGAGTGTTTTATCACTGTTGTAATTACTTTCAACATGCCATGTGAAACCGTAGCTTCTATTGTTGATGATGATCCTCTTGTATCCCCTTCCTGTGGTTGTACCTACACTATCACTGTATCTTATCTGAGTACATTGGAAACTGTATATACTGGTATTAAAATTAGGAAAGTGAAAGGGAATACCAAAACCAAGAGACACAGGATAAAATAACAAACAACTAAAAAAGCAATGCTTGCAAAACTGTTTGGTATAAACCAACTGAACAATTTATGGGGGAGAGGGAAAGGGGGAGGGGGAGGGGGGGAATGAGGGAGGAGGTAACAAACAGTACAAGAAATGTATCCAATGCCTAACATATGAAATTGTAACATCTCTGTACATCACTTTGACAATAAAAAAGAAAAAAAAGAGGTATGTTAGTCCTTATAGAGAAGTTAAAACAGCCAGTGGGAAATGATATGGTACTCAAGAACCAAGAAACTGGTCCTTAATTAAAGTATGGGTTTGTTCTTATATTATTGCTCATTTCCATGACTGAAGCTAAATATTTTGCTCTGAAATTTACATATATACATATATATGCTTAGAATATGAGATGTATACATATTATAGATACATATATACTTATTTATAAACAAAACTGGCAATATTCTTCAAACTGGCAAAGCAGCATCATTTTTTGAGAACATAAATAATTCTTGCCCAAAATTAGTGTCTTCCAGCACTGTTGATCTTGGGCCTTTATTTTGTTTGTTTACTATACAAACTTAACAGGCTAAATAGACCCTCTACCTTATAACTAGTTTAATAGATGTTGAGAAATTGTTGTCTTTTCATTTGGACCTAGATAATACAAGTAATTTGTTGGAAAGAATTGTGAGTTACTATGGTTCATTATCAACCCGTTTAGACCAGAGTGAGAACTATTTAGACCAAATATTAAGAAGACTGGAGGATTATCACAGTAATGTCCCAGGTCCTAACTAGTCTTGATCTTACACATTAATTATTATAATATAATTTTAATATCTAAATGATTTTCCTGAACTAATTTTAAAGGACACAAGTGCCTTTTTCAGAGAGAAAAAAATGATGTTCTATTATTCAGACTTAATTATTTAGAGTTCTCTGCAAACCATTATTACATCCCATCATCATGCCTTCTGCACCAGTATTGAAACAATTGGCTGGAGCCACTGCTGATTGTAACATGATGATGAGTTCAGCTTCCTCCCACCTGCTCACCCAGGTGTCTCAGCTCAGCAGTTCAGTTCCCTACAGTGAGCCCTGATGGTAGCTCTGAGGTTGCCAATGCAGAAAGAGTGAAATCTTATTGACTGTGTATCTCATCTTCCCATGGTAAGGCTTTAGAAAGAGTCTAGGGCCATACTTCTTTCCTTTTCTGTATCTTCCTTTCCCCATAATTCAAACTAACTTTCAAGGAACTCTCAAAAGAATCTTCAAATCTTAATACAAGTTATAATTGTGAAGCTATGTAAACTGTTTTCTGTCCTTAAAGGAAATTTATACTGTATGAAATCATTTCAAAAAGCAGTAAAATACTCTAATGTTTAGAATAATTGGTGGAATATTTAAAATTTCTGAAGTAACCTTAACTAAATTTTCTTATTTTAATTTAATTATTGTAAAGATGTTATTCAGAGGGATTACAGTTACATAAGCCTGGTAATGCGTATGTTTCTTTTTGAACAATGTTAAGTTTTCTGAAGATGAACTAATAATATGCGGTCACACTTGCAGTCTATAAACATTCCAAACATCCTTAAATCATTTTTTATTTGCCCTTTAAAAATATTTTGCTCTATTAATAATTAGAATTTGTTTTAGATTGGTATTTTTCATTATTATTATTATTATTATTTAGTACTGGAAATTGCACCCCAGGTTTCACATTCACTTGGGAAGCATCTATACCAGTGAGCTATGTCCCAACATTTGAGTGATTATTTTTTAATATCATGTTTTTTCCTCTATGAGGTAGATTTGAAAGTTTTTGACTTCTTTAGTTATTTTAAACATTATTCTGATTATGGCTATATGTAACATAGAACTTCAATAAGCAAACCTAATGGTCTGAGTTTCTCTAGCTCTTATTTTTTAACTCTTCATAAATCTCTATAGATTACCTTATAAGTATCAAAGTTGGCTAATATGTTTTGGTCTCAAAATATTACATAATCTAGCTATGACATTCAATTCTATAAATACCTGAAATCTTAATTCTTCCTTCCTTCCTACAGTGTTTCCTAAAATGTGACTCCTTTTGCAGTCATTTTCCATGCAAATAATGACTTAATTAAACATGAACCTCAGTAATGATCTCTTTCAGATTCAGCAGGAGACTAGTTTTACTTTCAAGAAATCTATTACCTCTTAATGATGATATCTGGAAGAGAAGAATAATTCCAACAATAAGAGATATATTTTCAAGTGCCAAATTCTACTGTATATAAACATATCCTTAGAAATATAAATACTATATCCTCTGTCATCTTTCCTATTTAACCAGTTACCCACCATGGCCTCATCTAATAACCATGACACTGTATTGTGTCATCATGTTAGGTACTACTAAAACATTTCATTTAGATACTTCATAGAGAATTTTTTATATAATTTCTCTATCATCCATTAGTGTTGTGTTCTAGAATAATAGGGGTCTGGCAGTGTATGCTTTACAAGCTGTGAGCTTAAATCATTTATTTCCTACCACATATTTGAAATCATATTCTAAACCTGATGAAGATATAAGTATTTATATATTTTAATGGATTAATAAAAGGTACTTGGGTAATAGATTTCCCTGGCAAACTAAGCCTATAATTTTATACTTAATATAAATAAAAATTTTGTTATGATTGACTAAAGTAGTTGCCCCAATACTGCCAATAGTTTCAGCAAGCAGCTTCATAAGGTGTAGTTGTAGTACTGGCTACCATTCAGATGATGACAGGTGGCACAGAAAGCACACAATAGAATCTTCCATCTGTCCCCTATTTGTTATCCAAGGCTTAAAGGGCAAAGCGTGTTTTTGTTCCATACACTTCACTTTTCTCCATTTCAACACCATTAAAAAATACTTTAAAAAGTAAAGCAGTCTTAGAAATCTTGAAGGTTAAAACCATGTGCTTCATCTTCTCTTGCTTTTCAAGAGAGTATCCAAGCTTTTTCCTTCTGCAAAGCTGAATTCTAACTTAAGACCTAAACCATGATCTACGGAAGATAACTGACCTAGTAACTTTACGAAAAACCCAAGGTCATTGTGTAAGCTTTAGAGTTGGATACTACTCATTATGGAAACAAAATTATATTACTAACAAGGAAAGAACATTATGATAGATGGAAGGCTGATAATTTAAATTTTTCATATAAGAAAGTATATTTTTGAATACGCTTTCCAATTATAATCAACTTGAGTTTTTCTTTAAAGTTTTACCACAATTCTTTTTTCTATAACATTTTCTGTGGTACTATGATGTGGTAAAGACTAAAATCTATATAAAGACATGAAATATGTAGTTATCATTTTTCTAAGATTCTATCATTTCACGTTGCTTTCTCTCACACCATGTAGTCAGGGGAAACCTAGATGACCATGAATGAAGGCCATATTCTTTAATTTTAAGAACATTTATCCAAATGAATTGGCTTAATCTAATAATCTCATTTTCCATCAGTAATTTCTAAATCCTAAATATTTATGACATGGTTCTATGTTCTATCTAATGAACAAAATTAACTATGTCTCTTCTTTTTGGAACTTACAGGGTAGCATGGCAAATAATACATGTTTTGCTGTACCAATGATTAGGAAATACTAAATGGTGTAAGAGAAGTACACCTGCTTTTAATTCTTCTTTGCTCATTTATTTTATGCTGAAACTTAAACTCTGATCTTGCTCAGCTTACTTCCTCACAGGGGCATTCTACCACTTGAACCATGCCTCTAATCCAACCTTTTCATGGTTATTTGGAGTCTTAGGAACTTTTTTGCCCTAGTTGTCTTCTAATTGATATCCTCCAGCTCTTAGTCTTGTGAGTTTCTATGATTAAAAGTGTGTGCCATGGGTGCTCAGTATATGTTTTCAACCTGAAAGCAAGCAGAGATTACTTGCCAGTAGGAAACCATGAAAATGAGCTTTAAGAAGATATGCAATATAGATCAAAGTATGAGAGCTTTAGAAGTGCAAAGAATTATCCAACTCTAAGAGCAATATGAGTGGAGATGTATAATACATAACATGGGGCTTTTGAATGCTTAGTTTGTCTCAAAGTATTTCTAGGATGAATAATATGAATAATATAGGAAAAGTAAGTTGTAGTTGAGCAATAGTCACATTGTTCCCAAACTTGTATTCTCAGAGTGACCATCAGAATCTATTATACACAAATACCCTGGATGTGTCAAAGGAAACTCTGACTCCAGTTTTGAGTTTTGTGGGAAATGTTTATGAAGGAACCCGGAGGATGTTGAATAGATATCTACAGAAAAAGTTTGGGGAGCTCTTGAATACTAAGAAAGAAGTAGAAAACTCCTCTTAATTTGGTAAGCAATGAATAAGCACTAGGGTCAGGAATGGGCTGTTAGAAGATTCCCCTTCTGTGGAAAAAGATGATGTGTACACTGAAAATACAATGAGAAAAGTCACACTTAAATGAATATTGTCTATCTTCAACTGTGTGTGTGTGTGTGTGTGTGTGTGTGTGTGTTGGTAGTAGGGCTTGAACACAGCACTTGAACTCAGGTCCTTTAGCCTTCTTTGCTCAAGATTGGCCCTGTACCACTTGAGCGAGACCCCCACTTTTGGCTTCTTCTTGCTTAAGTGAAGATAATAGTCACATGGACTTTCTTGGCAGAGCTGATTTTGAACCATGATACTCAAATCTCAGCCTCCTGAATAGCTAAGATTATAGTTTTAAGCCACTGGGGCCTGGCTTACTTCTTAAAGTATATCTACAATATGAATGTTTGATATCATGGGAAACTGTCCTATAAGTGATAATTTTTCTATTGCAAAAAAAAAACATATTTGAATGGACAGTAAATAAGCAAAAATAGGTAGTCCATCAAACAGATCTGGGGCTTTAACTCAGGGCTTCTGTGCTATGCTTGAGTTTTGTTTTGTTTTTTTTTTTCCAGTCAAGAATAGGGCTATAATACTTGAGCCATAGCTCTACATCAGTGGTTTTTTGTTTATTTGTTTCTGTTAATTGGCGATAAGGGACTCATGGACTTTCTGGATGAAACTGGCTCAAACCACAATCCTCAGCTTCCCGAATAGCTAGGATGAAAGGGGAAAGAAACTTGTGTCCAGTTTGATTTTGCATATGTTGAATTCAAGTTTCTAAAATTTGCTCTGTAAATATGATTCTGAAATTCAAAAGCGAGGAAAATTTTATATAGTTCATGTAAATAATGTATTCATAAACATAGAGATGGATGATCTTTGAGTCTACAGAAAGAAGCAATTAGCTTTGGGTCTTGGACAATATCTAGATCAGAATTCGGGTAGCAGCCAGGAGTCAGTGAAAAAGCAGATACTATTCTAGTGTAATCAGAAAGGAAACCAGTATTATGGAGATAGACAGTGGAACTGAGGAAGTTTACTGTGAAATACTATGGTAAAGATGGTACTTGGAAACTGTACATAATGATCAATAAGGGTTTTAGAAATAATGCTTTTCTTCATTTTATTGGATTGGGTTGATTGTATTGGACCAAATTATAATTGGCTGACAAATATGTGGCTGATTGACAAGCAAAGAAGCACATCTCTTTCACATTGTTTTATGATAGAAAGGAATTATAAGTAGGGTAACAAATGAAGGAAATACTGGGAGAGAGAAAGGTAAAAATGAAAGAAACCATCGCTGTGATAAGATTGTGTAAACTGCTTGACCACCTGAGGTATGGAAGGTTCAAGGAATGTTCAAGGTTAAGCCTGTGCCCTCCCTTGTGTAGGTGTATCCACCTGCATCATGTGAGCCCCAACAAATCTATGTGCCAATTCTAACTAAAATGATAGGTTGGTTCAAACAGATACTGTGAGACAGACTGTAACTCCATTGGCCACCTGCGTGTGACTTAGCATGCTCTGTAAGTGTAACCCGATTGGCCACCTGTGTGTGTGGCAGGTTTGACTATGTGATGTTTGCCTTTATAACCAGGGCCTGAAAGGCCTCACGTGGTCGCAGTTTCAGCTCCTGAGTCTGGGCTGTGACCCTGGCCAGTCGGTTCACTTTTTACTTCTCCAATAAATCCATCCTTTTATCATCTTTTTGCTGGAGACTGAGTGGTGGACTCTAGGAGGAAGCAGGAATCCCCTCCCTTTGGGGGAGTGACTCCATTACAGAGTCAAAGGCAGCAATGCTGAATGATGCCTTGCTCCTTCCTCACAAAAGCTAAGAGCACAGAACTGAATCTGTTCCTTATTTAGATTTGTTCACCATGTCCATTTCTTTAGCCACTAGCCACATTTTATGTGTTCCTATTACCACTGACCTTTTTATTGGGATTGTCATCTCCTTAGTCGCCATTTTCTCTATTGTATTTCACCTTCTATCTAGTGACCTTCGCAATACTCATTGAGAAGCATCTCTATCTTTTCTCCATTTTTCCATCTCCTCTGCATATACAATCTCATCTACTTCTTCCATAACACAACACTCTCCTTTTTAAGAAGGAAAGTATATGGTGATGTCAGTGACATACTTTGAAATTTAAGAAAATAACCAAGTGAAACTCATCATTCACTTTAAGAGATTGTCAAGGGCATCTTAGTCACAGCACACAGTCTTCTCTATATAACATCATCGGAAAGAAATCCTTGTCTCATTTTTATTCAACAATAGAAATGCTTCTCCTGAGGATTTGTGTAGCTAATTTCTTTTTTGCTTATTTGTTTGCATTTATGGGACATTTTGAATTGTGTAACCGACCCAATAAATGATTAACTAAAACAAACAAAGAAACCAAAGAAAAAGAGTGTTTACAGGAGAAAGTAGCATTGGGTATGTGGTAGGGACACACTTCCCATGCAAACTTCAGTGAGTGAAGAAAAGAAGGAAATGCACTTGGGAAGTGAAAATCAAATCCGTTAAAGAGGTTATAAAGGTCTGAGAGTCTAACCATGTTCTACTTATAGAATGCTAGAAGATTCTTTGTCATCCTGATATTTTGAGTTTATAACCAGCTAAAATTCTAATATAAAGAACACAGGAAAAATGTATTGAGGAATATAGTGAGATTCCATTGGGTAGAAAAGATTTTTGAGGTGCATAAGGGCATCCCTAAATACATCCCACTATTAATTAAGTGTATTGCTCAAGGGAACCAATGGTGAAAGGAGTTAACATTTTCAAAAGGTGAGATCTGAAGCTACAAAATGAAATCAATCCAAATAAATGGTATAGGAGAATAAAGGAAAAAAATCATTACTGTCTCCTTTTCTATCTGATATCTGAGGATTAGATGGGTAATGGTTAGGCCAAGGAGAAAGTAGGAAAGAGCACAGATAGTGAAAAAAATCATAGTAAATTGAAAAAAAAACACATATAATTTAATGGGCTTTAATGCCCTTGGTTTTCATGAGAATTATCTTTTTAGGAAAATAAATACTGAAGTAGTTTAACAGTGTCAGATAAATGTAGAAGCTTATGAGTATAAACTATCTTTTAAATCTTTGCTTGAGGAAATACAAATGGCAAAGAGGTCATATTCTCTGAGGATAACATTACAGAGAATATTGCAATATAAAACAATAAGTCTGTTTTTCATTACTTATACCATAAAGTGACTTATTTCCCTCACAATTTTTGAGGCTGAAATTTTGCATACCATAGTACTGGCTCTAACAAGAATCTCTTTGGTAGATTGCCCTGAAGGAAGATGTCACCATAATGGTGGGGGTGCCTATAAAAGGGAGCAATCACATTCAGTGACAGGAGGAAACTGGATGGTTCTTTTTTTAAATTGATTTATCATGAAAATGATGAACAGAGTTTCATACATAAGGCAGTGAGTACATTTCTTATCAAACTTGTTAACTCCTCTCTCATTTTTCTCCCACCTTCCCCCACTCCACTCCTCCCAAGTTGCACAGTTGGTTACAGCATATAGTTTTGTAAGTATTGCAGCTGCATTGTTTCACCTTTTACCCTTTGCCTCTCCATTTTGATATTCCCCTTCCCATCCCTAGTTCCAATAAACGTATATAGAATACCCAGGATACGAACATCTGTTACAGTGACATCAGAGGTAAAACCATAAGAAAGAAAAACAAATGAAAATGACATAATTTCACATGGTATGTTGAACATAACAACAACAATGATAAACCACTTATTTCCATAACTTAAAGTTCATTTTGCTTAACATCATCTTATGTGTTCATATGTGCATAGCTATTGTGATCTTCTGCTAGGACTATCCTAGGCATGTCCTAATTATTAATAATGAGGGAAACTATAGAGTCTTTGTTTCTTTGGTTCTGGCTCACTTCACTTAGAATAATTTTTTCCCAAATCTTTCTTTTTCCTTAAAAATGAGTCAATGTCATTTTTCTGATAAGAGGCATAGAATTTCGTTGTGCATATGTACCACATTTTATTGATCCATTCATCTACTGAGGGGCATCTGGGTTGGTTCCATATTTTAGAATAAGCAAGAACAGTGCTGAAGAATATCAATACCAAACTTCAAACTCTATTACAATGCTATAGTAATAAACACAGCTTGTTTTGGCATAAGAACAGACCTGAGGACCAATGGAATAGAACTGAAGATCCAGACATGAACCTGCAGAACTATGCCTATTTAGTCTTTGACAAAGGAACTAAAAAATTGGAAGGGAATACCAAAATCGAGAGACACAGGGTAAAAAAAAGACAAACAAATCCAAAAGCAATACTTACGAACTGTTTGGTGAAAATGATCTGAACAACTCATGGGGGGGAAGGGGAAAGGGAAAGGGGGAGGGGAGAGGGGGGAATGAGGGATGAGGTAATAAACAGTACAAGAAATGTATCCAATGCCTAATGTATGAAACTGTAATCTCTCTGTAATTCAGTTTGATAATAAAATATATATATATATATATATATATAAACTTCATTGCTATGAGTAACAAACTGGCATGTATTTAAAAAGATAAAAAAATGATGGAAAGAAACAAAAAAAATAATAAATTTAAAAAATAGGATGGAATAAAGACAGCCTCTTCAACAAATGGTGCCGGAAAAATTTGTTAAAGACCTGTAACAAACTAAAGCTAAATCCTTACATATCACCCTGCACTAGAATCAGTTGGAAATGGATTGAAGACCTTGGGGTAAAAATCAGATACCCTGGTAACAAACAGTACAAGAAATGTATCCAATGCCTAACGTATGAAACTGTAACCTCTCTGTACATCAGTTTGATAATAAAAATTTGAAGAAAAAAAAAAAGATTGCAGGAAGAAATAGGAGAAACACTTGGGCTCCTTGGCACAGGAAAACTTTCTTAATAAAGGCCCAGAACCACAACAAATCAAAGAAAGGTTGCACAAATGGGCTTGCATCTAACTGCTGATCTTTTGCATGGCAAAGGACATTGCTTGTGGGATGGATCTTTTTATGATAGTGTGCACAGGGACTCACTTAGGGTCCTAGGAGAAATAACTACTGTAACCAGTAAGCCACCAAAAGCTTCATACTAGGTTCCTATGTCCTGTCTACCACCAACTCTACACAGCTACAGTGAGGACCATAAACTTTTGCAGAGCTGTACTCATACCAAATCCAAATCAGAGCAATAAGATAAAATATAGTTCAGAAAATTAGGGTAAAAAACACATATCTGTTAATCCTAGAATTCTAAGTCTACTTTAAGTCCAAGCAAGGGTATTGGGACTGCACTGTACATGAAACTTGAAATCATCAAGATTGTTGGTATCTGCAGCTTACTAAATATATTGTTCCATCATAATTGTCTGTGGAGAACTGTACAAGTGCTCAATAAAGCTCTCTGTGTATATTGATTTGTCTTATCCTGTGGTTACTCTGCTCCCAAGAACTAAAATCCTAGATTACTTGAAAAACTGAGGATTTTACTAGTTAGATTTGATGTTTACTCCTTGCCTTAGCAGTCACAAGTTATATACAGGGAATTTCATGATCGAATACCAGATTTTGACTCAGGTTAAGTTCTCAAAATGTTACTCTAAGTGTTTACCGAGATTCAGCTTATCTTGGCCTTTAGAATGGAAATAATTTATTTTTTTCAGAATATCTTTTATTTGGTTAGCTACTGACCTCTCCGGCTTAAAAAATATTAAGAAAAATCTACTGCATAACCATTATATTTTGTTTTTTCTAGTAGAAGATATCTTCTCTTCAAGTGTAACTGGATAGCTTACCAAATAGCTTGATTCAACTGACCCACTCTGCCACTATCAATATTCTTAGTATCAAGAAAGTCAGATGACCTGATATAAGTAAATAGGAGAAGTTTATAATCTCCCTATGCTCATGGATATCTATCACACCTCCACTGCTAGTTAAACAAAATAAATGAGGATAACTTGAATAATTCTTTTTTCTATTGTTATTGTAAAGGTGATGTACAGAGGGGTTACAATTACATAAGTCAGGTAATGAGTACAATCCTTTTAATGTGAAGAGGGGTACAGTTTCAGAGGTAAGGCAGTGCATACCATATCTAACTTGTTACTTCATCCCCCTCCATACCAGACCCCTCCCCGTCTCCCCCCCATGAGTTGTAAACTTGGTTTACAGCATATAATTCTGTAATTATTGCTGTTGTATTATACAACATCCTCATCCCTTGTTTTTCCCTCCCAACCCCTGCTGCATTTGTTGATTCTTTGTCCCACCATATCTGTTAACCTCCCCTCCCCAAAACAAATAAATTTACCCACAAGACAAAAGGTACAGAAAACCAAAACAGTGACAAAGAAGGGGGAAAATAAAAAGAAAAAAAAAAACTATTGTTTCCATTTCTTAGAGTTCCTTTTTTTTTTTTTTTTGGCCAGTCCTTGGCCTTGGACTCAGGGCTTGAGCACTGTCCCTGGCTTCCTTTTTGCTCAAGGCTAGCACTCTGCCACTTGAGCCACAGCGCCACTTCTGGCCGTTTTCTGTATATGTGGTGCTGGGGAATCAAACCCAGGGCCTCATGTATAGGAGGCAAGCTCTCTCGCCACTAGGCCATATCCCCAACCCCTCTTCGGGTTCATTTTGATAAACATCATTTATTATGATCATATGCAAATATCTATTGAGCCTTTGTGATCCTCTCCTAAAAATATCCTCCTTTGGTCTCACTGTGTGAATGTCTAAAATACTGTATACTTTATCATGTGCAAGTGTATTTTTTGTTTTTTACTATATAGTTTGTTTTCTTGTAGATTTATAGGCACATTCTAGTTACAACAAATGAGGAAAACCATGCAACCTATGTTTCTTTGGGTCTGGTTTACTTCTTTTAATGTAATTATTTCCAAGTTTATCCATTCTCTTACTAATGGTAGAATTCTCTAAGATACTTCTCAATAGTAAAAAAATAAACAAACACATTAAGCAAAAAATAAGGCCAGGAACCTTCTCATTTAAGAGTTTTATTGTTTCCTTGGCAGCTTTTAGAACACCTGATTTTCAAATGTGATACTTCTTGAATTAATGACACTATATAAGTAAATTTGGGTGAACAGAGTGGGAGTAGGAATAAATGATCCACTAAGGGAAGATAATTTATTATTTTCTTAGCTAACCATGGGTATCATGAAGATATTTTCATTTGATTAACACTTTTCCCACTAGTTTATAGTCTATAATGCAGCTAGTCCATATCCATTTCTACTGCATGATTTCATCCTCAAAGGTAATTTTAATTAAAGTTCTACTTCTTTTATGCATTAATTAGATGGAGATAAGGTGTATATTTTTAGTCCAGGAATATATCTCAAGCTGTTTCTCATATGTTTGCTCTTGGTCAATCCTTATGACATTTTTTCTTTTATTTTGTTACCTAAGTGTGCTCTTCTTAGCTTTTAAACCCAATAGTATTTTGAAAAACATTTAGTCCATGTGGTTTATTACTTTAGCTCTTACACATCACATTTTATCACTTCTGTGTATTGTAAAAGTTTCTTGATTCAAAAGACACTAAGCAGCTTAGTGAGTATTTAAAGTATCTTACTCTGGGAGAAATAAAATTTGGGCAATTTGTGCCAATTCCATAATTTTGTCATTTTGACTTAATTTAGCTCAGAATTTAGAAGCCACAGGAGTGGTATATCTGTATTTATGGTTTCATTAGCCTCAAATCTTGCAACTTAGCTACTACAAGCTACTAGACTATTTTCATTTGCTAAAAAAAGAGATCCTTAGTATCCTCCAGCTTAAACTTATATTTAATCATAGAAGGAAGAATAACCAAAGTAAAAATGATTTTTTCTTTAGTAACTAATGTTTAGGAAAATAACATTATCTTCTTCTAAAATCACAAACATTTTCTAGAGAGAAATATTCCATTATGACAGAAGTTGGAGAAATATGACATAGTTCACTGGTTGGGACAATTAGCTCAATTTCACTGTTTGAATCCAGATTTCATTATTCTCTTGTTCTATGATCATTAGTATGCATCTTATGGCTGCTCCATCAGTATCAGACTTGTGAAGAAGTATTATTTTTTTTTGGTGGGGGGGAGGCAGTCCTGGGGCTAAACTTAGGGCCTGAGCACTGTCCCTGACTTCTTTCTGCTCAAGGCTAGCACTCTACCACTTGAGCCACAGTGCCACTTCTGGCCTTTTCTATATATGTGATGCTGAGGAATCGAACCTAGGGCTTCATGTATAGGAGGCAAGCACTCTTGCCACTAGGCCATATTTCCAGCCCCGAAGAAGTAGTATTAAAGTCCTTCATTTTATGTTTGCTTGGAAGCACACACACACATATGTATATATGTATGGGGGGAGGAGAGACAGAGAGAAAGAGAACCAGAGAGATACATAGATGATAGATAGATAATTAGATAGATAGCTAGATAAATTCATACATACATATACATACCTACATACACCTCATATTATGAAGACATTTTCCCTCCATCCTGCATTTAGCCCTCTTTCACAGTCAGCAAGCCTTCTTTACTTCCTTCCTCCCTCTCTATGTTTCTCCTTTCCTACCTTTTTCTCTCTCTCTTTCTTCCTTCATCACTTCCTCTCTTCTCTACTTCTGTCTGTCTCTGCCTCCCCTCTGTCTTTCTCTCTTTTCCTTCTCTAAATATCTAAAAAACTGCTGTTTTCTCTACATTAGCCAGGGTTTCATTTTCATTGCATGGAACACAACACTATATTTTATGTTATAGTGCACCTTTTTAATAAACCATTCTCTCTGTTGTATATTGAAGATAATATGTTGGTTACTGTGGTGTCCAATATCATCCAAATTTAAGCAGATCCAAATTGACAAAGTTTTGTTTGTTGAGAGCCAATAAGGCTGTTTCTCTTCACTGTCCAAAGCACCCTTATTTTTCATACCTCTGAAATGGTGTCCAGCCCATTTCTGTTTCTCAGCACTGATATAGTTCCATGCCTCTACTTAACAGCCTCACTGTCTCAATTTTGTGAGTAGTCTAAACACATTATCACAGCTAGAGGCACAGTGCAGTGGATCTAGATTTGGAAAGCAACACTTCTCATCCTTATTTCATGACCTATTAGCAGATTGAACCTTGGCTAATTCTGTAAGTTATGTTATCACTGCCTCTCTCCACAATAAGGAGAGACACCAACTCTTTTTCTTCCATCATGTCGATACTTTAGAGTTAGGAACCTCAGTATTTCCTATTTCTGCTTGTAGAAATTTTCCAAAAATCAATGAACAAAGGTGTTACCTCACCTTTCAACAGGTGAGACAAGCACCACAGATCTCACCATGCTGAAACAAAGGTGTTCACAGGGCTGGACTCCTGAATAGGCCTTAAGGAAACAATCAGTAACATTGTCTTCTTCTGCGCCTTGAGGCTTCTTCTAAGTCCTTGCAAGAAGCCTTGGAACTGAAGAACCTGCAAGCAAGAGACATTTATCATTTTCTCACCACCATGTTTCTCTAACTATACCTGGAAAACTTTCTCCACATTTTATGCATCCTGGGCTTAGACTGACCCAAACAGAATCCCGAATGCTTTCTCCACTTAGAAGTCCTCACTGTCAATTGAATCTGAAAAATTCCTTTTGTAGTAAAATGTAGCATATTCACAGGTTCTAAGAGTTGGGTTGTGAATAACTTTGGGTTCAACTTTGACATTCTCAGTTTAAAAATTTTCAGAATGTTTGGTATTGCTTGTGATCAATCATTTTAATTCCTTACTGTTCAACTTTTTTGTCTCTTTGGTGGTATTGGAGTTTTAAATCTGGCCCTCAGACTTGCTCAGCTTGCTTGTTTCACTAGAAAAATACCACTTGAGGAGACTTTTCTGGACTACTGGCTCCAAACCTGAATCCTCAATATCTCAGTCACTTTAGTAGTTAGAATTTATAGACGAGAGTCACTAGTGTCTAGCCTCTCAAACTCCTATTGAACCTCATGAATGTCAATGTTCAGATCAGTTCCATTAACAGAGAATACTATCAATAGGCAAGTTCTCAAATCTTGCTTGTTATCGGTGTGCCATAATGTGAATCACTTGAAGATACACTCTTGTCAAGATCAGGCCTGTGGAGAAGAGTAGCAAACGATAAGAGAATGGCTGTTTTGATTTTGTGTGTGTGTGAGCTGAGATCACAAGTGTTCTGAAGGGTTTTCTATTTAGCAACAAAGATGCCTCCGAGTGAAATCTAAAAGTATACTTGGGTGACATAATGATTATCCCTTTTACTCGGAATGCAAATATATGCAAACAGGAAGCTTGTATGAGAATGGTTCATATATACTAGGTGAACTGAATTTTATCACAGTAGATTCCCATTTTCATAAAACAGGCTTGTTTAAATTAGAAAGTTACCTCATTGTTAATTTTATTGATGTAACTAGAAAGATTCTTCTCAGTAGAGTTAAAAGAGTAAATGGTATTATTGAAATGGTATTATTGCAGGATGATATAGAAAAATGTAGTGAGAGTAAAGGAAGAAGGAACATTGTCCAAAAAGAAATGTACTCATTACCTGATTATTAAAAGATAACATTTCTGAAATTCACTTTCATAATAACAATAAAAATACTTAATAAAAAGAAAGAAACATTACACGTAATGAATTTTTTATCCGACACTCTTTTTAAAATGGTGGTCTTTATATAAAATTACAATTTCCCCTAGTATATGAAAGGAAAATCATATTTTATATATGTTAGTGAAATTTCATCAGACATCTAAAAACATATCTATGTCTCAATTTGCCATGAATTGTTTGGATGTGAGCTATGTTAGTGAGCTGAGATTGCTTATATAAATCAACTTTCAAACACAACATAAGGCAAGGCAGAATCACAGCATCATTACATTTCCTTATGTGGTAGACATTATACAACCTCAAAGCCTAAGTACCACAGAGTACAACCATCTTCTATATACACACATTAGAAAATGAAATGAGATTAACAAGGAAGAAGATGAAACTCACTGAGAGGAAGATGTAGTACAACTTTGGCAACAGGAATTAGTGAAGGGAGACTGTCCATATAATTATTAAAACAAGGAATTTTGAAATTTAAAGTCAAAGTCTAATGCTACAACATTAACTACAATCTTTGAACATACAACTCTGCAGCAACAATACCTCTACAAGCAGAATAGTGAAATCTAAGAGGAGTGTGTTTCAGACACTAAATTTTAGTGCCAGGGTATCCAATTTGTTTGACATCAAAGCTTCTGCTTTATCTTCCTTCAAAGAAAATGGATTCTGCCAAACAATTGTTATTAAAAAGAATCTTTGACATACTTGATACTCTAGATAGAAGACACTGAGGTAGCAAAAGTATCTTTTGATGGCTAGATGTTGTTGTTAGTTATTTAAACACCATTGTACTGTATAGATAAAGTTATACTTTTAATGGATATCTGTTCACATACCAGATTATCTCAATCAAAAAATAAGTCTTACATTGTCCCTATTATGATGTCTTAGGTATTTGTAATAATTCCTATTGAAGCAATAAGATGCTGAGAAAACACATATTTATGATTTTTTTACATAGCCTGATGGGCCAACATGTGTATGAACTTGTACACACACACACACAGACACACAGAGACATACAACCAAGTAGTATCACAATTAAATGGAAGTTAGACCTATAGGAGAATTGTGCGTGTCCACACTAGCTTTCACCTTGAAAGTGTGTTCTTATTTCCCTTGATCTGTAGTTTCTGCTTTAAAGGCTGCCTGGGGCAGAGAGAGCAAAAGTTAAAAAACAGATCTGGCCAAAGATATGAGATCTAATATGAGATCACAATAAAAACTAGACTGTCAAAGGACAACATCCTTGTATAAAGGTGAATGAGAGAAAGAAGCCCTGAAACATAGGGGATAGCAAGAAAGCTTTGGCCTCTCAGCCTTGTTGCTGAGATCAGGGGAACAGATATACTTTGGGAATTAGCTATAGCCTTGGGCTGAGAATTCATAATCACACAAAGCTTTATATCAGTTAGATAACTTCTGGTGGGGGAGAATAAGGAAACCATCCTGGGAGATTGTGAAATGATCCTGGGTTTGTTCTTTTCAGTCAAGGGGAAAAAACCCACCTTACGAGATACAATGAGGGGTAATAGTATCTCAGCTTTACCCAGGTATCATTGAATTTTCATACATCTTCTTCAAAAGTAATAAGAACCATTTCACCAGTACAAGAGAAGCTGGAGGAACCATAAGCAAAAGAAACAGACCTAGAAAGACTTTAAATGTTATAGATGGTAAAATATTAAATAAAAGGGTTATCTTTATTTAACAAGGGGTGGAAGATTGTGAAAAATAGCCAAGAAGACTGAAAATAAAAGCCGAACAGATCTAAAATTCACATATAGTAACTGAGGTCTGGTGGTATGACTCAACTGGAAGGGTGCCTGCCTAGCAAGACCTAGATCTGAACTCAAGTCCCACTTTTACCAAAGAAATATAATAAATGAAGTTGGAGACATGATTCACTCTCTCCCCCAAATTATATAGTTCATTTAAAACATAGTGTGTATGGGTTTCACTGCAGAATCTGTCTACTCTTTGTCAGGAGGGGAAAAACTGGCAAATAATGAGGGAATGAGGGGTGACAGTATTTAAAAGGAAATCTATTCATTACTTGACTTACATAACTAACTTCTTTGTACATCATCATTATAATAAAGTTTTAAAAGTAAAAAGCTAAAGAAAAAAATGATACAGTATTGTGAATAAGATTGTTTTTCTTATTTCCTCAGCATGTTCCATAGTGATCAAGAAAAAGCTAATGATATTTTTATATTGATTTTATATCCTGCTACTTTGCTAAAATCATTATCAGATCAAAAAGTTAACTAATATGGTCTTGAGTGTGTCTGAGAATGAGGTCGTGTTACCTGTAATTGCAGATAATTTGGCTTCTTTCCTATTGGTTGTTATTTACTTCTACTCTTGCTTATTTCTAAAGCTAAGAATTCAGGCATCATATTGAATAATTGTAGAGAGGGTACACTTCCCTGATAATTCCTTATTTTTAGAGGAAATAGCCTCAGTTTTCCCATTAAGTATAATCATCATTTTAGGCTTGTCATATATGCCCTTCATTATGTTGAGTTATGTACCTTTGATTCCTAGTTCCTCTAAAAGCTTTTATAAGGAAAGAATATCAAAGGAATTTTGTCAAAGGCATCTGTATCTATTGAGATGATCATGTGAATTTTCCCCAGTTCTGTTTATGTGCTTTATTATGCCTATTGATTTGCATATGTAAAATATCATTTTAAAATATTTGTTGTCAATAACTATGAATATCATTTCCTCTCTATACAGTAAATCTGCTGACAACATATTCTAATTTTAACAATTTAAAAATATCTTATTTTTATGCTGCAGAAACCATGTATTTCATTTTTTAAATAAATAGAAATCATTCTATGTTTTCTAAAGTCAGAGATTGAACAAATATGATTGGGCAAGCATACACCTATAATCTTAGCTACTCAGGAGACTGAACTCTATGCATCTCTGTATGAAGTCACCCCAGTACACAAATCTGAGAGACGCTTATTTCCAATTAAGCAGCAAAATGACAGATATAGGCATGTGGCTCTCACTTGTTTTGTTATGATCAAAAAAACTTAGTGAGACTTCAATCCTGAAGCTCAAGCCCCAGTACTAGCATAACAATAATAATAAAGAATAAGGATAAAGTTTAAAAAATGCTAGATCAGCCCCTTAGATAATAAAGCTTCAATAATAGGAATTCAATGGCATTTTGTTAATTTGGAAAGCTTCTTTAACTCCTGCCTAATTCAGTAGCATTCTACCTTTCTCTTGAGTTCTGTGTATGTGTGTATATGCTTGAGTGTGTGTGTGTGCACATGTGTATTCAAATAATTCCTGTTATTTGCATGCAATTCAGAAGTCAACCTTTCCTACTCTGATATCTGTCATAAAATGTGCATGATATCCTGTGGATGCTCTTGAAGAATACAACACACCTGCTTTCCTCCTGATGTATAGTTATACCTCACTCTGCCTCTGAAATTGCTCTACCTTTTAACATCTTCCCAATAATACTTGTTTATTTGAAACTATTGTTTTATTTAGTGTTCTACTTTCAACTGCAGTCATTTTCACAATTGAACAAATTCTCATTCTTATTTTCTTACTGATAGCTAATGGTGGAGGGCATTCCTCTGAGACAAACATTTGCCAAATACTGCTCTTTGTTTTACAAAGAAAATACTTTTCGGAAATATGAATTTACTTCTTATTTTTAAAGGGACTGAAGACTCTAGCAATACTGCAGATATTGATTTCTATTTTATCCTTTTACCTCTGGTGGCTTTTACTTCACTGATTCATTGTAAAACCCTAAATAATGATTTTTTCAAAAAACAAGAAGGTGTGACAAATATAGCTGTGGTACAGCACAGGATACTGTACTGTGTAAAGTACTGTGTAAAGAACTTGGAAGTTTTCTTATGTTACTTCATCATTATGGGCACACTATATGTTCATGACTTGATGGTTGTTTCCTTTAAGAATTGCTTTATGGTCTTTAAAATTAAATATTGAAACACTGATGAATCTAATATTGAAATGTTAAAAATATTAAAAATGGATAGTGAAAAGCTTTAGTGATAAAAGATCAATACCAAAAAAGCATTTCACACCAATTTTACCACCTCAGATATGTTGCACCTCCTCATGAACGTCTGATTATTACTGTAATATAATCATTTCTATTTATAATCAATTTTTATTGTTCTTAGTATGATTTTTGTTAAGTCCTCTGACTGCTGTAGTCTGTGTACCGCGTGAAATCCTCTTAAAATTGAGACCAGGTGATGAATTAGGCCTATTGACTCTGACAGTGAACTCAAGAGTCTGGTGTTTCAAGCAGCTATTATATCACTGTTGTTTTCTTCCAGGGATATAATTGTTCAGAGTTCATTGTGGCTTGTTTCTTTATAATGCCCATAACTATTTTTAGATGGGGAAAATAGTGTATTTTAGTGGTGTGATAAAATACAAGAAGGCATGCTGCCATAATGTACTTGCCCCAACTTGCATACAGCTCCAAGCACTTATATTTATGACAGCCATTTCACAGTATTTGGGAAATGGTGAAAAGTATGTATTCTTATATAAGGATTTGTGAATTTTCTGTAATCTCCTAAGAATAAAAAACCCTTGTCTAATTTCAAACATGCAATATGTTTGCTATATGTAATATGAAGTATGGTTGACTATATCTTCACTCTATAAAGATAATATATATGTTAATTCAATTTAATATTTTGAATGAGGTACAGCTGCTGGATATGTGTGTGATCCTTCTAACAGAACATCCTTCATATTCATGCAACCAATCTAGAAGCTAAAGAAGGAATCATCCATTTTATTATTTGTTATGAACAGAAAATAAGAGAGACTCTCATCTATGAATACAAAAAAGAAGAATCCCATCACAATCAGTGAGCAGATTGTTCATTTTTTTGTGTTGATCATCGATGCACAAACTATATGAATCTTTATTTGCCCCACCAAAATTGAAACCATCACACTAGCCAGAGTGGGTATAGGATGCTTATATTGAACTATGTGCTTACTTACCCTTTGCTTTAAAAATCTCACAGTTTTGCCCATTTCTCTTTCACTATCTACTCATATTTATAGACATTTTGTGCTCCTGATGGGGTTTTGAGCATCATTAACTTTCTTACTCTGCTATTCTTCAAAAAAACCCTGCAATTGTAAAGAAGCAGCAGCATCCTTATTTGAAAATTGCTGTGCATTGATTTAATAGCAATGGAATAGAAAGCTGATTTTGGGGTACCCAATTATGTTACACTTTTACAAGGAAATTACCACCCCCCTTGGAATGTGACATGCGATTATAATTGTAGCAAGTCCATTGGCAAAATGGATAACCTTAGGATATTAAATCATCATTTGGGCAGAATACTTTGAAGATAGGAAAATGTAGGTGCTGCTAAAATACAAGAGATCATCACCTACAGGTGCAGGTCACACATTTATTTTAGGAAAATTACATTGGCTTCTGATGAAGGGAGATGGTTGTTTCATGTATTCCTTTGAAAAATGAGGTAAGTCAGGGAATCTTACCTGCCTATGTATAACTCATAGACTTCTTGATGAATGCAAAGCTGTCTAGTAAATTTTAAATATAGCCAACTGTCTATCTGTCCAGAGAACATAAATAGGTAACTCATGAATTAGAAAATAATCAGCCATCATGAACAGATGCTTTTCTATAATTTTTGTCAACATTAATCACAAAAAATAAAAAAGGATGAAATATTCACTATAGGCTCATATTAGATATATTTCTTCTCTAGCAGTGTAGTATATATGACTAAGAGTATTTGTCTTGGAATTTGGAAAACCTAAATTTCAAATCTTGCTTCTAATGTATGATATGAAAAATTACTTTAAATTTCCGTGTTCAGTTTTTCTATCTATATACCTAACAAATTACAGTATAAATTCATCAAGTTTACAGGGAATAAGTTGCAAATCACCTGTATATTAGTATTTTTTTTAATTTTTATTGTCAAACTGATGTACAGAGAGGTCACAGTTTCATACGTTAGGCATTGGATACATTTCTTGTACTGTTTATTACCTCCTCCCTCATTCCCCCTCTCTCCTTGTACTTATCCCCCCCATGAATTGTTCAGTTCATTTACATAGCATATGAATTGACATATGAGATGAATAACTATATCTTCAGGTAATATTCTTTTAGACTGTTCTTCCTAGGATAAACAAATTAGCTTTGTTTCCTTGGTGATATTTTATATGAGAAAAAGTACAAGCTGAATAATAAAGAATGAAGTCATGACATTAGCAAAAAAATGGATGGAACTGGAGAACATCATGTTAGATTAAGTAAAGTAGGTTCAAAGGGACAGTGGTTGCATGAATTTTTCTTTCATAAACAAGAGAGAAAAAGAGAGAGAAAATTCTGAGACCACTTGAGAAGATTGGGGATATGAAAAATACCAAAATATATAGCATCTTTGAGTTGATATAGCACACAGAGAAACCTATTGACATCTGTTGAATAATCGGAGCAGTAAGAATGGAAAAAGTGAAAGCAAGAGGATAAATCTAATTAAGATACAGTATAAGCATACATGAATCACCATGATGAACCCACTTTGAATAAATAGAAAGTGCTAGAGGAGTGAAAGCAGGAAAGTAAAACAAATATTTTATATGATAGCGGCACTGGTAGAAGTGTGTTGAGTGAATAGGGAGGATGAAAGAGTATGAATATAATAAAAATATTTTATGTACATGTGTCCAAATTTAACAGTGAGGCTTGTTGATACTGGTTTGGGAGGATGAGTGAGGGATTGAGATAAAGTAAAGAAGAAGAATGTCTGAAGGAGCAAATCTGAACAAAGTACATGGTATGAATATGGACATATGAAAAGGAAGTTCTCTATACAACTGACAGATGCTACCAAAAATGTAAACACACACACACACATACACACACACACACACACACACACACACACACACAGAGTAACAAAGTAAAGCTACACTAGTTCTTTCAATGGTAAGAGATAAATATATCCTGGTACCTGATATCTCCAATGCTTTTTTCTTAGACTTTATCACTGAATGGGCTTCTTTTCCAGAGAACTAGTTTCTCCTTCCCAGACTGGTAACCATGAAATCCAGTACATGGTCCATAAGGCTGAAAGCAAATAGCCAACAAATACTGAGCTGATGAGTTTTCTTTCTTTCTCTTTCTTTCTTCTTTCTCTCTTTCTTTTCTTCCTTGCTTTCTTTCACTTGCCTGCTTTTCTTTTCTTTTAAGTTATCTCTGTTATACTAGGGTCACTTAACTACAGAAAGGGTAAAAAATTATTTGCAAATCTCTACCTGCAACTCTTGGTTGATCTTGCATGTTCCTTTTGAAAATGTTCCATTGTCAGATCTCCTAAGTGATGAAACCAAGTTCCACATCTGTGGTTTTAGGTTGTGCTTCAGGGGACAGACTACCTAAAGTTCTTACAGCTATTCTGGACTCAAGTATAAAATTTATTTATCCTATGCCAACAGTAATAACCTATTCTACAGTATTTTCCAAATTATATACTTGATTTTGTAAACACATTAATTGGAGCCTTCTGTTTTTCTATAGAAGTACAAACTACAAATATAAATAAAAAGTCCTCATTTTTATTTCCTATGCCTTAAGTGGAAGCCCATTTGAAACACCATGGTAACATGGAATTTGCCAAAGACATGGACAAATCTATTGTTATTCCCACAAAATAAGAGAAAAATAAGTCTGAAATAGAGGTAGATTAGCATTTCTTCTTTAAAATCAAGGGGAAAAACTTGCAAAGCAAGATGCTAGTACTTTTGCTTCACTGGGTGTAGGTTAATGAATTTGATTCTTAAATACATGAAGTCCTGTGCTGCTACAATACTCCCTTTAATGCAGATAGAGAATATACAGATGCAGAAGATACAGACAGAGAATCAGTGAAGCTAGGGCTGGAATCCAGACAGCAGGATTCAGAACCAATCCTCAGATAACTTTGTGCATCTTACATCTGCATTGTTACTTTATTTTTCCCTACTCCAAGAGGAAATAAAAGATTAGAGCTTAAGTCATGGAGAGGACTTCACTTGTTTGTACATTCATTTTGGTGTAAGCATATAATAAATGAAAAACATGCAGTAAGTAAAACCAGAGTTTTGTAAAAGGCTTTATTTTCCTTAGCTCATTGTTTTAGGATATTTACTGAGTTGTAGAAAGCAATACAATACTTGAAACTATGTAATATAAAATCTACAAGGCTTGATTATACATGATTCAGAAATTGTGAACAAAATTTTGGAATCAGTCAGACCTTCAGGCAAGTTACTTAACCTCTCTGGGCACCCATTTTCTCAACTGTAAAATGGGAAATGAATAACAGTTGCGAACACCTCCGATTGCTTCAAAGAGGAAACTAAACAGTGCACCTATACTAGTGTGAATCTGAGCTGGCAAGGGATATATCCTTTACTTTCTTCATTTACCTGCTGAATGGTCAAGGTTCCAATAATTTATGTAGTGCCAAGGCCTCGTAAGAGCAATCAATGTTTTTCCCCTGGTATTTATCATTTGTCAGAATTAGTATATATTTGTAGTTTTTCAAATGTATAAAATATGTTGTAAATCCAGAGTGTAACTGTTTAGGTTAGGGCTAGGGAGTATATTAATCCAGATTTTTCAGAGCCTCCACTGCAAAGGGAAGAGATTATAAGAGAGGGAGTTACATCTGGTTATTTAGTCAGCTGTTTACCCAGTAAACCAGAGACATCTATCAGTTCTGTCCATTTACCTCATCTGTTCCACTGGCTTCTGTTTCTGATATTGTAGGACCGGTCAGGGAACAACCATGTAAGGTCCACAGAATCATTTCACGGTTGTGGACATTATTGTAGTTATTGTTATGACTGATAATAGCTAGCAAGCATGAGGACCAGGAGATAGAAGATGGACTTGTACTCTTAAAAATTCAAGCCTAAAAAAGGGTTCATTGTTCCTATAAACTATTAAAACCTAGAAGATAGTCATAGTGGTTCATAGGTGTCTATCCTCCCTCTTCAGATGATCTGTTGTCTCCAAAGACTCTGTTTTTTTCTCCTTCATCAATATTCAGGGCTCTTAATGAAAATAAACATTTTTGGACTATTCTCAGAATAAGACATCTTTATACCAAGAGATTTCAGCTTTCTGACAAATATAAGATGGTTTAGATTAATGATTAATATTTTCACTGACTCATTGATTGTGATTTTGTAGGGGATAATGAATCAAGTAATTAGTAATGATTAGTAGCCAATTAGAATTAGAGTAGCAGTTATAGATCACTAAAATATAAATGAATGCCTTTCCTTATTTTTAATGCTTTTACTTTTTAAGACACCATCAAGTGAAATTCATTTGTCTTTCTTCAATATATATTGAGAATCCATGATATATCAAGCCTTGATCAAGCCCATTAAGCCCAAGAAAATACTCTTCATTTCTCATGAGGCCTAACTTTTAATAGAGAAAACAGATAATTGTCTAATTAGAAAGGCAAAATGAAACCAGGCACCAGTGGCTCATACCTACAATCCTAGCTACTCAAGAGGCTGAGATCTGAGGAACATAATTCAAAGACAGCCTAGGTAAGGAAAGTCTATGAGACTCCTTTTGTTTTAAACCTACATGAGACTCTTATCTCCAATAAACTACTCCGAAAAAGACAGAGAGGCACTGTGCCTCAAGGGGTAGAGCACTAAACCTGAGCAAAAGAAGCTTAGAGACAGTGCAAAAGAAAATGCTTATTATATCAAAGAATGCAAATTCCAAAAAGGAATAAGCACAAATAAGCAATTAGGAACACTAGATGGATATGACTTTGCTAGTTTGAAAATTGTATCCCAAGAGAACTCAGTGAGACCCAGAGGTGTACTTCAGTGCTGGAGTATTTGTGGTCCAGTTCCTATCATGGAAAGAAGAAAGAAAGAGAGACTAAAATTGACAGAGATAAAATGAAGGAAAAGTGAAATAAAAAGTGTTTGAGAAAAGATTTTTTGACTCAGAAGAGGACAGAAACTGTGCATGTACTCAGGCAGGAGAATGCCTGCTGTGATTCAGAATCAGAAACACTCATGAGATAAGGTCTGAGGTGAGAAAGGGATGCTGAGGAATATAATGAAGAAATTTATGCCATTTACAGGAATTCCCTTTTCTCTGAGATGATAAAACATTGCAGAAATTTTAGCTGAGGGACATGGTCTGATTGTATTTGGGGTGGGGGGGGCGGATGTGTGTTGGATGTGGGGCTTGAACTTGCGGCCTGGGTACTGTCCTTGAGCAAAAAGAGCTCAAGGACAGTAACCCAGGCCCCACCTTCCACCACTTTGAGGCACAGTTCTACCTCTGGTTTTTAAGTGATTAATTGGAGATAAGAGTCTCATGAGGATTTTTATGTGGTGGCTCATTTCTAATCACAATCCTCAGATCTAAGCCTCATGAGTAGCATGAGCCACTGGCTCCAATCCTGTTTTAAGAGGAACACTATGGCTGTTATCTTGAAAACAGATTATAAGGGAGCAAATGGTGTAGATGTCCTCTAATTTATGAGATGTTTTACAGATTTTTTTATTTTATTTTTTATTTTTTGGCCAGTCCTGGGGCTTGGACTCTGGGACTGAGCACTGTCCCTGGCTTCTTTTTGCTCAAGGCTAACACTCTACAACTTGAGCCACAGCGCCACTTCTGGCCATTTTCTGTATATGTGGTGCTGGGGAATCGAACCCAGGGCCTCATGTATATGAGGCAGGCACTCTTGCCACTAGGCCATATCCCCAGCCCCTACAGAGATTTTTTATTGCAATTGAGATCCAATGAATTCTCAAACAAGAAATTCTTTTATTGTGCTGCAGATGAAGAATTTGGAGAAGCAAAATTCTAACATTTATGTCTGAATTGACATCAACTCAACAATTTTGTGAGCCTGCTCATACATGTGAGATCTAATTCTTAGTACCCTGATGAACTGGAGAGAATTAAACTAAAAAAAATTCATATTTCTGAAGTATTTTTCCCATAATAGAATATCTCAGTAGGTAGTCCTCTAAGGCATTTATTGAGGAAGAACATATTAACTCATATTTATGTGGTTGTTGAGGACATTAACAAAAATTTGATCCTAAAAATATTTTAAACGGAGGTAAACAAAACCTTGGCACAATGTAGGGTTAGTTTTGTTTTTCTATCTGTGTTTTCTTTTCTTTCTGTTTATTTCTTCTTTCTTTTCCTCTATTCCTCCTCCTTCCCCCTTCTCCCTCCTTTCCTGACTCTTCCCTTTTTCAATCTGTTGGTTTTTCTTTATCTCTCTTAACAAACTATGATGTAACCCCTTATTGACTGCTTCTATTGAGGCGTTTCCTAAACTGACACATTTCCAAATAATGTTCTTTTGTGGATTCTAAGTTCTTAAAACCTTAAAGTGGGTAATTATAGATACGATACTTCTTTGGCTCCCTCTTTAATTGATTAAATATAAATTTAAATAGAATATAAATAATAAGTTAAAAAATTTTGATATCTCATTCACCTGTTATAAAAACTTCTATGAGGCACCAGTGGCTCATGCCTGTAATCCTAGCTACTCAGGAAGTTGAGATCTGAGCAGCACAATTCAAAACCAGCCCAAGTCAAAATGTCCTTGAGACTACTATCTCCAAAAAGACCACTCAGGAAACCGGAAGTGGCACTATGGCTCAACTGGTAGAGTGCTAGCTTTGAACCCTAGAATTCAAGCGCCAGGACTGACAAAAAAAAAAAAAAGAAAAGAAAAAAGGAAATAAAAAAACAGGTCCAAGAGACATAAAGTTTTAATTCTTACTTTTTATATACAAATACAAAACCTTATAAGGCTTAAGTGACCTGGTAGTTGAAACTCATTAAGTTCATATATTTGTATATTAAATGCACATTTACCTCATTATATGATGCCAGTTGATATTGACTTTATTCTGTCATTATCTGTTAATGGAGTTTAAATTTTCATAATAATATCCAATTACAGAACTCTTATCCATTTTAGGATTTTGCTATGATTTCCAAAGAATAGGAATATGTAACTGCAGCTACTAAATGCACACATAGGAAACAAAGTTTGAAATTATGCAGCCTTAAATCATAAACCATAAATATGATGGCATTCACTATTGCTCCTGTTCTGCTAAGACAATCTTCATCTGCTGAATTGACTGACTCTATTTTTCCTGCCATTTGAAGAGATATTCTGTGAATTTATAGTGTCAAAATATTATTATGTTAATTTATTGCTAACAAAGTTGCATATATTGTTATGAGAAAATATATGGCCATTTCATAGTCTCTGATCCTATAAAAAGCCTAGAAAAAGATCATCAGTAGACTTTGATTATTTTAATTTTCAGAAAAGCATATATGTGCAAAGCAGGGATAAATGAAATAAGAAGCTATTCAAAATTATAGAAAAATGTAAAAATACTACATTGAACTTTTCCTAAATAGCAACTGAATGCCATTACTTGTTAAAAAAATGTGATCACCAAAACAACTACTTCTGCATTAATTATATACTGTTACTTCTCTCAGAGATCCATCTGGAGGAGCCACTCAAACCAAATACAAAAATATTACTCACATAGTATGTACAATATACCCATAGTTGACCAATATGAATCACTCTTTGCTTTATACAGTTGTAGGTTTTGGTTCAATTTGTAAGAGCAACGTAAGTGACTTTTCTAATTAAGCAAATATCTACTATAGCAACAAAGCTATAGCTCATTATTTCAACCAGGAACTTCTGCTGAAATGCTTAGTACATTATATGTAATACTTACTGTAATATTTAATCCCTATTATGTGGTAGTATGTGCAAACTGGCTTTGAAAAGTAATCCAGACTGTTGATAGAACCACAATGAGTAAAGGTTCTGAGCACCAGGTTAGATAGTCTTATTGCCTCTGTATTTTTGTGATCCTTGGTTCATTCTTAGTTAAGTCAGCACCAAAGTACAGTTCTCAATTTTCTAGTAGTGGCTATTATTTTTAAATAATAATGATTGAGATTTTGTGTGCCATCTATGTAACTGGTAAATAATGTATAATCCTGACTTTGATGTACTTAGAGTCCAGCTGCAAATAGTGTCATAATCTAACTTCTACTAGAAGTCATTGTATGAATGCCATAATTTTATACAGACAGGTGCATATTCAAAATATATGATCACATAAACTGAATATATATAATATGTACAAATGTAATATAGAGATAATAGAGACATGAAGATATAAAAATAAAATTACACTTATACATATAAATTTGCAGAAAGTTTAATAACATTTTAAATAATTTAATTTTAAAACATTAACACAAAGACAACTTATGTGCTTATTAGATACTATTTATATCTATGAACTAAATATATTTATAAATTCTCAAAAATATCGTGATACACAATACCACAAATATTCAAACAAAATTTTAAATTATCACAAGATATAATCAGAATATAAAAATCTTATTTTATTTCAAATATACCCAATTGATGTAAATTATGTAAATTGTTCAATGTAGGACTTTTAACATATACCATTACTGTAAAATTTACTCAGTTTTAAAGTATAATTCAAACTTAGAACTTTCAGAAGGACTACTTTGAACATAATACCTTAAAATTTGCAAGTTATTTTGTAACAAGATAACAGAAGGGAATTGAGGCAATTCTTTTTGCCTTTTGTCAGAAGACTCATGATTATTTTCTTACAGAAAAACCATCAGTGCACGTAATTATTAGATTGGGCTTTACAAACCAGGCTGCCTTGTGATTCCCACCATGATATCTCTCTCTGTTCTCTGTTCTGTTGGAGGTCTTTAATTGTACAGGAGGCTTTAGGCTTTGCTGGTCCAGGAAAGTAATCAGCCTCCTTGATTCAATTGAGGACAGGAAAGTGACAGGAGAATATAACATCTTGGTGAGATCATGCTAGCAAAGCTGTAAGAGAAACACAGAGCTTGGCCAAATTCAGCAGGAGCCAGAGTATTAGAGTCTTGTACTGACACTGTTTCCTGCTAAGGCAAATGCAAACCCTGATTGTCAGTAAAGCAGATAAACACAGAGACAACTGGAAAAGAAACAACCAACTTACCTAACAACAACAACCACAGAAACAAATGACCTTGAGATTAAAAAAAAAAAAACAGGGCTGGGGATATGGCCTAGTGGCAAGAGTGCCTGCCTCGGATACACGAGGCCCTAGGTT
Organism: Perognathus longimembris pacificus; assembly: GCF_023159225.1. Taxonomy (NCBI): domain Eukaryota; kingdom Metazoa; phylum Chordata; class Mammalia; order Rodentia; family Heteromyidae; genus Perognathus; species Perognathus longimembris. The sequence goes on from NC_063169.1 coordinate 44,569,124, forward strand.
CGATTCCCCAGCACCACATATACAGAAAAAACGGCCAGAAGCGGCGCTGTGGCTCAAGTGGCAGAGTGCTAGCCTTGAGCGGGAAGAAGCCAGGGACAGTGCTCAGGCCCTGAGTCCAAGGCCCAGGACTGGCAAAAAAAAAAAAAAAACAACAAAGTAGAAGGAATCCCATTATTTTTTGAGATTTGGTAAGAATATTTATTTTGTTTATTATCTGTTAACATCTGAGGTAATGACAATGAATAGAAGTATGAATCTCATACTAAAAACCGGCAAAATTTAAACAAAAGTATTTTAATAAAATCTTTATAAAGTATCGTTACAGCTATTTAGTGTCTTAGGAAATGACATAAAGGATATTAAGCTATGTCTAGTTTCCTTATTGCCCTGAAGTAGTCTATATACACATTTGCGTATTCTAGACTACAATGTAATATAGTTGATGTGTTATTTTATCTACAAATTTATAATAAATATTTCATTCCAAAAAACTGATTGAAACAACTTTTTTCTTTGGACATTAACAACAGTTAGAACCAGGCACTGTGGTTCATGTGTATGAACTTGGATACTTGGGTAGCTGAGATCAAGAGTATTGTGGCCTAAGATCAGATTAGGCAAAAATAAAACAGCTCATAAGACACATATAACAATCAGTAGCTGTGTATATACTGGCTCCTGCCTCCATCCTAGATATATAGGAAGTTGAGATATGGAGAATCATTGTTCCAGGACAAGAGAAGAAAGCATTTTCATGGAATTCAATCTCAAGAGAAAGCATTACATGAGGTGCATGTCATCCCAAATGATGTGGGGAACATAAAGTAGGAAGATCACAATCCAGGCATGGTTCTGAATTAACACTAATCTAATCTCAAAACATGCAGTGCAAAAAGGGGCTGGAGATGTGTCTTAACACTAAAGCACTTGCCCACCAATAACAAAAGCTTGATTTCAAATCCCAAGACACAAGAAAGAAGGAAACAAAGGGGAGGAAGGAGGGAAGGAAGAAAGGAAGGAAGGAAGGTAGGGAGGAAGGAAGGAAGGAAGGAAGGAAGGAAGGAAGGAAGGAAGGAAGGAAGGAAGGAAGGAAGGAAAGAAGGAAGGAAGGAAAGAAAGAGAGGGAAGGAGGGAGGGAGGGAAGAAAGAAAGAAGGAAGGAAAGAAGGAAGGAAGGAAGGAAGGAAAAGAAAGAAACCAATCCAGATGCCCCTCAGTAGGTGAATGGATCAAGAAAATGTGATACACACACACACACCAATCACACACACACACACACCAAACACACCACACACACACACACACACACACACACACACACACACACTGGAATTCTACGACTCAATCAGAAAGAATGACATTGGTTCATTTGTTAGGAAATGGAAAGACATGGAAAAAAAGTCATATTAAGTGAAATGAGCCAGACTCAAAGAAACATAGACTCTATGGCTTCCCTCATTGGTAATAATTAGTACATGTCTAGGATAGTCCTAGCAGGCAATCATAATAGCTCAATAGCTAGTATGTATAAACACATAAGATGATACTAAGCAAAATGAATTCCAAGTTATGGAAATAAGTGGTTTGTCATTGTTATTTTCAATGTACCATATGAATTCATACCCGTTTCTTTGTCTTTTTTCCGCATGATTTTACCTCTGATGTCACTGTAACTGATGTTGGTACTCTGGGTATTGTACATATATATATATATGAGAAATAGGGAAGGGGAGGGGAACATATCAAAATGGAGAGATAATGGGTAAAAGCTGAACCAATTCAACAGCAATTTCCTGTAGGGAATTGTAAAACCAACATATACAAAACATATGTTTTACTTATTTTTTGGGATAAAATGGAGCCGCTTTATTTAATTTTATTTTAGAGGTACAAGACCATATGATTTGTGGAAGATCTCAGCACTGAGATTAGATTATTTGTATCCTTTGTTTTTCTGGTACCTTGATTATTTGTCTTGGAGGGTTTGACTATATACATACATATATATATATACACATATTATCAAACTGAATTACAGAGAGGTTACAGTTTCATACATTAGGCATTGGATACATTTCTTGTACTGTTTGTTACCTTGTCCCTCATTCCCCCCTCCCTCATCCCCCTTTCCCTCCCCCCCATTAGTTGTTCAGTTAATTTACACCAAACAGATTTGCAAGTATTGCTTTTGTAGTTGTCTTTTTTTACCCTGTGTCTCTTGATTTTGGTTTCCCTTCCAATTACCTAGTTTTATACCAGTATACCCAGTTTTCAATATACTCACATAAGATACAAAGAAAGTGTAGGTACAACCACAGGAAGGTGATACAAGAAGATCATCAATAATAGAGGCTACAATTACATATGGCACATTGAAAGTAGTTACAACAATCGTTTCCATAGCATGGAGTCCATTTCACTTAGTATTATCTTATGTATTCATAAGGGTATAGCTATTGGGCTCCTGTGATCCTCTGCTGTGACTTGCCTAAACCTGTGCTAATTATTCCCTATAAAGAAGACCATAGAGTCCATGTTTCTTTGGGTCTGGCTCACTTCACTTAACCATGCCCTGCATTCTCTCAGACCACAATGGAATAAAATTAGAACTCAACTCAGCCACCACAGAAAATCCTACAGTTCATGGAGACTAAACAACACACTGCTGAACCATCAGTGGGTCATTGAAGAAATTAAAACGGAAATTAAAATGTTTATGGAAGGAACTCAACCAAGTTGAGGACACAAAGTACCAGCTCCTTTGGGACATAGCAAAGGCAGTACTCAGAGGAAAATTTATATCTCTGAATGCATAAACCAGCAAACTGGAGAAACAGCAACTCAATCATTTAAGGAAACACCTTAATTTACTTGAAAGAGAACAACAAGCCAAACCCCTAGTCAATAGATGGAGGCAGATAATTAAAATTAAATCAGAATTAAATCAATTAGAAACAAATAAAAACCATCAAAAGAATCAACAAAACAGAGTTGGTTCTTTGAAAAAATCAACAAGGTAGACAGACCCCTGGCAAACCTGACCAAAAAACGAAGGCAGCACACTCAAATAAACAAGATAAGAGATGAATCAGGTAACATCACCACAGAAACAACCAAAATTCAGACCATAATAAGGGACTATCTTGCAAACCTTTATGCCAACAAATTTGAGACTTGGAAGAAATGGATGATTTCCTAGAAAAAAATTCATATCCCCAAACTCAATCATGAAGATTTAAACCTTCTAAACAGACCCATATCCAGTATTGAAATAGAAACGGCAATAAATGATCTCCCATCCAAGAAAAGCCCAGGTCCAGATGTATTCACAGCAGAATTCTACAAGGCCTTCAAAACAGAATTCACACTAATATTTCTCTAACTCTTCAATGAAATTGAAAGACAAAGTTCACTACCATACACTTTCTATGGAGCCAGTATAACCCTCATATGTTAGGCATTGCATACATTTCTTGTACTGTTTGTTACCTCCTCCCTCATTCCCTCCTCCCCCTTCCCCCTTTCCTTCTCCATCCATGAGTTAGTTGTTCATTTGGTTTACACCATACAGATTTGCAAGCATTGCTTTTGTAGTCATTTGTCTTTTTATCCTGTGTCTCTCAATTTTGGTATTCCTTTCACTTTCCTAGTTCTAATACCAGTATACACAATTTCCAATGTACGCAAATAAGATACAGAGATAGTGCAGGTACAACCACAGGAAGGAGATACAAGAGGATCATCAACAATAGAAGTTATGGTTTCACATGGCATTTTGAAAGGAAGTACAACAGTGATATATCACTCATTTCCATAACATGGAGTTCATTTCACTGAGCATTATCTTATGTGTTCATTAGGGCAGAGTTATTGGGCTCTTGTGATCCTCTGCTATGACTAGCCTAAACTTGTGCTAATTATTCCCTATGAGGGAGACCAAAGACTCCATGTTTCTTTGGGTCTGGCTCAGTACACTTAGTATAATTTTTCCAAGTCCTTCATTTCCTTACGAATGGGGCAACATCATTCTTCCTGATAAAGGCATAAAATTCCATTGTGTATATGTACCACATTTTCCTGGTACTTTTTTCCTGGTACTATTTTCCTTTCCTCTTGCCTCAAGACCTTGAGTTTTGATTAAGGGCTTTTTTGGTTCTATTTCTTTCTGCACAAAAATAACTCTTAACTGTTTACAGTTTCTAATGTACATTTTTACCGGAATTTATGAATGTAAAGGTTTGATAAAATTATATAAAATAATCCTTTTAGATTTGTATCTATTCTTGATCTAAATTTATATATATATATATATATATATATATATATATATAATATCATCTGGGACATAATACCATAGTGATTAAAGTTTTAGACCATTCTGATAATCTAACATCCATGTACCCATGTTCAAATTAAGCTGTCTGTGCATCAATTTATCCCTCTTTCCCTCTTTTTCTGTCTCTGTGATTGTATCTCTGTGTCTGTCTCTCTTTGTCCTTCTCTTTCTCTCTTAGTGTTGGAGGTCAAACATAGGACCTCCCTCATGGTAAGCAAGTACTCTGCAACCAATCACTGTCATCCTATTTTCTTTTTTTAATATGGAGATAACATTTCCTGATTCACAGCAACTCCTACCTTCATTAAAGGGTCTAATTTGTAAAATAATAAAATACCTGAAATAAATCCATAAGCAGTGACAGTAGTGTATAAAATATGTGTGAATGCTGACAACTCATGTGTAAATTCTAGGAGTGCTTGTAGTGCTTTAAAATTTCACATATAAGGGTTGAAATATATTTTGTAGCTTGACAGGACTTATCATTTTGAACCTGCACTAGTTATCTATGCTGCATTAATAGAGTTTATGGTAAACCTCCTAAAGCTGATAGAAAAATCATATCGTATTACATTCACCCATGACACTTCCCGTCAACAGGAAAACAAATATTATGACCATGTCTTTTCAAAACAGCATCCCATATCTGTGTTGAATTCAATACTATGGTACTTTAAAGAACAGAGGAGATATAGTCCTTACCAAGCCCCCAAAACTGAAAGTCATGACAAAATTTTAAAAGTTCCTGCAGAGGGCTGGGAATATGGCCTAGTGGCAAGAGTGCTTGCCTCTTTTACATTAAGCCCTGGGTTCAATTCCCCAGCACCTCATATATAGAAGTGGCAGAGTGCTAGCCTTGAGCAAAAAGAAGTCAGGGACAGTGCTCAGGCCCTGAGTCCAAGCCCAAAGACTGGCAAAAAAAAAAAAAAAAAAAGGTCCTGCAGACATTGAAAATATTCTGCTCTTGTATTCCTAGTTACCATTTCTGATATACTCTACTTCCACAGTGACTGCCAGTACATGGCTGTGATCTAGACAACACTTCTGCTTTCCTTTCATCTGCTGATAGGCCTTTAACAGTCAGAGTAAGTGAGGCTGTCATTCCTTCTCCCCTACTTACAAAATTGAATTTTATGAAAGAGATGTCACCGAGTATTTGAGAGGTTTGATTGACACCTTCCATATATCTGTCTTACTTGACTCAAAGAAGCAGTGCCTGGAAGCCTGAGCTGTTGTCTTGGTATGAGGAGAGGAAAGTAAAAGGTAATGGAAAAAGATGAAAATGACATAAGTACATGGGTCCCTAAGAAGTTGTCTTCTCTTCTCAACACAATGCTTCCCCCCTGTAAGATGTAGAGATTCCTTAACAGGGTAATACCAGATGGATGATGGTAATGACATCTCTAATCTCTTGCTTCAAACAAAGGGGAGGCAGATAAAGGAATGAGAAGAGAAGTATTGCAGTGGCACTTATCCTTTTTTGAGTTCATAACATAGAAATAGAAATAAAGGCACACAAGGATTCATTAATGCACAAACTGAAAGATTGTTATTTATTGCTTCTTTGGTAATGATATATAAGATATATTTCTGGGATTTTTAAAGATTTTCACTAAACTATTCTGTATTTTTACCTAGTTGACAAGCTCAAAATTCTTCTGATGGCAGATTAATATGTTTAATACGATTGTGCTGTTAAAAAAACAAGAGCTTACTCTAGAGAAAGTCATTTGTTAGGAGAAAACAGTACCATGTGATACAAGAAAATAAGAACGTTTCAAGCTATATTTGTTACTTGGCTTTTACTGAGCTGTCAGTCAATGTACAATTAGCATGAGACAAATAAGTGATGTTGATGATGGAATTGCTATCAAAATTCTTCCTAATTTCTAAAGTTTTTTATTAAAATAAAATCAACCATTCCCTTTCCTACTATCTTATGTATTTGTCATTTTACTACATAGTGATTTTATTTTTTTGTATAATGATTGTGTGAACAGTAGGAGACTCAGAAATGAATCAGAAATTAATAGCTAGATATATAAACTGTCATAGAACTTTTAGTGACTTTTTAGAAGACAAGAAATCCTGTGCTAAAATTCATCTCAGATATTAATAAATCTTGTATCCAAACTGTGTACTTCAAAATATATGAAGATTTGTCATCCTTTTTCATTGCCACGTTCACTTTATCATAGGGACATGTTTAGATTGCTCAATTCTTTGAATCCTCCATAAATACCTATGGAATATATGACATAAATATATGTAGGGATGTATCTTCTGAATGCTGGGTATCATCCAACTTCATTAGAAGTATTTGACCCATTTGTGTGTTTTCTTGGTCTTGAGTCAGTTAAGACTTTGCTGTAGACTTAGTAGAAATTCAAGGTCAAATGGAAGAATTATCTTCCTAACTCACACCTGTCATATGCTTTAAGTGAGCCATGAAAACTACCTGAAGCAGCTGTCATTTTGATGTGTTCTGGTTCTTCAGAGAGGCTAAATTTCCATGGAGAAAATTATAGACTCTGTGTTGAAATCAAAACAGTGAAACATCTACCAAGAGGACCTGCACTGTGATTTTTTTTACTTCGTTTTACATGAGTATATAGATACTTTAAACCTTATAAATAAGATTTAGACAATGGAGGTATGAAAGTCCTTTATAGAAAAGTTCATAATAAATGTCATTTTGTTGTGAGTTCACTGGGATATCGTACTATAAAGTGAACTGATAGTAGAAACTACCAGTTCTTTTTTTCCCAGAAGTGTTCTGTTCTAGCAGTGAACTTATCTGTGCTGAGAATTGCATAATTTGTAGTAATAGGATAATAGCAATAATTATAATTATGTTACAGGGTTCATAATGATACTGTGAACTTGAAAAACATACTTATGTACAAAATTAGGTATTAGTGTACCTTTTCCTTAGCCCAAGAACAAAGAAACTTCTTGTATTTACTTGCTTATCGAATTAGGAGAGTACTTAATCATAAAATAGATGTCCTTAAAATTATGAAAAAATAGCATGAGGTTCGATTACATTCAGCTTTTAATGTTGTGTAGCCTAAACCATAGCCATTAGAGTGTCCTGGATTTAATCTCACCTCTGCAATTATAATTTTGATATGTAGGCACTGTGAGGATCAAGTTACTCATGTGTAAAATAAAGATGATAAAAGAAAACACATGTGTAATGCACAAATTTTAGCCTTGTCTTTACATTAAAACATATTAAATTGTGTAACAATGCCTGATGAATTGTGATAACTATAGTATCATAATATGCTTTATTTTTATCAGAATGTATTTATTTTATCAAAATATAGACATATTCTTCACTCACTAGGTTTACAGAAATGTGTTACAGAAAAAGATTATTTAGCTTAAACATTACCAAAAACCATTCCACTAAAATCAAGTTACATTTAGTCATTGCTTTTACAAACAATGATGAAGTTGCTCCGCAAGTGCAAAGACAGCCTAAGAAATACTCTGAATTGTTAAACCAATTGAATAGCAAGGACTATTTTATTTGTGTTCTTATGTTAATTTATGATAATTTTGGAACGATTTTTCTATTTTTCTCAATTTGTACTACGCAATTGTCATCAACTTGTTTTTGATACTGAGTGTTGACTCTGAACTGGTTCATCAGTTATTGTGCAGCATGAGCAACTGTGAGGCATAATAAATGATTCTCTTATAATATCTAGAATACTAGGTGGCGAAACATATAGAAAAGTCTAAAATAAACTATTTAATATTGACTTTATTTTAAAATAAAAATTTGAGTGACTCTTTTCTAATACAAATGTTTTATACATAAGTCAGTTATAAAAAATGTACTTTTGGAAGAAGCATAAATATTTTGTATTCTGATACTTTTAAATTTGTGCCAAATGTTCATGGATATTTTGTTAGAGATCTTCATTGAGGTTAAGTGCATGGAGACAGAATTTTTTTTTTCAATTTTCTTTTTTTTTATTATAAAACTGATGTACAGAGAGGTTACAGTTTCATACGTTAGGCATTGGATACATTTCTTTCTTTCTTTTTTTTTTTTTTTTTTTGGCCAGTCCTGGGCCTTGGACTCAAGGCCTGAGCACTGTCCCTGGCTTCTTCCCGCTCAAGGCTAGCACTCTGCCACTTGAGCCACAGCGCCGCTTCTGGCCATTTTCTGTATATGTGGTGCTGGGGAATCGAACCTAGGGCCTCATGTATCCAAGGCAGGCACTCTTGCCACTAGGCTATATCCCCAGCCCTGGATACATTTCTTGTACTGTTTGTTACCTTGACTCTCATACCTCCCTCCCCCCTCCCCCTTTCCCCCCCTGAGGTGTTCAGTTCACTTACACCATACAGTTTTGCAAGTATTGCTTTTGTTGTTGTTTCTCTTAATTTACCCTTTGTCTCTTAATTTTGGTATTCCCTCTCAGAATTTTTTTAATAAATGCGTGTATTTGAGAATGTGGTGAGAGTAAAGACAGAGACAGAGGAAATTATATTTGGTGCCTGGTGTATTTTTATCTGCCATAATACCACAATAGATTCCATTCATGAGATGTTAACTCAGGCAAAGAGTATCATCAAAAATTGCCCTAAAAAAGATTTTAGATTTGGGGCATGGAGGATATCTGTCAAGGTAATATTTGCATCTATCACAGTATAATAAAAGAAATTTGATAATATGTAATATAAATATGTTTGAAAGTATACAAAGATATCTTGACATTTGTGCTGAATTCTTTATATCCAAATTTGTATGTGTTTTGAAATGTGAATTGATAATATCAGATATTTTAAGATGCAACCCAGGAAATTACATCCACTCATCACATTATTACTCTTCATTAGCCTTTACTAAAAAAGGCTAAGATTAATAAAAAGAAAGGCAATACTATTGTAACATAGTGAATAAAAATTCAAATATGATTTTCAAATTTGAAATTTTGAGATCTGAGCTACTATAATATAATAAATTCTAATGTAATCAGAGCAATTGGAGCCAGGTCTCTTTGTGGAGGTTTTGTGATGGTGGTAGTTGTGACACCAGTTTGGTTCATGGATTTGGTAGTGACTTATTTTTATTATTTTTAAAAGATGATCAATTATGATGGAAAAATTACTGATCAAATTTAAATAAAATAGAGTGTAATCTGTGATACATTTGTCAAGAATCTTACAGTTACTTCCTGAAGTACATTTAGCATACACGCTCTCAAGAGATATGGTTTTTCAACTAAAACTCCTTTGTAAATTAAATGCTGAACATTGTCCATTATTCATCTGTAAACATTTGTGATCACTGCAGATCCTCCTTTAAGTGAATCTTCCTTACCATAAATACTGAGTCAACTTTCAGGGTGATATATAACAATTCTCTAGTATGTCTCCTACATCCAAAATCTTTTAAAACTGGCATTTATGCTGTCACTAATATGTTTTTTTTTTTTTGCTACAAGCAGTACAAAGAAATTAAAGGAGAAGAAATGTTTATTTATAGAGGAAGTGGGATAGATATTGGTATATTTTAGGCAATTTAATGATTTCAACACTTAGCTATATCATGAGAATCCCTAGCTCTTTAATTCCATTGTGGTTTGGCTTAAAATATAACAACACCATATAGCACATCGTTTCCTTGGAATGAGCATGTTCAGATTATGTACATTTGTGACTACTCTATAGAAAACTGAAAAGGAAAACTACTAACAAGAAAAAAAATCCTGCATTAGACTAAAAAGGACAGCAGAGGAAAAGCAAACAAAATATAGAAACACCAGCATCACAAAAACAAAAATAAATATAACAAATAACAAGGAAAGAAACATGCCGTAATAAGTAGTGAGGCATCCTAGTATCCATAAGGATAGGTGTCTTGTCCACTGAGGGAACAAAATCCTATCTTCATCAAGTAGATGGTGTCCAAATTATCTTCATTTCTTGGGACTTGCTGCTTTCCTAGCCGTGGAATCTGAGACTGTCCCTTTGTGCTGAGACAGTGGATATGTGCAGTACCTGAAAAAAAGCAGGGATGCTGAAGGGAGAGAGCCACAACCAAGAGAACTAGGGTCACCACGGATACATGTAATTTTAATTCATACCTGAACAATAGTTGTTTTCAGCTTTTGTTTAATAACACATTATTTTTAAAGAAAGGAATTTTTATTCCACAATAATAGGATCAAAAATATACTTATTTTCTCTCAAAGGTTATATGTAGATTTGATTGCATGATATTTGTTTTACTAATAAGTTAAAATGAGGAGTCATAAAAAACTGTAATCATATTTGATTGAAAAGTTAGCTAATACTTTTAGTTATTAGAAAATCATAATGGCTTAAAGAGATGAATCTTGAGTTTTACCAGGGGAGAAAAACTACCTGTAAGTGTGGCCTTTAAAAAATTAATGCTCAAATATCTGTAATTTATTTGATATTGGGTTTATACTATATATATGTGTGTGTATATATATACATATATACATATATAAATTGCAAAGGTTTCTATTTACTTTGAAAATATTTGAAGCAAACTAATTTTAAAATAAAGATTGACCTGAGAGGATAGACTCAATTTGACCATTATTTACTTAATTGTGTCCACTATTTCAGGTGTGTTTTCATCAGCAGTGTGGAATCAGTCACTTTCTGTTTCAAAGGTCAATAAATTCATTTACTTGAAAGACATTGTATAGTTGCTTCTGATGTATTACTGCTATTGAAAGTTAGACAGCAATTATAGTACCCATCAGCAAGGTTATTGGAAAATCTTCCCACTTAAGTATATTGTTTACATTATAAAAGGTACTAAAATGTATTTTACTTTAGATCAAAGTTATAAGAATAATATCTACATTTTAGTAGACATATACATATTTGTGTATATACACATATATATGCTTGTACATATATATTAACACACCCATATATCAGAAGAATTAACACTTGTGATAATATTTAATGTTTTGCAACCAGAATTGACCTGATAACTCCATTTGAGGTCATTTGTCCTATAGAAATAGCACACTGTGGAGTTAAAGCTAAATATTAAAAACAGATACTTTTAAAAGTAGTATGTAGCTTCTATTGTTGATGATCCTCTTGTATCCCCTTCCTGTGGTTGTACCTGCACTATCACTGTAACTTATCTGAGTACATTGGAAACTGTATATACTGGTATTAGAACTAGGAAAATGAAAGGGAATACCAAATCGAGACACACAAGATAAAAAGACAAACGACTCCAAAAGCAATACGTGCAAAACCATTTGGTGTAAACCAACTGAACAACTCATGGGGGGAAAGGGAAAGGTGGAGGGGGGAGGGGGGAATGAGGGAGGAGGTAACAAACAGTACAAGAAATGTATCCAATGCCTAATGTATGAAAACGTAATCTCTCTTTACATCGCTTTAAAAATAAGTAAGGAAAAAAAGACTTAAAAAAGTAGTATGTAGAATTTTAGTAAGGCATCAATAAGAATGTGATTTTTGTCATGTACAGAGAAATTAATAAATCTGCACAATTTCATACTGAATGAAGTAAGCCAGGGTCAGAAAAACAGAAGTCACATATTTTCTCTCATATGAGAATGCAAATATGTACAAGGTCATGTCCGTATATATATATACAAATATATATATAATATATAATATATATTTTCAAATTGGCTAAAGAATAGTACATGCAGCAGTGAAATTCCATTGTGTAGAACCTTTGTATATTTAATAGGTAATTTGTCAACAATACTAGGAAACTTAAATATGTCATGTCTGTGGAGTCGGGGAGTCAATAAGAGGAGGCAGACAAATGAAAAGAGGAATAATAGACTGATACAGTCATGATACTCATTGTACATATGTCAAAATAGAACTAGAAAACATGGGGACACTGGTGGAAGGAGAATAGATAGGAGGTTGAGAGAAGATGGAAGTGACATAATTAAGTTATGCTGTATACATAAATGGACATGTTAAATTAAAGCTCCTTTGTAGAAATATTTGGTGGCATGAATAATCTAAAAACCTTATGAAAAGAGCACAGTTTTAAACAACAGCAGTGTTAGGCTTTAAGTCTAGTGGCTACATTTATATTCCTATCAACTTGAAGAACCTCAATTGAACACATTAAAGTGAGTCCCACAAACAAAAACACTGTAAATGAGTTAAGGAGACAAACAAAAATATTTTTTAAGTCACAAAAGTTTATATCTGTTCAAGGGTAAGATCTCATAAAATAACAAATATGATTAATGATTCTCTATTCTATTATAGAAGAAATAACTAAATAAAGTGGAAAAATAGCATCTATCCTGTTGCTAGTAGGGAATGGGAAATAGATATCAAAAGCTCTTCAAGTATTTTTTGCTTTTGAAACCAGATAGCTCTAACAAGTACGTAGAAATTGAGGAGTACAGACAATAAGGGTCATCCATGGAATTCTTAGGTTCTTGTTTTCCCTCATACCACTGTTTCAACCTGAGGATAGGCATCCACAGTCTGTCTTAGATTTCTTTCTTTTTCTTTTTTCTTTTTTTTTTTTTTTTTTTTTTTTTTTTTTTTTTTTTTGGCCAGTCCTGGGCCTTGGACTCAGGGCCTGAGCACTGTCCCTGGTTTCTTTTTGCTCAAGGCTAGCACTCTGCCACTTGAGCCATAACGCCACTTCTGGCCGTTTTCCATATATGTGGTGCTGGGAAATCAAACTCAGGGCTTCATGTATATGAGGCAATCACTCTTGCCACTAGGCCATATCCCCAGCCCCTGTCTTAGATTTCTTAATCTATTAGATTGGAAAATTCTATTTACTTAACCAGGTTTTCACAAGACTAGGGAAGTATCTCGAAGACATTAGGTGCTTAAATATTCTTCCTCCTGGAAGGAAATCTTAGGAAAAACTAGACTACTCCCATATATAATCATTTTCCTGATAGTCCCTGAATCTTTTCAGAATATATTCATTTCTTCAGTGCTTATTCTACTCTTGATCTTAGCCAAAAGGCCTAGAAGAGATCTGTGCTTATTTTCAAGTATACAACTTTGGATAATGCTCTCTGAGATGAGCAGTGGGAACAATAATCAAAAAGAAAAGGTAGAAATCTATGAGAAGTTATACCTAAACTTAATCTGCATTATCTCAGAAGTAAGAAACTATTAGTTCTGTCATAAAAAGTGCATGATAAAACACTGGTAAAATTTTATTTTAACCTTGCGCTAACAGCAATTTCATGTGTTTCATACTTTAGACTATTTTCCTGCTGGCTCCCTGCAGTTATGATGATTTTTTTAAATTTATAATGTTTAGATCTTTCTTGCTGCCATTTTGCATTCCTATTTCCTGTGTATTCCAACGGTAAAGAAAGGAGAGTTCGATGTTGGGAGGAGTTTTGTACAGATGATTAGCAATGCAGCTTTCAGAACAGCTACTTAATATTTTGTAAAATTCTTGTGATACTGTGTGATCGTACAGATGGATCTCATTTATACCAATATATTCATGTTGAATACATGAAATAGTTGAAAGAGTATTTTAGTCTTTTCAAAGGTAGCTGAAGGTTTTTGGGCCTGAGCTCTATCAAGTCAGTGCCTATTAATCAATTAAAATGTTGTATTGCATTGCTGGGATTTTGATGAGTGCCATGAATTTAGCATAGACAGAATAGAATGAACGGTTATCCTTCTTTATCTTCTTTTTTAATCACTGCTAAGGTAAGTAAAAAGAAAATGAACATTTGGCTAGGTTGGACAGTGACTGCTAAAGCCATTCCATGGTACATAGTGAGCCTTGGGAAGTTGAAGTGTTATTCAAACAGCTGTCAGGAATTTATTTTGTCTTTCAGTGCCTGCCTGATGGGGAAATGTACTGCTCAGCTAAAGAACTGCAGTGGGAATAATGATCATTTGAGAAGTCTCCAAACTGAGCCTCAGATATTTAATTTAAAAGCACACTGCCTATATTGAGAGCCAGTATTTCCTTTTGACAAGAACTATCATTAAAGCATAGTAGTGAAGTTAGTAACTTAGGGGTTTTAAAATCATTTTTCTTAAAAACCTGGCTAGCAGAGGATGCTGAATCTTGGTGAGGAACATCAAGTCTTTTCATAATATTTTTTCTCTGAACAAACAGTTTGTTATCATTCCACCTGCAGGCGGGGAAGATGAAAGCCAACAGGCTTCTTTGTGGGGTTAGATCCAATGGGAGACTCGCCAACTATCTCAATATCACTTCCAAATATGAAGTGATGGTCAGAACTCCCAGCCACCTTCATTTTGTTATTGCTTGGGTTTTGATTGGTTTGGTTTTGGTCTTCTCACTAGCACATTTTTTTTTTTTTAATGCCAGTCCCGGGGCTTGGGACTCAGGGCCTGAGCACTGTCCCTGGCTTCTTTTTGCTCAAGGCTAGCTCTCTACTTCTTGAGCCACAGCATCACTTCCAGCTTTTTCTGTTTATGTGATGCTGAGGAATCTAACCCAGGGCTTCGTGCATGCCACGCAAGTACTCTACTGCTAAGCCACATTCCCAGTTCCTCACTGGCAAATTTTTATGCTTATCTTAGTTATAAAATTCCGAGCACACATGAAAGTAAAATATGTTCCACCTTAAGCAGCCCTTCTTTTGTAACTGTCATTGTGGGACAAAAGGTCATTTTTGAGTCATGATCCAAGATTTAGGCCTAGAAGGACCCTCATACCTGTTGAAAGTCTTCACTTGCCATAAGGAATCAGATATTCAAAGAGAAATAACTCTTTCCCAACAGCATTGACACTGCCGGGCACAAACTATATCTAGAGTTCTCCCCAGAGAATTATGTAATTTCTCAATACCAAATGTCCTTTATTCTATTTTCAACCAAAATATAGACATATGAGAAGATCTTACCAAGCCTTTCATGTAGACTTGCCTAACTGGTTGATGGCACAGGGTGTTGACAGATGATATCTTGTGGATATGATTTGATGACATAAAGAAAATTATCTCAGAAAGACTTGTGGCTGTCTCTAGATCTCTATATCATTTTCCTTTAAAATATCCTAGGAGCTGTCATTCTCACTCTTAATGACAAATGCCAACTATATTGTCAGAGTTCTAATTGCTACTTATAACTATAGTGTGATTCCTTTTTTCTTCTCATTGCTGTGGTGTTTCTTGTGGGCACTCATCTGTCCATTCTGTTTTCTGTTCTAGGTTTCTGTGCTGGAAAGGCAAATATTTGACTTCCTTGGATATCAGTGGGCACCTATCTTAGCAAATTTTGTACATATTATTATCGTCATCCTTGGTTTATTCGGAACTATTCAATATAGACCTCGTTACATTACAGGAGTAAGTACCTTTCTTCCCATTTTCTATTTCATTTGAAAAGAGAAAAGTGTACCAGTATCCTAAAAATGATGTGTTCAGGGCTGTGTGTTTATTTTCATAGCTTCATGTTGCATCAACAGTGATTAAAAGTGTCAAGTTCAAAGAACTTGATAGTGAATGTAATCAGATTATGCTTTCATAAATTGTACTTCCAACAAATAGCCTTCTATAATTACAAGAAGATTCAATTTCTAATTTGTAAAGTCTCTGAATTAACAAATTTTAATGAAAGATTCCTCCCTCATTTAAAAGAATTGTGTTTTTAAAATTGAATGCATAAAATATGGATAATACACATTAGGGTTAATGTTTGAAATATTTGGAAGCCAGAACATTCTGGAACATTGTCTCTGTGCTCTCAGTAATTCTTTTTTGGCTCAGAGGAAGTATTTTGCATTCCTACTGAAGTTAAACTTACTTAACATAAAAGTGAAATCCAACTGTGTTCCAGTTGCTATGGGAACCATAACTTAGGCTTTTTTATTTTTTTTTTTTAACTTTTGTATGTGCCTTAGATCTCAGCTATCGCTCTTCATTAATGTGGATATTTTTTCCTTCCATTTCATCATTTTTTTCCTTTTCCTTCTTTTTTTGACAATAGCTATTTCTATTAAATTTTAAAGCAACTTGGTGGCATTTATGTAAGTTAGTTCAGTTAAAGGTCTACGTTATTCAACACAACCCAGCAGGCCTTCTCAGGTTTCCTGAAGCCCTCTTTTTACAAGAGGTACCCTCCTCTGGCCTGTTCTCTCTGTAATCCAGAATCCTGGTGAAGCTCACCAACACTGAAACAACCAGGAATTACTGGACATAAGGGATGTACTGTGGCTAAGGAAGACTGTGGACCCCATAGTCTTTTCCTCCAGGGCATGTCTGGATACCATAGCATGTCACTTCTGAGGCTAGGCCATCCTCTGAATCTAATAAATGCTTCTGTGTTGCAAGTTATTTTCAATGTGCAAGTCATGGCCATGTTTTCCATTTTCTGATATGACTGCAATTGGTGGGTAGGCAGCATAGTGGCCATGATTGATTCTTCTGAAGTCTTAATAACAAGGGTGAAATCTTAGATCTGCCAAATTCTGTGTGATTTTTCTTTACAAATTTACCAGTTGTCAGTTTTCTAATCTTTTTCAGTCTCTAAGTCGTAGTGTAAAGGAGTGACCATGCAACAAAGCAGTTTATGAATATAATGTATCTGGGTCAATTAAAGTAAAAACTGTATTAGTTAACAATGGTTGTAATTAGATGATGTATGTTAGCCTTTAATGAAATATTCCTGAATAACCTTTTCTTTTTTATTAGATTTTTGGTCCTCTTTATGATTTTACTGATCACATTCAATATTTCTTAGAGGAAAGATTTTCCTCTTTATTCCAGATATCCTTGACTGTGAAACCTAGGCGTTCCTGGAACTCACTATCACTCTTCCTCAGCTATCCAAGTACAGACATTACACTGCTTACTCACTGTGCCTGGGTCAACTTTATTCATATGAAATTTGTCTGAGTATCATTGCATAGACACCACCTCAACTTTATTTCTGATAAAAATAAAATCTACAAGTGGATAAAAATAGGTGAACAGTTTGGAATCTTGCAAGTTCCTCTCACCAAATAAGGAGATATTTAGTCTTATCACAATGCTTCATATTCAGAAAGTACTAAGTAAATGCTAGCTATAATATTTTCTTTATTATTTTATTTAAAAAAATAATGAGGCATAGCACTAGTTTAAAAGGAAATTTAAATCAGAGCAAGGTGTTCCAGGTCTTGGAAAAACTATTTCTATTCCATTTACTTATTTACTTATTTTTGCTTATGTTTTAGCTTGTTTTTGTTCTAGTCTTAGGGCCTGAACATAGGGTTTGAGTACAGTCTTTGAGCTTCTTTTTTTTTTAAAGTTTTTATTATAAAACTGATGTACAGAGAGGTTACAGTTTCACACGTTAGGCATTAGATACATTTCTTGTACTGTTTGTTACCTTGTCCCTCATACCCCACTTCCCCCTCCCCCTGTCCCCCCCTGAGGTGTTCAGTTCACTTACACCAAACAGTTTTGCAAGTATTGCTTTTGTTGTTGTTTCTCGTATTTTACCCTTTGTCTTTCAATTTTGGTATTCCCTTTGAATTTCCTAATTCTAATACCAGTACACACTTTTTCCCATACACTCAGATAAGATTACAGAGATAGTGTAGATACAATCACAAGAAGGTGATACACGAACATCATCAATAGTAGAAACTACAGATACACATGGGATGTTGAAAGTAGTTACAACTCTGATATAACAATCATTTTCATAAAATGGTGTTCATTTCTCTTAGCATCATCTTATGTGTTCATAAGGGTATAGCTATTGGGCCTTGTGATGCTCTGTTATGAATTGCCTAAACCTGTACTAATTATTCCCAATAAGGGAGACCATAGAGTCCATGTTTCTTTGGGTCTGGCTCACTTCACTTAGTATAATTTTTTCCAAGTCCTTCCATTTCTTTACAAATGGGGCAATGTCATTCTTTCTGATAGAGGCATAAAATTCCATTGTGTATATGTACCACATTTTCCTGATCCATTCGTCTACGGAGGGGCATCTGGGTTGGTTCCAGATTCTCGCTATGACAAATTGTGCTGCGATGAACATTGTTGTGCTGGTGGCATTACTGTGATTTTGTTTGTGGTCTTTTGGATAGATACCCAAAAGTGGGGCTGCTGGGTCATAGGGGAGTTCTATATTTAGCCTTCTGAGGAATCTCCATACTGCTTGCCAGAGTGGCTGAACCAGTTTACATTCCCACCAACAATGAAGTAGGGTTCCCTTTTGGCCACATCCCCTCCAACAATTGTTATTATTAGTTTTCTTGGTATATGACATTCTTGCTGGGGTGAGATGGAATCTCAATGTTGTTTTGATTTGCATTTCCTTTATGGCCAGTGATGTAGAGCATTTTTTCATATGTCTCTTGGCCATTCTAATTTCATCATCAGAGAAGTCTCTTTGTAGGTCTTTAGCCCACTTGATGAGGGGGCTATTGGTTCTTTGTGGTTTTGTTTTGGAAGAAGGTAGTTTTTTTAGTTCTGCATATATTTTAGAGATGAGGCCTTTGTCTGTTGAATGTCTGGTAAAGATCTTCTCCCAGTCTGTGGGCTTTCTGTTTATCTTGCGAGGTATGTCCTTTGCAGTGCAGAAGCTCTGCAGTTTGATGCAGTCCCATTTATCCAACCTTTCTTTGATTTGTAGCCTTTCTGGGTCTTTGTTAAGGAAGTTCCGTCCTGTGCCAAGGAGCCCAAGTGTTTCTCCTACTCCTTCCTTTAGTGTTTTCAGGGTGTCTGTTTTGATTTCAAGGTTTTTAATCCATTTGGAATTGATTTTGGTGCAGGGTGATATATAAGGATCTAGTTTTAGTTTGTTGCATGTGTTGAGCCAGTTTTGCCAGCACCACTTGTTAAAGAGGCTATCTTTCTTCCATACTATTGTTTTAGTTTGAGCTTCTTTTTGCATAAGATTAGAACTCTACAAATTGAGCTACAACTCAATTTCTGGGTGTTTTAGTAGATTAGGAGATGAGTCTCACAAGGTTTCTTCCTTGAGCTGGCTCTGAACTGTGATCCTCAGATCTCATCCTTCTGAGTAGCTAGGATTACAGACACAAGCCAGCATCATGCAATTTATTTTTGTTCTTTTTGTTACAAGAACTCTAACAATCAAGGTTTTCTAAGTATCAAGTTATAAACTCTTCTCTTGTATAAAAGACATACTTTTTTCTGATCTGAGCCACTTTTTCTTTCATGACACAAATTTAAAATGCCAAGGAACAGCAACAAGACCACTTAAGCTTTTGTTAAGATATGTCTGTTAGACACAAGTGGAAATTCTATAGGAACAGTATGTCTTAGACCTACAACCTTGGTTTGATCTTTTCTTGTAGGTAAGACTGATCTTTTCCATGAGACAATGTCTTTAAAATAATTTCTACCTGGAGATGAGATGAATGAAAAAATTCTATATTTTAGCTCAAGTAGTTCAAGTTGGAAGTATTGCCAACAAATCCTGCTTGAAAATTGATTCTTCCTTTAGTTTATCTCTCATTTGTAATATGGCACTACATATGACTAAATGTTGACAAATAACTCTATCAAACATTGCTTGGGAATGGTCTTAAGCAGATCAACAAGTCCATAGGCATATTAACTACCTCCACAATTATGTCAAGATACCATAAAAATTGTTCTAAGTTATTATCTTATGTTACCTTCTCACTATTCCTCAAAAAACATTTTTATTATCTTGCAACTTCTACTAACAGTCTATTTCTACTGTATGGCCAAAACCTGTCAGAGTTTTCTAAAACCCAGTACTCTTGTATTTTGGGTTTCTAGTGTGGTATCACTCATTTTCTATATAATATATTTTCTCATTATCTATTTATGTATAGTTGAAGGCAGAAAACAAGGGATTCTAGAAAAAAACATAAAAATGGAATTTCAGTTTAGCTAAAGATGACAAAGGCAATTAAAGTTAAAAGAATAGAAAATTGAATCATAAAAGACAGAAATTTCACTCAATGAAGGATCTGAGTACAAAGAAAAATGCATAATTAGGGCTTGCTGAAACTGACAATTACATATTACCACAGCTAGGGAATATCTATCAGTGTTCTCTATTGAGATTTAGAGTGAAATTGGAGACTTTACAGTGAAACCCATTTTCCTGTCCTCTAAAATGTCAGGCCTTTTGTGACTTTTTTGTATTTGGCATGCTACATTTTTATAAAATTATTCAAGATAAAAGCAAACCAAAACATTCGCAAATTCATGATTCAAAACTAAACATTTTGCATCTTTACTTCATATACAAACAAATGAAACATATCTGGTAATGGTAACTATTATAATATGTTCCTCTTTTTATTTAACTAATTTGATAAAAAAAAATGATTGAATATGCCTCTAGTCTCCTTTTCCTTTGCCCGTAGTAGTGGAACTCAGGGTCCAGGCTTGCAAGCAGACCCTCCACCCAGTCAGCCATGTTCCCTTCCCTTTTTGTTTAAGTTAGTTTGGGGATAGTGTGTTACATTTTATCCTGGGAATAGCCTTTGTCCACAGTCCTTCTACCTACAGCACCCCACGTAACTGGGATTACCAGTGTGAATCTCTCACACCTGTAATATTGGTTAAAATGAGTCTTGATAGCGTTAGTCCAGAAGATATGCTACCGATTTCTGTTTCCAGAATAATTGGTATGACAAGCATGTAACACCATAACAGGCCCCTCTATTAAAGAAGTTCTTTTTAATTAAATATGGTAATTTCTGATTATTGCTGAAACACTAATTGTCCTACACAATTAATGGCCCTTAAAAGCAAATGTGCTTCCAGTGTTGCCAGATGTTGGAATGTTGATCTGTAAGTCGACATGAATCCTCTTACTCTCCAGTAAAGCAAGGTCAGTTTCACACACTTATCACCTCATTTGACTCTCTTAAAATTTGCTTCTCTGTAGTTGACATGCTTGCAAGTCATGGAAGGAATGGAGAGATGCCATCACCAAACTCAAAAATCCCAAGACCCAGGTCTCTTTGGAAAATGTGTATACACCTTAGTGAATCTTTAATAACAATCTCATATATATAATTTGCATTGGAAGGAGACAGAAACTTCCAGTTTAGAAATTTATCACATGATAATAATGAGCCATGATGTCGATGTTGTCATTTTAATTGCTCATTGAAATCAGGTTTCTGTGGAACACATAACCAAGCACCAGCAATGGGGAGGATTTTTATGGTATATTTACAGGCCATGTGATTTTCCGGTTCTTGTAATTGTTGGTCCCTAAAACTGATTGCATACTTTCAAGTCACTTCTAGGAAGTTATTAATCTATGTTCAAGTAGGTGTTTTTCTACTTTTATCCAGTTTTTCTGGGAGAAAAAATATAAAAACTATTACAGTGAATGCATTAAAAAACATGTTTTCTGTGTTCAGGACACAAAAATAAATGTAGATTAGAGAAGAAGAGACTTGAGATAGTAGTAAATTAACAATACTTCTAATGACTTAGAGTAGTTGTGGAAATAAGTATTTTCCCAAAAGCCTGGGAGGGGAAAAATATCATTAACAAGTTTAATGGATTTAGCCTATATTCCTCAAATAAAGGTAATAATGCAACATTGTGAATGCAATTTATTTTCAAAAAACTGTGCACCCTTGAGGAATTATGAGCCATTTATGCTACAAGAAGATACTTTGTGCTCTCCTTCTCAGGCTGTAACTAAAGATTTATAGAATGTGGTACACATATATAATTACATTTTAGCAATCCAAATACATATTTATAAATGATCAAATAATTTTGGAAGTAAATTTTAAAGAAAAGACATATTTTGATGACATGTTGTTTAAATATTAGGATATGTTTTTCTAAAATAAAAATAATTCCTGCACATACTTTTAAGCATAAAAAGTAAGGTGGGTTTATAATAAAACAAAAGTTTCTTTGCCACATTCTAGCTGTTTTTAATCCTCTACTTTCAAAGTTATTTCCAAAGTGTGTGTATGTATATATATGGGTGTGGGTATGTGTCTCTAATTCTTAAATTTTCAACCAGACTTTTTGAGCTTTAGATACCATCTAGAAAAGAGTACAAATCCTTATACTTATATACAAATCCTTATATTTTACCTTTAGATCATACTTTATTTTTAAATTTTTCTTTTTTATTTTTCTTTTTAAATTTTTCTTCTCATGTTTTGATTGCTTCTTTTAAGACAGGAGATTGTTTTTAAGTACATCCCAAATATATATTTGACTATGTCCACTGGTTGATATTCATTCTTAAATTCTTACAAAATTCCATCATTTTCCTGTATGAATTTAGGCCTTTATCCTTATATTTGAGTGTGATTTTTATCTGCAGCTTTTTGTTTCAATGGTATGTTCTAACTCAGAGTGTTTTTCCCCAGAACGCTATCCCTTTGCTCCTATTTAAAATGGCCTTTTTTTCTAAGTCTGTGTTATATATTTCTCTTCCTGACTTTGCTACCCTGAAGTAGAGTCATGCTATCAAAGTTCCCATGTATTTCCTTTCTAGCACTTTTCAAACAACTTCCTGAGAATACAAATTTACGAGCTAAACTTTTCCTTTTTTTGTTTAATTTAATTTTATTGTCAAGGCGATGTACAGAGGGGTTACAGTTACATAGATCAGGTAGTGAATACATTACTTGTTACCCCTTCCCTTAATTTCTCCCACCTTTCCTTTCCTCCTCCCGGCCCCAGGTTGTACAGTTAATTTCCAACATATTGTCTTGTGAGTGTTGCTGTTGCATTGGTTCACCATTTGTCCTTTGTCTCATCAGATTATTCTTCTTGCATTTGCTAGATATTAAATTCAGAGGTAATTTTTATATTTTTCTTAGAGCACTGAATGATTATGATATTTTAGAAAGCTGTTACTGATTCAAGTCTGATATCAATCTATAAATAGCCTTAGAAGAAGTGTTTGAAATATTTATTATAGTATTTTGTACATTAATATCTCAAATTGAGGTGTCTAAGTGGGGATTTGTTTTAAAAATTTATAAACCTTTCTGTTTGAGCTTGTACATGCCATCAACTCAAAAGTTTGCATCTTCTATTTAATGATACTCTTTGCTTTTGAACATCTACCTTTGTTGCGAAAGACAACTTCACTAACTACTATATACTGTGCCTTTTAACTCATTTGCTATAAAAGTCTTAGTGTTAAAAGTCTTAGTATAAAAGTCTTAGTATAAAAGTCTTAGTGAAATTTACCTGGCTTATTCAAAAATATTAGAGGGTTATCCATCCATGCTTTCTATCCAATTTAATTTAGAACCTATGTAATTCTTTCTGGAATTTCAGCCTTATTTTTGCTCTTTGTACTCCCAAACAGAGTCTAGTTGTACAATTTTTCTCATTCTACATATGAACCCAAATGTACATTGTCTCTATTGCAAATGTTTTGTTGTTAATTTAGTACTGCACATATTGTATGCCTGGTTTTTCTTTTGAAACAAAAAATATATCAGTAACTTTTACATTGAATTAAGCACATCTTAATTTGGAGATGTTTCCTTTTAATGAGTGAGGGCTGAGAAAATGAAACTGTTACACCAATGTGGGAGATCTAGTGGCTTTAAATATCCATCAGTTGCTCTGGTTATTCATGGTCCAAGACTGCAATCCTAGCTACATAGGAAGTTGAGACATCAATGATCCCTCACTAAAAGCAGCTTACATGTTTAAAGGGGAAGAAACAATAATGCAATAAAGAATAGGACAGAATTTTATATAGGTTATAATAATGTACACAGAAATAGTTAAGCAAGTTAGCCAGGAATAGAGAAGATTCAGACAGTGCTTTAATGACATATAAGCTGAAACTCCGAGTATTGATAGCTTACCTTAGATTGTCATGATTGCTGCACAGAGATTCGTTGGGTGGTAAGACTAACTTTGTAGTTAGGAATTATAAGGAAATTGTACTTGATGGGCTAAACTATTTATTAACTTTAGATGATTGAAAAGTTTTCCATAGGTTATGATCCTGTGTTGATGTCAACACAAAGGACAGGTCATATAAAGTCAAATATGTTGGTACAAGTATTCCAGAAGAGAATAGGCAAAGGTGGATCCATTTATCAAGGCAATGATTAAGAGGAAAAATTAAGGAAAATGGTCGAGCCCATTTTGATCTTGTCAGTAACGAATAGGGATACATGAACTCTTTATTGATAATTTAATGATTTGTAACTGCTATTTAGGAAAAATTTATAAATATTTTTATGTGACACATTTTTTTCACCAGAAAGTAAGAACATATTTATTAGTTGATCTCAAGTACCTAGTAGCAAAACTGTAATAATACATTATACATTTCTAAAACAAGAGAAAATGTCTTGAGGAAAAATCTTCAAATACATGACTAGTCTATGTATAGTTACTGTGCACAGAGTTATCTGATATCTCAGATATACTTTTGGCAAAAATATAATTTTTTCTGAATAATTACTTATTTATTGTCAAAGTGATGTACTGAGGGGTTACAGTTTCATACATAAGGCAGTGGGTACATTTCTTGTACAATTTGTTACCTCCTCCCTTATTTCCCCCATCCTCCTATCCCTTTTCCCTCTCCCCCATGTGTTGTTCAGTTGCTTTATACCAAATGGTTTGGTAAGTATTGCTTTTGGAGTCATTTGTCTTTTTATCCTTGGTCCCTCGATGTTGATATTCCCTTTCACTTCCCTAGTTCTAATACCAGTATATACAGTATCCAGGGTACTCAAATGAGATACAGTGATAGCATAGGGGCAACCACATGCAGGGGATACAAGAGGATCATCAACACAAAAAAGCTACAGTTTCACATGGCATGTTGAAAGTAATTAAAACAGTGATATAACACTAGTTTCCATAACATGGAGTTCATTTCACTTAGCATCATTTTATGTGTTCATAAGGGCATAGCTATTGGGCTCCTGTTTATCAGGCACACTAGAGACATTCAGGGCATTCTGATCTTTATTATATGCAAAACAATTTTCTAATGTAAAATAAAGAGAGGCAAATTTTCATGGTGTAGTTTCTATGGGTTACTGATTGTCTTTTTTCAGTATGTGAGAGCAAAGGCAACATTTTCTATAGAAAAACATCACAATTGTGCTCTTGTTAGCCTGCTCTTGTATGCGGTAATAATTGTTTTGAGTTTTGTTTTGACCTGATCTGTTGTTTGGTCAGATACAAATCTTGTCTAACTACTCTATTTCATTTCAACCACCCACATCTACTGTCCTTTAAAATATTTTGTCCTTTAGGTAAGTGGCATCACTGATTATATGTATTTCTAGTATTCCACTCTAGCATCTGGAAATTGTTGACAATATGTATGAAAAGTTCAGTTAGGAATGATGTTATTTATTAGAGCAGGTATTATAGCTCAACAGGGACAATTCCTGACTAGAAAGCACAAGATCATGAGTTCAACTTCAGTAGCATCACAAAAAGGGTGATGATATTTGTGGAGAATTGCTCAAAGGCAAAATTGTCTACCTATTCTGCTAGAGCCTCAACCATCAATCCTTGATAAATGTTCTTATTTGTCCTTTCTCAATTTTGTTGTTTGAAAGGTGATATTCATTCCTAGAAGGTACTTTAACTATATGTCATCAGTTTAAGGTTAAGAGATTTTATACAAAATCTATCTATGGCATTCAATTTTTGATTATGAAGGTATATTGAAAGCTGCATTTATGTTTATGGATAAGAAAATTCTAGGTCGTGTTCAGGAAATACTGACACTTTGACTTTTCTCAAGGTTGGAGTGAATTTCCACAGTGGTTGGTAATGTAATAGTTTCAACTGATCCATGGGGAACCCATCCAAGATGTCTAGTCAATGACTAACCCTGCATATAGGTTCAAATCCCTAATAACCAAAAACATACATTTAGTTTTCCTTATTTCACTTAAAGCCAAAGCTTTAACAGCTTCTCTTCACACCCACCAAATTGTCACCATCACCATTCTTACTCTTGAAGTGTGTTACTTAAGAGCTAATTAAACCTAAGCTTTACAAAACTGTAGAAGTTCCCACTGAAACTCAGTTGAGTGACCAGTCATGGAGATGATTTATATCTCAGAGGAGATGCAATGGGATTCCATGACTACACTACTATGTAATATAAAACATGACCTTTTTTTATTTCTGTAATTTTTCCATTCAGTAGTCATTGACTGCTTGCTGTTTACAAGTAGCAAATCCAGTAAAATTGAAACTTCAGAAGGCAGGTGACTGTAATTTTAGGATGTAATATTTTAAGTTTTGACAAAAGAAATACCCAACTAAAATCATTATCATTTCAGTTTACTTAAAATGATGGTTTAATGTCTGAAGGGTATAGCTCATAGAAGAAGGGATACAGATACTCTGAATTTGATCATCATCAACAACAACACACACACACACTATCCATTTACTATACAAATATGTGTTTTATACTTACCTTGTGGTAGGTAGTTTTCTCGGCACTGTTGATTGACCACTGAAAAGAGTCCAAACTCTGATGCAACAGAGACAATTTATCAGCAGTTAAAATTTACTCATTAACATCAATCACCAAAGCATGATGGAATGATATGATAGTATCTTTATTTTATGCATATATCTTACATGTAGTAAGGAACTTTTATTATACAATGATTATTTAACCTTTAGACATGAGCAATAGCAACTAATAATATTCAATTAAGAGTAGCTAGCCGGGGCTGGGGATATGGCCTAGTGGCAAGAGTGCTTGCCTCCTATACATGATAGGCCCTGGGTTCAATTCCCCAGCACCACATATGCAGAAGATGGCCAGAAGTGGTGCTGTGGCTCAAGTGGCAGAGTGCTAGCCTTGAGCAGGAAGAAGCCAGGGACAGTGCGCAGGCCCTGAGTCCAAGCCCAGGACTGGCCAAAAAAAAAAAAAGAGTAGCTAGCCTGAAAAATTCTGAAAATGATAAGGACCATTGAGGACAGAGAAATTAAGAAAGATAGAAAAATGATTTGTCTACAGCACTCCAACATTCACACAATCAGAGTTGAGGAGCATATTCTTAGGACAGGTTCAAAAGGGCTCAATAGTATGTGCATATGATCATATAAAATAATGCTTATAAAAATGAACTCTAAGAAATGCAAACAAGAGGTGTTTTTACTATTTTTACTGTTTCCAGTTATTTATTTCCTCCAATTTATTCCCTTCTGTCACTGTTTTTTTTTTATTTCTGTTCCTGTTGTTTTGCATATAAGTTTATCTGATGTGGAAAGAGGAAGGGGAATCACCAAAATGGTGGGACCAAGAGTGAACAAATTCAGCAGTGATACTCAGTAGACACTATGTTGGAAAGGAACTTTAGAGCTTTTTCTGGGAGGTGGGGTGGGGAGAAGGGTAACAAAGTTGAAAAGTGGAAGAAATGTACTCATTACCTAACTTATGTAACTGTAACCCCTCTGGATATAACGTTGACAATAAAATTTAAAAGACATAAAAATAAAACCAAAACATACTGAAAACCATCATAAACAGAGATAATTAGATGATCATATTTTAAATATATTCCTATTTTGACGTACACGTTCATATCTTATTTTTGGTGCATTATGCATATTTTATGGTTATCTTTTTGGCTATTGTTGCATCACGAATTTCAGTTTCACATTGTCAGCTAGCTATTTCAATGAATCAAATCATTATAAGATCTTTGAGCTGTGTGTGTGGCCAGTGCTAAGACAATTACCTAAACAATATAAATAAAAAATAAAACATGTAAATGTATAATGTCTGTGATAAGCCTAAATTTTTTGTTACTTGTTTATCTTTTTCTGATTGGTTCATGTTCATAGATATTAGCTCATTTTAATGGTAATTGTAAAAGTTATTTACAGAGGTGGTATAGGTATATAAGTTAAGAAATTAGTATATTTTTGAACGGTGTGGCCCCTATTAATTCATTTTAATGTGATAAAAATAAATTTGTTTTCTTTCAGTTTGTGTGATGAATTTCTTCAAAACTATCTTATGCTATCTATTTTCTTTTGTGTACTTAAGCTGAAATGATTACTTTAATATTTTCTGATTAATTACATATTTAGAATTCTTTTTTTAACTTTTTATTATAAAACTGATGTACAGAGAGGTTACAGTTTCATACATTAGGCATTGGATACATTTCTTATACTGTTTGTTACCTTGTCCCTCATACCCCACTTCCCCCTCCCCCTGTCCCCCCCTGAGGTGTTCAGTTCACTTACACCAAACAGTTTTGCAAGTATTGCTTCGTTGTTGTTTCTCTTATTTTATCCTTTGTCTCTCAAATTTGGTATTCCCTTTGAATTTCCTAATTCTAATACTAGTACACACTGTTTCCCATACACTCAGATAAGATTACAGAGATAGTGTAGATACAATCACAAGAAGGTGATACACGAACATCATCAATAGTAGAAACTACAGATACACATGGGATGTTGTAAGTAGTTACAACTGTGATATAACAATCATTTTCATAAAATGGAGTTCATTTCACTTAGCATCATCTTATGTGATCATAAGGGTATAGCTATTGGGCTCTTGTGATCCTCTGTTGTGACTTGCCTAAACCTGTGCTAATTATTCCCAATAAGGGAGACCATAGAGTCCATGTTTCTTTGGGCTGGCTCACTTCACTTAGTATTATTTTTTCCAAGTCCTTCCATTTCCTTACAAATGGGGCAATGTCATTCTTTCTGATAGAGGCATAAAATTCCACTGTGTATATGTACCACATTTTCCTGATCCATTCGTCTACGGAGGGGCATCTGGGTTGGTTCCAGATTCTCGCTATGACAAATTGCGCTGCAATGAACATTGTTGTGCTGGTGGCTTTACTGTGACTTTGTTTGTAGTTTTTTTGGATAAATACCCAAAAGTGGGGTTGCTGGATCATAGGGGAGTTCTACATTTAGCCTTCTGAGGAATCTCCATACTGCTTGCCAGAGTAGCTGAACCAGTTTACATTCCCACCAACAATGAAGTAGGGTTCCCTTTTGGCCACATCCCCTCCAACAACTATTATTGTTAGTTTTCTTGCTATATGACATTCTTACTGGGGTGAGATGGAATCTCAATGTTATTTTGATTTGCATTTCCTTTATGGCCAGTGATGTAGAGCACTTTTTCATATGCCTCTTGGCCATTCTCATTTCCTCATCAGAGAAGTCTCTTTGTAGGTCTTTAGCCCACTTGATGAGTGGGCTATTAGTTCTTTGAGGTTTTGTTTTGGAGGAAAGTAAGAATTCTTTTATTTTTTAAAGAAGACATACTCACATATTGAACTAAATTAGTAATTTAGTGTTCTGATATTAATCCAGCTTCCATTATTAGACAATGGCTTATTTACTTATTCATTCTTCAACTGCTATGTTCTGTTTTTATTATTTCTACTTTTACATCTTTATTCAAAAATAACAATGAAATTTGACTTTTACTCTTTTGTCTTTTTTAATTAATCTTTTTTCTTTATTGTCAAAGTGTGGTACAGAGGGGTTACAGGTTCATATGTAAGGCAGTGAGTACATTTCTTGTTCAACTTGTTGTACAGTGTTCAGAAATTAAATTTGGGTGAGTTCTTCCTGGATTTTCAGAAGCTTATACACGAAGACAGTTGCGTATTCTAGAACTCTTCTATAAAACTGTCTTGTCTGGGTACTGTCATCAGTCGTACTTATTTAATTATCTCTCAAATCTGCCTTGAAAATTGTCATCTTCAAGTTTTTCACTATTGTGGCATGATTTTATAAATAAAACCTTGACAGAGCATCCATTTTCTGTAGCTTTTATTGACATTATCACAGTTCCACATACGAATCTATTTCTGTCTTTGTATTTAATACTAAGACTTGAACTAAGAATATTTGCTTTCTAGGTAACTATTGATTATTTCTGTTTTAGAACCTCATATATATATATATATATATATATATATATATATATATATCTGGAATAAACTCTTTTTACTGTACTTTGAATCTTATTCTGTTTATTATTATCTCTGAATCAAAAGAAAAGTGGTTGTAGGTTAAATCAAAGAGATCTTATTCTTAAAATTGCTTGCTTCCTCATCTACAGGAAAGAGGAAGAATTGGTCTACCTACAGCATGGGCACACACTTCAGGATATGTTCTACTTTTTAATTAAAAAGATGACAAATTGATAACATTAATTTGGCTCTTTCCTTGGCTTGAATATTATTAGCATGAACTGTTTCAAATAACAATTATAAATTATTATATTAAATGTTTTAACTGCATAAATGATTACAGCCTACAGATCTTTAATTCCGAAATTCGTTAGAGCATTTAATTTTACTATGTCATAAAAGTTGACACTAAAGGAACAATGTCTCTGGGTTTGTAATGACTACAAAAACCTCATTTGTGTAATGTTCTCTGTATTCTTTATTCTCAAATATTTCTGTTTAATAATACCACAAAAATATTCTGAGGTTGATTGACCTTTGAGAGTCAAGATGCATTTCAATTGCCAAGTTGTCTTCTTAGTGAAAGAGTTGTCACATTTTTTTTTGTCAGTTCTGTGTTCCATGCTGCATTTACAGCCATCTTGTCAGTATTTTTTGGATTGCCTCATCTGGGGATTCCATGAATGAGAAAGTGTTATCTAGACTCCACAGTTAAACTTCCATTTGCCTCAAACTGTCATTTTCTGGAGCACAATAGAATCCATTTCTCTCTTTCCACTTCTTTTTGTCTACTAAAGGTACCACTTGATTTGAAGGAATCTTGTAAAGGAAATGTTTACTGAATTTAAATGTATCTTCTCGTGACTTTCTTTTATGAGGACTGTCAAGAACTGAGAAATGGTATGAATGTATAAGAAGGTATCTTCGGGAAGAAAAGCTGTTTGCTAAATCATTTCATTTTCTAATACTGAAAAATTAGAACTAAGAGACATCTTATTTTAATTATCATTGTTTTAAATGTTAGTACTAGATCATAGGTTTCAGTGCTTACATTTACATTTAAAATTGTATTTTCTGAGGAGTTTGTGTCTAAATTTTCATAATAGGGTAAACTTATAATTTATCACAATAATGACTTCATCTCAAAAAATTGTATGCTTCATACAAGTCTATGTTCTTTTCTTACTTTTGGTATTATGGTGGTGATTACTTTTATCTGGATTATTTTGATGCAGGAATCTCAAAGCCATAAAATACTGAACGGAGAGTTTTATTTTTTTTATTGTTTATTGTCATAGTGATGTACAGAGAGGATACAGTTTCATATATTAGGCATTGGATACATTTTTTGTACTCTTTGTTACCTCCTCCTTCATTCTCCCTTCCCCTTCCCCCTTGCCCTCTCCCCCCCATGAGTGGTTCAGTTGGTTTACACCAAACAGTTTTGGAAATATTGCTTTTGTAGTAGTTTGTCTTTTTATCCTGTGTCTCTCTCTCTATTTTGGTATTCCCTTTCACTTAGTTCTAATACCAGTATATACAGTTTCCAGTGTACTCAGATAAGATACAGTGATAGTGCAGGTACAACCACTGGAAGCGGATACAAGAGGATCATCAACAATAGAAGCTATGGTTTCAGCCACTCTGGAAAGTGGTATGGAGATTCCTCAGAAGGCTAAATATAGAGCTCCCCTATGACCCAGAAGCCCCACTTTTGGGCATCTACCCAAAAGACCACAAACAAGAACACACTAATGCCACCAGCACAACAATGTTCATCCCAGCACAATTTGTCATAGCTAAAATATGGAACCAACCCAGATGCCCCTCAGTAGACGAATGGATCAGGAAAATGTGGTACATACACACAATGGAATTTTATGCCTCTCTCAGAAAGAATGACATTGCCCCTTTCATAAAGAAAATGGAATAACTTGGAAAAATTATACTAAGTGAAGTGAGCCAAACCCAAAGAAACATGGACTCTATGGTTTCCCTCATAGGGAATAATTTGCATAGGTTTAGGCTAGTCACAGCAGAGGATCGCAAGAGCCTAATAGCTATGCCCCTATGAATGCATAAGATAATGCTAAGTGAAATGAACTCCATGTCATGGAATGAGTGTTACATCACTGTTGTAATTACTTTCAACATGCCATGTGAATGGAGAGTTTTAAGTTCCTGATCCGATATCTATTTCTTTTCTTTTTCTTCCATCCAAGTCCTAGATTCAAACTCATTCTCTGATGCTTTACACTCTGATGCTTTTCACATTATCAGACACCCTACCTACTGAGACATGCCCTCAGACCTTCAGCCCCACATCTATAGTGTGGACAACACTTATTTACACATTTTTCATTGGGTATGTTCCACCAGTGTAGAGTGAGTGGTAACACTTGCCCCTGTGAGGATGAGATATAGTGAGGAAGAGGCTAAAAATGCTCAGACCATTTTAACAAGCTTATTATTATTTTATTCAAGGAAACAATATCACTTGTAATCTCTGCTGTTCTCCATTGTTATTCATGTATTAAGTTTGAAAGTGAGTGAGTTTCAGTAAAATGAGAGTGGCTATCAATCCTTATTTCCATGTCATAATATAGGGGATTTATGGATTTACAAGAATAATAACATATGCAGTTTGAACTCACCTTACTATTCATCTTTAAAAAACTAAAAAGAAATAAGATATGAGGGAATATTGGTGAGTTCATCACCTTGGTGTTGCCACTCTTTCTGTCATAGAGAAAATTCCAGATAATACTGTCTCCACTCCAAATACTAGGCCTCTCATTATCAAAGAAGAATATTAATTATTGTGCCATCCCATCTCATTTTCACTTTAAAACATCTCTATTTATATGAAAACATAGCATAATTCTTTTGTAATGTTAGAAAGTGTTTGTCTTTGTTTCATAGGTATACATGATTACATCAACTTGCTTTTTTATTCACACTGATCTCAGTTGATAAGAATTGACCCAATACTTCATATGCTGCAGTAGTATAAATACTATAGATATATTTTTGTATACACAGTTTTAGTTTTAGCATTTGTTTCACAGAACATGGCTGCTAATTAGAGAACTTAACTGACTAGCTTCTTGTTAGATAATCTCAACACACATTATACAGTGCTGATTTGAAGCTCTTCAAAGTACTTGTCTTTTTTTTTTTTTTAGCATGACTTCTGGGAAAGAAAGAGTCCATGCCAGTGATTTAGGCACATTTTATCACATGTATCATCTCACACATGTGTACACACAGAGGCACACACACCCACCCAATATATGATATACTAAATACACTCCCCTCATTTGCTTCTGCAGTTATTCAGATGTTTTTCACTAAAACTTTGAACCACAGATGACTTCTGAGCAAATTCTTTCCTTGGCCTTTTTTGTGTTACCATCTCTATGCACTAAGTGTTTCTGTTTACATGTTACTAAATATAGCACTGACATATAATTTTTACACTGGTACAATGGAACAACCACAACAATGAATTTCGAACACTTGCATTTCCAATTCCTCAAGGTCTATTAAATGAAATAAGTAGAAACATGGAGACAGGTTCATTAACTCTATTTGCACTCCTCTGTGGCTGCTCTCATTTCCTTTCCAATGAAAATATATTTGTCATTTTGTGATATTACCATGTCAACCTCCTCCAGTGTAGACACAGTTAATCCATACCCAATAATGCAACTGTTGCTGAATTACTCAGGTGATAGGAGATTTGAGATGTTTTGGTAGCTATGAAACTCTAGATCTTACTATTTTCATTCTCTTTTTTCCCCCTAAAGACACCTATAAAAGTTTTTATTCATGATCATCATCATCGCCACTGCTTAGTGGGAACTTTACCTCCATGACACCAAAGCTAAGTCAGAGCAGTTAATTCGTTACATAACAGCATCCTATTGTTTTTATGTTATGCTACTTGCTTCATTTGGGTTTGGGAATTAGACACTGTTTCTTCTCATTTTCCTTCTTTGTAAAATAATAAAAGTAAGATGATATCAAGCTGGTGAATCAGAAAAGATATTAAAGAAGCCATCATTCTGTTTGTAAGGAAACTAAAGTTTCCTTTTAAGGTGATTGGATATCATTCCATTTTTTGTCATTATAGGTTAGGTTCATTTATTTTCTTTTGACACTGTTTGCATTTTTAAATTTGTCCATGTTTAGCCTTGTTTTGACACATTCATTCATGTGTAAATTCACTTATAACCTTACTCTGTTCCAAAGTTAATTTAAGAGGATTTTCACAGTACAAACTAATCTTTTCAATTAGCTTATCCACTTGGATCCTTTGCGAGCCTGAGAGTATGTGTGGACCATGCAAGTCTGAGTTTTTACAAGTGACTGACTCTGAGAAGAGACATCGAGCTAGCCCATGGCAGGCTAGTTTATGTGTTTTTCTCATTTAACATTTTCTAACCCTCAAAATTACTAGACACAGTTATCATCACTCAGGAAAAGGTTGTAAGGGCCCCTTAAAATGTCCGCTGTGTCTTGCCTGTTGAATTAGAAATTCTGAGGTCAAGTCCAAGCAGTTAGCCTTGTAACATTCCTTTTTAGAGGGGTGTATTTACTTGAAACTCAATAATAGCGAATTTTTCAGTTCACATCTATTTGTATTCTTGCCAAAATTAAATCTTTTTGAAAGTCTAATTTAAAATGGTTTTGTTGTCTCTTTTTTCAACAAAGTAATTGAAGAAAATAGATTTTAAAATGTGAGTCAGATCAATCTTTTGATTTTTATTGATGCTTATCTACCTTATATTTATTTGCCAAAAATGAGGCTCTTCTTTGGTTTTTCTTTAAGCTTCAGTATTGAGATTTACCACTGCATCACCAACTATTTCTCCTTAGTTACTGTGGGAACGTCCCTTTCATATCATAGCTTTATGAGTTGATTATACCACAGAACAGCTAGCTTGGTTTACATATGATTTTAAATATTTAGTTTCATCATTGAGAAAATATTTAGTCCTTGGAATTGAAACTATAAAAACTAAGATGTGTGTGTGTGTGTGTGTGTGTGTGTGTGTGTGTGTGTAGAATGATTACCTATCATCTATCTATCTATCTATCTATTTAATGTGCTTGTCCAACACTAGGACTTGTACTCATTATCGCATGATTTTGCTCATTGGATGTTGCTCTACCATCTGGGTCATACCTCAATCCTTGATTTCATTATATTTTAATGTCTAGAATCAAAGTGAAGGTTCTTCAGAGAAAACCAATTACTTGTATGTTTTATTATTTTCCCATGTCTCAGTCTTCCTGTGTTGCAATTCCAGACACATAAGATGGTGGGCTACTGGGAGACTGATGATAATTCTTTACTTTTGCATGCAGAATTATACAAACAACTTAGTACACTTTGGTTCATCACAGCTATGCTTGAGTTTGTTGTTT
This sequence comes from Perognathus longimembris pacificus, assembly GCF_023159225.1. Classification (NCBI taxonomy): domain Eukaryota; kingdom Metazoa; phylum Chordata; class Mammalia; order Rodentia; family Heteromyidae; genus Perognathus; species Perognathus longimembris. Next base: position 44,604,783 of record NC_063169.1, read on the forward strand.
TGCTGCCTTATTTTTTTCTGTCTAACACAGTATTACCCATCTGCATCAAGTCCTTTCTGTCTCCATAGTTAATCTATTTTCTATTTTAAGCATGTGGAGGTACAAAATTGAAGTACTGCAACTATTAATATTCCCATAGCACTTAGCTACTGTTTGCTCCATTATTTAAATTGACCCTCTTTGATTAATTCTTTTGTCACTAAGATTTGTAATTTAAATTATAATGTGAATAGTCTGAAAAATGAATGGTTTACTAAGTCATTCTTTTATTGAAAGGTGCTATTTCTATGACTTTACCTTGGCATGTGAACAATAATTTGTAATTGCCATTCCAGATAAATAATTTATTGATGTTAATAATCCAGAACAAAAAATCTATGACAAAATTTACATTAAAATATTTAATCTAGTTATGTCTATAAATGAGCCAAGTATAGACAGTGTAGATAAATGCAGTAGGATGAAATTTCTTGATTCTATAATTTAGTATTGTTTACATAATGTTAAAAATATTTTTAGAGTTTAATGATTTTGTTAGCAACATGATTTTTAAAAATCTCTGTTGTGTAGTTATCTGTACTCAAAAGAAGTATATTGACTCAACTATTGTTGATAAACAGTATTATATAATGAGTTTTCAAATTCTTAAGAACAGATTGCTTGTACTAACTTTACAATAAGCAGAATTGTGACAGGTTCCTAGATCTCATCACTTTGGAGTAAAATAAAAAAGAAATGTCCTTTTATCCAAATTACAGACACTAAACTCACTCCTATCTAAGTTACCATAAAGTACAATATTCACCATTCCATCACTGTTCACATTATTCCCTGGGCTGCATATCCATGGGTAAACCATCAGTCTTATTTACTTTTATCCTCAGGGTCAGTGCTCAGACACATTTCTCCATGGATGAAAGACCAAACAGTACTTTATGAGATTGTTAGGTGCCCAAGAGTATGACACCACCTGCTCCATAAGAAAATTTCACTTACCTTGTCAACTTAGTCTTTTTTCCAACTTTGCTGCTATTATAGCTCCTTTGGCTACTGGAGGCCACAATATTATAGTCAATACTCCCTCAAAACTACTCCAAATCTTCATATCTCTTATGTAAGTCTATGTACATGGTTTCTTGTATTGATGTTAACTCACCCCAGAAAGCCATCCCCACCCAGCTCTACCATGTCCACTTCACTTACCACATGCCTATTGCCATAAATGTAGTCCCTCAACCAACAGAAGTTCCCTCTAGGTGCAATGATTAGCCTAGCATGTATTTCTGATTTCCTTAAGTGACATGATTGTAATTGAATCTGAGTGACTTATTTAATATTGCGAGGTATAAAATCATCAAACTGGAGTCCCGATTTGTACTTGCATACCCAAATAGATGCAAACATGATTTATGGTGTGAAAAATAAAAGCTGAACCAAGTTTGGGCATGGAAATAATGCTTACATTTTAAAAATTGCCTAATATAAGGTGTGTATCGATAACCACATGAAGCTACCAATCAAGTTAGACTAGATGGATTTGGCAATATGGAAGGAGTTAACTGGGCAGCATGATAGATTTGTATTGTCATTTAGGTGATAGGCAAAGACAGTAAATACTTTCACAGCACCAAGCCTATTATTCTGCCTATTCTCACGGTGAATATTACTCATTGACTTCGGAACTCTTTCTCATTGAGCCTAAATTCTACCTTGACTCTTAATAATGCTCTCTATATATTAAGTCATTTTAATCATTAGCTTTAGGCATTTGAGTTAAGCTTTTGTTTTGTTTTTCATTTAGATCTTAATTGAAGGCAAGATTATAGACTCTAAGAAAAAGAAAGAAAGAAAGAAAGAAAGAAAGAAAGAAAGAAAGAAAGAAAGAAAGAAAGAAAGAAAGAAAGAAAGGAAGGAAGGAAGGAAGGAAGGAAGGAAGGAAGGAAGGAAGGGAGAGAGAGAGAGAAAGAAAGAAAGAAAGAAAGAAAGAAAGAAAGAAAGAAAGAAAGAAAGAAAGAAAAAGAAAGAAAGAAAGAAAAGAATGCAGAACAGGGCTTGCTGATTTTAAAAAAGTGAGAAAGCAATACAAAAAAGGACATAAATATTAAGAAAATGTGGTACATACACAAGGAATTCTATGCCTCTATCAGAAAGAATGACATTGCACTATTTATAAGGAAATGGAAGGACTTGGAAAAAAATCATACTAAGTGAAGTGAGCCAGACCCAAAGAAACATAGGCTATGGTTTCCCTCATTGGGAATAATTTGTACACGTCTAGGGTAATTCTAGCAGTAGATCACAATACCTCAATTACTATATCCATATGAACACATGAGATGATGCTAAGCAAAATGAACTCCAAGTTAGGGAAACATGGTTTATCATTGTTATTTTCAACATAACGTGAAATTATTCCCATTTTCTTTTGACTTTCTTTCCCGTAGTTTTACCCTGGTGTCATGGTAACTGATTTTGGTACCTTGGATATTGTGTACATGTGTCTTGGAACTAGGGAAGGGAAAGAGAATATCAAAATCGAGCAACAAAGGATAAAATGACAAACCAATGCAACAGCAATACTTACAAAACTATATACTGAAAAAAACTATATGCTCTAAATCAACTGTACAACTCATGGAGGGGAGGGAAATGGAGAGGGCAGAAGAGGGAGAAACATGAGGGAGGAGGTAACAAGTTCAATAAGAAATATACACAGTGCCTTATGTATGAAACTTTAACCCATATGTACACCACTTTGACAATACATAAATGAATAAATTAAAAAAGAAGATGTAAGTATTGTAACTATAAAAGCAGAAAAGAACGTATAAGAATAAGATCATGATTTTTAGAAAGAAGGGGTAGTTGACATTACTAGACAACTACTTGAAACCATTTGACTCAGCATTAAATTTGCAACTGTATTGAAGCATAAATAGAATGGACAACTTGAAGTAATGAAAGGCTGGAAATTATAGGAAGAGAAGTAAGATGGTTTCTAAAACTGAAGTTTGAAAGATTTTTGTGCTAAAATATTATGAAAAAATGAGAAAAGGACCTGGTAGCAAGAAGTAAATATTTTATATATGTTTATCTGAACTATGAAAGGGAATGGGAACATCAAAATGAGACAAAAGGTAAAAGGCAAACCAATGCAACAGCAATACTTACAAGACAATATGTTGTAAGTGAATTGTACAACTCGGGTGTAGGGGGATTGGGTAAATGGAAGGTGGTAGAAAATAAGGAGGAATTAACAATTTTGACAAGAAATATACTCATTACCTGACTTATGTAACTGTAACCCCTCTGTACATCACCTTGACAGTAAAAATTAAGAAAAGAGCTTCTCTGTTTAAAATAAAAATAATCCATTTAAGTACTTAGAGCACTGAATCCATAAAACAAAATAGAAATAATAATTACAACAACATATAAAAATATAATCTGATATAGACAATGCATTCATTGGAAAGGAAGGTTGTTAAGGGGTAAAAGATAATACATATGTTCAAGATTTACAAATATGAAACTAAAGATTATGATGTGAAAAATAAAATATGAAGTGCAATGTGAGTATTTGTTAGGCCATAATAATGGCAAATACGTTGTCTGGATACTTAGGGTTTTATTTCGTATTCTTACCTTCATATATTTTTAGACACTTTCATGCTTTTATGCACATCCAGTCTCTTTAGTGTGAATTATAATAGTACACACTGCCAATTTAGGAGCTTTTGCACACAGAAGAATTCTACTGCATTTTGTTTATTGTGATTGTTCTCATTCTTTAATTTCTTAATTTCAACTTTCTTTCTTTTGATTAGTTTTTGTCTTCTGTGTTATATTTAGTTCTTCTCAATAGCCCTTGTTTTATGGACAACTAGTCATTTTCTGCCAATACTCTAATAACTTTTATTTAATTAATAATGTTCACAAGCAAAATCTTCAAGGACTTGATAAGAAACACATTTTGAATATTATTACATTTGCACATGGTAGTCTTTTTAAACTTTTAATATAGGTAATTGGTCCTTACAGCAAAAACTGGGGGACACTGAAAATATTTTGTCCAGCGTAGCACCTAAGTTTTAGTTTCTATGAGCCAACATCACAAAAAAAAAGAAGAAGAAGGAAAAAAAGAACACCTTGAAATTACATATCATTGGCCTTTTTAATTGTAGGAAAAAAGGAAAAGAAAATGAATTTACTTTCTTCTTTTTTTTTTGCCAGTCCTGGAGCTTGAACTCAGGGCCTGAGCACTGTTCCTGGCTTCTTTATGCTCAAGGTTAGCACTTTTGGCTTTTGTTCTATACATATGTGGTGCTGAGGAATCGAACCCAGGGCTTCATGTATGTGAAGCAAGCACTCTACCACTAGGCCATATTCCCAGCCCCAAAAATGAAATTCCTTTCTATGTGAAGATTTGTTTTAGATAGATGGATGAATGGATGGATAGACAGATCCACCCATATATATGAAAAGTATTGTGAAAATGAATTAAAAATTTTTACCACCTAAACATAAAAATGTGTGCCTTCATGCATAAAGTATGTGTTTCAGGAAATTTAATGTGTACAAGTATTATTTCAATCTTAGCATCTGGTGATTAAAGAAAACCAAATCTGCCATTATGTGGCACATATATTTATCAATACAGCAAGTACCTTTGGAATTTATGTACTCAGGGCTTAAATGTGCAAATGAAATAGGTGGCAGATCACTCTAACGGCCAGCAATGACATGTATATGTCTTTTTCCCTCCTCTCAACAGCATGATAAGAGACTATTTTAAGTATAGAACTAAGAATTCTGAACAATCTTTCCCTGCCTCTTGCTCTGCACAAGGTTGTATATCAGGGGATAAGTCAGTCTTAAAAGCCTACTCAACAAGATACATAGCAATTCTACTGGTGGAAAAGAGCATATATTTCTGTATGTGTAAGCTAAACAATATTAAAGCACAGCATAATCAGCAAAAAAATTTAACCTATCCTAAATGAAAAATTCAATGAAATTTTAGGGTAAATCAATAATATCTTACTTTGTTCAACTTGAGAAATTTTACACACATAATATTTTGCAATAATGTGCTAAATAAGTTCTAGTATCACATGAAGGAAATGGATGTCTCCTTTATAGTGTGTTATTTGGATACTTTATATGTCTTAGGTAATATGATTGAGATTAGTTTTCTAATACCAATTTGCAAGTGTGATTGGCCAAATGAAAATGAGATAAGAATGCCCATCCTGTAACCTCTCTGTAATTCAGTTTGCTAATAAATATATATATGATATATATATCAAAAAAGAGTGGCTATCCTTATTTTAAGAGCATCACCAGATACCTCAACAATTCAATAATAAAACTAAGCTGTAAAAAGTTCTAGCTAAACCTAATTATACAACTCAGGGAGGGAGGAAGATATGGGGAATTTGGGAGAAAAATTAGAAAGGGTAACGGTAACAAGTTTGACAAGAAATGTACTCACTACCTTATGTATGTAACTGTAATCCCTCTGTACATCATCTTGACAATAAAAATAAATTTTAAAAAATATTCTAGCTAAATAAAATTCATAAAAATATAACTTTCTAAACAACACAAGTGTGTAAGGATATGCAAATTAATTAATATGCTATGGTTAAATTATAACTCACTAATTCTTTCTAATTCGTCTTTGTACTATCCAAGGGACCTTTAGGGAAGGTTCATGAATGGGATGGAATGCTGTTCATGTTTGGTTGGTTAACAGTTTGAAGGTTTGATGAGCTCAGGTTGAAATATTTATACTTACTGGAGAAGTCATAAATCCACCCTGTAAAAGTTGTGTGCAATCAATAGCCATTTGTATCCTGTGGTTATCACTGATGGAAGTGGAAAGCTTTTAATATACATAAAGGTTGACAATTACAATTGAATTTCTTGTTCTTTATTACCGCAATCCATAGGAAAGTATCAACTTACATTGGTATAGTTTTTTTTTTTACTTTTTCTGATTTTTGTTTTGTTTGTATTTAATTAATTTATTTATTGTCAAAGTGATGTACAAATGGGCTACAGTTTCATACATAACACAGTGAGTACATTTCTTATCCAATTTGTTACCCTCTCCATCATGCCAATGTAGATTTCTATATATTGTAATTATTCATTGAAATATACTATCATTTTATACTTTTGATAGCAATCTCATCCAAATGAGTATTTCTTATAAATATTGCACTAGTCTAACCAATGTAACAATTTGTGTTGGAATTAAATATATATGTCCCATACATTATAAATGGTCCAAATTTTTCCTCTTAATTTATGATATGTGATATTAGAAATTTTATTTATAAGTATAAATCCAATCTGATATAATCAAGTTTACCATGACATTATTTAAACACCACTGTGTTATTTGATGGAGGGTTTGCCGAACCACATAACCACAAGTTAATATTTACTAAAGAGATGCATAACATTATAAAAGAAATGTTTTCCAAGTAGTGATTGCCTTGGATTTTTTTGTTTTTATTTTTTTCTATTTTTCCCACAATGGCAAATTCTGGAATAAAAGAGGAAGATTCGTTTTGCTTTAGAGTGTCTGAATCTAGTATTGAGTCTTCTCAATTTTTGCCTACGTAGCAAAATATAGTTGCCTTCTCAAGTGTGTATTCACTTATTTATGGTGAAGGCTTGGGCATTAGTGTGATCTCATATCTATTTTATTTACACATTTACATTTATTGAAGAGTTCAGATGGCTGGAAAAAATGAAATTAGAGCCCAAATATTCCAATAAACAAAACCTATATTGAGTTTTCTATTAAACTTACAAAGAATTTACTTATGACACAGCTCACCATAAAGGGTCATACTGGTACTTCTATAAGAACTTGTTGACAAGAGCACAGATAAAACCTTGCTTCACTATTGGGATCCATCTTTCCCATTGATGGAAGCGGCTTGATGCCCCTCCCCCAGCCCTGGGGAATGTGGCCTTGCTACCCTCTCTGGATCGGAATCCAGAGAAACCGGTTGGGCAACCATCCCCCAACCAGCTAGCCAGCCTGGCGCCTACCAACCCCGCCCTGGTTTGGCAAGCTCGAGTGACGTTAGCCCTTGGGGGTCAGGTGATACCTTTCAGCCTATCGACATCCTGGCCAGACCCCTCCCTCAGAATCATCTCCCCTTGTCCTTGTCTCAATAAAGTTAGTTCGCTCTAAGAAGCCAGCCCCGTTGCATGTGTACGCCAGACTTCTAGCGTAAGGAGGCGAGCACATATCTGCGGCAGATCACATGCGCACCAGGTCGGAGCTATCTCCCCTGTTCCACTCTAGCTTATTTGCAGGTCGAATGACTAGGGGAGAGGGCGTGAAAGAGAGAGTGGGAAGGAAGAAGTAAGAGTCCGAGCCGGGAGGGGCAAAAAACCCCAACACTTCACAATAGTTTAGAGATGACACAAGAGCCTCCAGAGAGAAAAGCCCACTAACTCACGGTAAATTGTTTAGTTTTAGACTCATGAAGCATGAAATGCTATGTGAAATATGATTAGACAAAAATGATATAATCTACTAATAATGAGTGAGAGAGTCTTCAGTGCCTCTCTGTTTAGATTATAGGAGCCACTTACTTGTATAATTTCATTCTTATAGATACAAGACAAAGCCCTTCTTGTGTGAGGCTTTTAATCTTTTTGGCCAAGTCCTACATAGAAAGATGGAGGACACTTTAGGTTTCATGACTGATTTGGGTCGACAGTGTTCTGGTTTCTGTGATCTGCCTTGGAGATGAGGAATTCTAGTTCTATGTCTTGAAAAAAAATGGACAAGAGGAAATCTAACACAAATGCTGTTTTTGCTACTGCTTGTGAGGCCTTCTCTATGGGATATCATTCTCTGAGCCCCAACAGTACAGTTGAGTCCATTATACCAACAATCCTGGAATTGGAAAGCTGAACAGAAAGACGATTAAAGAATAATACCCTTATTGATCTCCTAAACACATGGGGATGACAGAAACTGAGAAAAAGCATCCTCTGTGTTATATTTTAACTTTTAAATTTGACTTTATTTCTGGAAAGCAGAAATGTATTAAATCTGAAAGAACCTTCATGTACTTGTTTAATTTATAGGAAGGAGAGTAGGCAGGACTTGTAGGAGTTCTCAAAAGCAAACCAGTACTTTTAAAAGAGTCTCTGAATGCTGAGCAAAGGTAAACCTACATATTACATTGCCTTAGGAGAACTCATCTTAAGACTTTCATTGTGTCCCTTGTGAACTGATTGAGTTAGACAATGTAATCTTAAAGACTCATCCTGCCATTCATTGATATTTATATTAGACTCTTTTTATTGATGTACAATTCATCCTTGATTCATTTTCTGTATCTGAGAAAGTTGACCAAATGGCATCCTTTCTTTCTAGAGTTTTTTTTTTTTTTTTTCCTTCTCTCTTTCCTACTTTCTCTATAGTGTTGGCCCCTCTTCTCACCTTCATTCTTACTCGGGAATTATTCATCCCCTACAACTTTAAATGAGCTTAAATTAGTTAAGTATATTCATATATATATGCTAGCTATGAAATTTCTGGTCCTGGAAACTTGGAGCTCTTTAGGATAAATTGGAATTGGTAAAAATAGGTATCTACAATGGGTCCATGGTGAAATCATGCAACTGACTCCACACTCAAGAAAAACCAAACCTCTAAACCAATGACAGATAAATATAGTGAGAGGCATGAATATGTTTGAATGATGTTAACATTGGAATAGAAGATATTTTACCTAATTTAGCACTTTCATTTATGTAGATGTCTTTTATGCACTGTCCGTATTTTTTTACATTGCATTGGATGTATAGTGCATTGTCAGCCATGCCTATAACATATTGCCACATGTGATATTGTCACATCACTAATTAGTAAAGTTTTGAATTATAACTACTATTTTCTACTTCTTTTGAAATTACAGTTAGAACATTAGTGTTTGAAATGAAGAGGATGTTTAAAAATCAGAATATGGGGTACAGATTTTATTGCTGTATCCACAGCCCCCAAACACTAAACATATCTAAGTTACAATTTGTTTGGATTGAGTACAAAATATTACATTTCAGAACACTGAAAGCTGAAAGTGTCCATTCTACCAAGCAAATAAAAAATCACAGCTGATGTCAGAGGTGATATTAGTGAGCAACTGTGATTATCTACTAGATGGGCTATGCAAGCAGTTCATCTTTGTTTTGGTTTTGTTTTTGTTGCCAGTCCTGGGGCTTGAGCTCAGGTCCTGAGCACTGTCCCTGGCTTCTTTTTGCTCAAGGCTAACACTCTGCCAGTTGAGCCACAGTGCCACTTCCGGCTTTTTCTATGTATACGTGGTGCTGAGGGGTAGGTAGAAATGTTGTTATTTATCTGTAGTCAATAACTTTGAACTTTGTCTTACCCAATTACTATTCCTTAAAAACATCAGAGGAGGAAGGTCTTTTAGATATCTAAACACTTTCATATTCCAGTCAATCCAGCTTTAAAATTCATTGATTTATCTAATTTGGCATTAGCATTCCCATCAGCTTCCTCCCACAGTTTTGGCACATGTATTGAGAAAAGCCTATAGCACTTCTTCCTCCTCCGCCTCCTCCTCCTCCTCCCCCTCCTCATCCCCTTCCCGCTCCCCTCCCCCTCCTCCTCCTCCTACTCCTCTTTCTTCTTCTTGTTGTTCTTCTCGTTGTTGTTGTTGCTGTTGTTGCTGTTGTTGTTGTTGTTGTTGTTGTTGTTCTTCTTCTTCTTCTTCTTCTTCTTCTTCTTCTTCTTCTTCTTCTTCTTCTTCTTTCTCTCTCTCTCTCTCCCCTTCTTCCTTCCTCCCTTTTTGACTTTCTCCCTCCCCTACCTCCTTCCTTTTGAAATGTCTTTCTTCTCCAGTGTATTAGTGATCAGAGGCAAGAGTGGAGATAAGGTAAACTTCTTTTATTTATTTGGGCTCTTTTGCTATTGAAATTTCTGCAGTTGTAGCCTCTGCATAGCTGGAGACCCTGTGCCTCCTTTGATAGAGAGTGTTTATGGTTTCCTGGGTTTCTCTGAAGTTATTATGGAAAAATCAATTTTCAACAAAAAAAAATCCACTATGACTCTATTTTAACCTCGCCCTGCTATTCTTTTTAAAACACCTTTAACAAATCACTGAGACCACAGCAGTGAGTCAGCTATGATAATGTTCTGTTGAATGAGTTGCCAGACTATCTTTTTTTGTGATGACCCCAAATCTCTACACTGATTCCCTTGGGCCACCAGGTGGTTGGGAATATGGAGGACAGCAATGACAATGTAGCTGTAGTAAGGCTCCAGGTTCAGATTTCTGATTTATGTGTGTATGGTTTAGAATGGGAAGGTTAGTGTGAAGATCAGGAGAGATTACATGATTGTTGCTGTGGAATGCAACAGTCTTCTTTTATTCTTCGAGAATGTGAAGTGCTCTGTTCTGATTTTTGTTTCTTACCTGTGACAAACAGTTCTAAACAGTAAAAGTGGGGGCTGAGAATCTGGCCTAGTGGCAAGAGTGCTTGCCTCATATACATGAAACCCAGTGTTCAATTCCTCAGCACCACATATATAGAAAAGGCCAGAAGTGGTGCTGTAGCTCAAGTGTCAGAGTGCTAACCTTGAACAGAAAGAAGCCAGGGACAGTGCTCAGGCCCTGAATTCAAGCTCCAAAAAAAAAAAAAAAGGTCTAAACCGTAAAAGTACTATTCATTATTTAATACATAAGCAGAAATTAAATAAAAACCACAAAGTTCTGTGATTTCCATTTAAGTCAAAGCAAATTATTAATAGAGAATGAAAAACTCAGAACTTTCTGTTTAGCACAGTGTTTGGTGTCCTTATTTTTAACTAAATTCCAATACACACTCTTCCTATTAAGTTTTGTAAGGATAAGGAAGTTTAGAAAGTTTCTTGGATGGTGTGAAAAACAATTACAACAACAAAAACAAAAGGCTTCAGGAAGTGAACCAGTCAGATTGCAGAGAAAGTGCTGACAATGCTATTATTCCCCATGAAGATTGCTTTCATCTTATGGGGAACAGAAATGGGGTAATTAAGACAAGGCAGGGTCTGAGACTTTCTATCTATATTACATCAAGCATTCATTAAATGAATTTTGGTTTCTGAAAGGGATGTTACCTTAGGCAAGGCAGTTCTCTGAGCACAAGTACAATGCCTTGAAAGACTTAGCTATGACTTATTGACCACAGCTAGCATGCTAAGGAACTGGGGTGGGTACTTCCATCTAAAGAAAGAATATATGAAGTGTACCAGTCCAGTAACCAATAAAAGGTTATATATTAATCCATTTGAAGATTCCATTGGGTTGTTGTTTCTGTTTCAAAATATATTGACCAATGATTCTATATCATGAGCCTGGTACAGAGTATGACATTTACTGTTTAAATAAGGTCACTCATCAATTTTTTTATATGAAGAATAAGAATTCTAGGGGATGTAAGCTTGTTCAAACACTGTGGATAGCAGTATGGAGGGTCCTGGTCCTCAAAAAAAAAATAGAACTACCATATGACCCAGAAATCCCATTTCTGGGCATTAACTTAAGAGAACACAAACAAGACTACAGTAAAGCCATCAGTACAACCATGTTCACTGCAGCAATATTCATCACAGCCAATATATGGAGTTAGAACAGACCAGATGCCCCTTATGGATCAAGAAAGCTCTCTCTCTCTCTCTTTCTCTCTCTCTCTCTCTATATATATATATATGTATGTATATATATGAATTTTACTCATCTGTTAGAAAGAATAATATTGTGCCTCTCTCTCTCATATATATATATATGAATTTTACTCATCTGTTACAAAGAATGATATTGTGCCTCTCTCTCTCTCTATATATATATATATATGAATTTTACTCATCTGTTACAAAGAATGATATTGTGCCATTCATAAGGAAATGGAAAAAAATTGTATGAAATGAAGTAAGCCATACCCAGAAAAACGTTTTTATGTTTTCTCTCCTTTGTGGTAGAGAAAACGTGCCAATAAATCTCTAAATGAACACACTAATTTGCATGCCAGTGGTTACAGATGAATTAACTAAAGTATAATAGACTCTGTGGAGAGGCGAAATAGTAATCATTTAGAAAGATTTTGTCAAAGTCCAAGAAATCAACACCATAGAAATGGGTACTTGCAAGTGAGGGGTGAGGCCAGCAGGAGTGGGGAAGACAAATGAAGAGGGAAAGGAAAGAGGGAGAATGAGTCAAGTATTCATGGTCTATACCACAGAATTAAGAAAAGTAAGGGAAGAGGTGGGTCAAAGGGGAGTGAGAATGTGGAAGGGGTGACACAAGATGCATTTGTATACTGCTTTGTTGTAAGGCACCTCCTTTGTACAAGTACTTAAAGATTGTTTTTAAAAAAATAAAAATAAAGAAAGAATTGTAGTGTGCAAAATCCATCACAAAAATTGTATAGGTACTTTTATAATTCATAATTAACTTTGGCCAGGAGTTGTTATAATATATTTTTCACTAGAGTATATTTAGGGATAACATATATTTTAAGACCTATATTTCTGTCTTATATGATGAGGTAGAAGTATGTACATGCAAGGATTTTAATGTATCAAAAATCAACATGTCTTTTACCTTGTGAATTGACCAATAAAGGCCATCCAAATTTTCCAGGTACAAAGCCATGAAATGACAGTAATTCAGAGATAAAGCAATGGATTTTTGCAATAGGATATTACAAAAAACAAAAGAGCAGATACTTTTTCTAGTAAGAAGTAGTTATAATGTCAAAGAAGGAAGTGAAAGCACTTCAAACTGATTGCACTCAGGATAGCATCACAAAAGGAAAACCTTATAAAAGTGAAGAAAGTTTTACAATTGTCGAAGCAATTGACATGTGTAAAATTATTCATGGATCAAAAGTTGCTAAGAGCCTAAAATCTTTTTTAGTTTCTAGAGAATCAACATATTGAAGACATGACTTCAATTGTAAGGACTTAGCATACGAAGAGAATTGGCAGAGGATAAATGTTCCAAAGTGTAGAATCTCCAAATAGAAATTATAATGCACTAACTCTTTGTTCACTGAATGTAGTAGATACATTATCCTGGTCGCTGTCCTTGATTTTCCTTCCCCAAATACACATTTAGAGCAAGGCTCAGTGCTTTTTATATTATAGAAACAAATACAAGAATATGTTAGATATATTTCCATCAATTCTAATTTTCTTATGTATTCTTATTCCAACAAATATTACTTTTGCTAAAGTAAAAACAGATATTAGAAACCTAGAGAATAGATAGGCCAACTTCAAACATTTCTAACCCAAGGTATGACTTTGTTTTCTATAATATTGCATCTAGCTGGCTCAATAGCAAGAAAAATCACTGTGGAATTTATTCATGTAAATAATTATTACTTTTCTCAATTACCCTCATAATTGGGTATACATATCTATGTCAAAAATGAATATCAATATGTAGAAATGATTGATGGATCAATGGATAGGCAGATAGAGCCAGTTTAAATCAATGCAAGTAAAATGGTCTGACACTCATATTTGTCCATTAATAGGCACAAAAATGTATTGCCCCTCTTTCTCTCTCTCTCTCTCTCTCTCTCTCTCTGTCCCTTTCTCTCTATCTCTCTTTCTTTATATATATAATGTCTGTTATATGTGTGTGTATATTAAGTGCATGAAAGTCAATTCAATTAAAGATGTAATTGTATTATATTAATGTGGTTTATAAAATAGTTAAAATAGGAGTATTGATAACTTGGTAAAAGTAATGAGTATCTCAAAAATGACAGAAAATTCAGGTAATAATATTTCATGCGATTGTATTAGAAGAGTTTCTAAAAGTTTTTAAAAATCAGATGTGGTATCATAGAGGACAAGATGAGCTACATAAAAATAACATACTGATGTCAAAGTATGTTCTGGAATTTATGAACCCAGGTGGTCTAAGAGAGCAAAATTATGTTTTAAATGTATCACATTGTCTTTTTCTCTGAAACATAAAATATTTCTAAGGTGCTTCATGTCCTTTATCAACGGAACTTTAACAAAGATTCCAGAAAGAGACTACTGCTGGCTCTCGAGAAGGAAGTTATCGGAAGTGCTTCCAGAACCTAAAGACTTCTGAGCCTCTCATTCATTTTTTTTTTCAAAAGTTTGGTTGACACTATGATGTAGTCCTTCCTCAGAATTTCATTCTAACTTCCATATCAGTATGTCAATAACTCAGAGGTTCCTCTAGGGCAAGCTCAGGTCACCATTTCTACAACATAAGTGAACTTGGTAACAGAACAGGAGATGTCTAGAATGAAGCCAGGTTGTTCTTGTTTTGAATATACTAGATGGTTGCTATGACAACTCTTGTCCCTTCCTGGAATCATTTACTGAATCATTAGGTTACAATAAAGCAACCTATTGTCTTAAAATGAAAAGGAGGGAAAAATATATCCTTAATTTTCTTAAATTATAGGACTCTACTATAATATATTCATGTTTAGAGTTATAGTACAATAAAATATTCATTGAATGATGTTGAACATCAAGCTACTACATCAACTTACAAAATTTTGGTAGAAGAGTTTTTCAACATTCTGTGCACAGATGAATTCAATATATTTACAATAATTCTGCCAAATATGCTTAATCTGGAGTCTTGTTTCTTATAATTCTAGTAAATAGTGCTTTTTACTTTTCCTGTAACATTCTTTGCTAATGAAGTTTGCCGGTTGGATTTATTCTGATCATCCTTAAATCCTTCCATGCTGACAGTTTTAATTAAAAGGAAAAATTCCAATCACTTCTTTAATGCCAGGGAAATGCTAAGTACAAATCATTTCTATTCAGAATTTCAATACCATGTCCTCTGCTAAAGCCTTATGAAATAGTTTTGGCATTTGAAGAGTTTTTTTTTATAATAAATGTGAGAAATGCTATTTTGCTTTTTAAAAAAAACCCAAAAAACATCTAGCCAGGACCTAAGAGATTACAAATGTGTTGCTAATGATTTTACTTATTGTTGATGTGTTGATAGTTTATTCTTTTATAAGTTTATACTTCTTAATTTTGAAAATTTGTGACATATCGACATGCTTCCTCTCATCAATTGAAATAAATGTTTAATCTTTTCTTGTACATTTTATGTCTTTTGTGGCATTTACAAATTGCCTTTGAAGAGTGAAGAAAATTATTAACAATATTTTTCTCATCTACCAACACATTATTCTTGGTAATTCTTAAAGTGAAGATAACTTCTTATGATGCTTTTGGTAATTGTTTAACTTCAAAGACTATCACCTTTATTATTTATTTCTCTTTCCTCACTGATTTTCTTTGAAAATGTTCTCCTTCTCAGCTACTTTGTTTACTTCAATATATTTTTCTGTGATTCAGATTCACAGAGATTCTAAATACCTTACAAAAAAGAACCTATGTATTTTTTGAGCTGGTGTGGAGTTATATTGAGGCTAAAATAACAGATTCATAATAATTACTGAAAGAGTGCAGCCAATATGGGGAGCAAAGAGTTTATCCAGCTGTGATCAATATTAACCCTCAAGTCAAAAAGTCAGTCAATGCTTCGTATTTTCAGACTCCAAGGAAAAGAGATTCTATAGCTCAGGAAGCAAAAGATAGAGATGATGCTTTCCCAAGAAACATAACTCAAAATTTTCCTGTTCATAGTTCATTCATTTCTCCTCTAATTGTATCAATTTAACCCATAGTTTAAACAAGAGCTTCTTTGCTTTTCTACTTTAAACAATAGTGGGTTGTGCCAGCTTTGTTGAGACTACAAATCCTGTTAATCATATGTACCTCAATTACTATAATATACCAAGATGAAGCTACAATCTTTCTCCTACATCCCTAGAAATAGGTGGTACGCCTCAATAAATTCATTGAACAAATTAGGAAATTACTACCAAGAGAATGTATGTGACACACAGGAGAATATGGAAGTAATACTTAGAAGTAAACAATAACCCAAAGCTATTGAAATTAGGCAAAATCCAAATATTGCTTTTGTAATTTGTCCTTTACAATATAAAGGTGTATTTTACAAGATAATAAATAAAGAGGTATCTACTCACCTCTCATCATGGTAGAAAACAATGAAGATGTCAAAAATATGTAAAGAACTCCTAACAAATTTTATTAACATTGAGGTGATTTTTGTTAAATGATTTATTTATTCTCTCTGAAGTATGAAAATATAATTACTTTCATATTATCGTTGATACAATTTGTCTGTGGATGTGCAAATCCTGGGGCTTGAATTTAGGGCCTGGGCACTGAATTTGATATTATTTTTTGGCTCAAGCCTAGTATTCTACCACTTGATCTACAGCTCATTTTTAGTGCTTTAAGAGCCTCATGGACTTTCCTTCTTGGGATAGCTTTGAACTCTAATCCTAAAATCTCAGCCTCCTGAGTAGGTAAGATTACAGACATGAGCCAACAATACCCAACACAATTTTTTTATAACAAAATTTTATCCTACTCTTTGTATTCCAGGTATTTTTTTGTTTTCATGACCTCAAATTAGTGAGTGCTTTAATGTTATTAATACCTGCTAGGCAAATAAAGATGCCCATTCATTTTAAGTATTTTACATTTTCATTTGTTTGTCCACTACATCTCTCAATATTCAATGAGGTACAAGGAAAGAATAGATGCATTTTTATTCTGTACATTGCTGTTTTGTTTTATTTTCTATTTTATGAATTGCTAATTTGATTGTATATGTTTACTTAGTATCATGCAGGTCATTATGTAGAAAAATTAGCAACCATAACTGAAACCACCATTTTAAAAACAAGCTATAAAATATGTGTGGAATGGTGACCAAATCTAATATGTTATACTTTCACTGTGGCAATCATAGTATTACCATTTGCCTCATGATCTGTCTGCCCTTGAGTTTAAATCTGGGTTAATTGAGGCAAAGCTGAACTAGCTCTTTTGTGAAATGTGTGCAAAGCTATTGCTCTTTTAATTGCTAAAATCATCAATACAGTCTTGACATTTGGATATATTCCCATTTATTTAAAGTGTCAGCTGTTCACTCTCATATTCAATTACTCCTTACTGTATCAGGTTTTTATTTTATTTTTTATTTCAAAATGACATTCATTTCCATTTTTTAAGAAATACATTTTTTATTTATATCAATCATCTATAATTATGTACTGTATATTGTGTATATTATATGTGTCATATGTGCATATATATGTTTATACTATGTTTATATATGTACATATATTGTATGTTATGTTATATAACATATATATATATATATATACACACACACAGAGAAAAGAACTAGTAATTTGATACATGCACTGTTCAAAGCAGCTTACTGTGAATTTTAAAATTCTGGTTTATTTAAATATTTTGGAGCCTCACTGAAGTTTGAAATTAGGAGTCTCTACAACTTGAAATATATATTCAACCCTATGTTTGCTTTTTTTTTTTTTTTGAGAAAGAATCTTGTGAACTTTCTGCTTACATTGACTTTGAACAATGATTATCCTGCTTTCTGGTAAGCTCAAGCTGACCAAGAAACTCATTTTTTCCCTACAAGAACTGAGCTTTAAACTCAGGCTGAGTACTTGTAAGGCAGGAATTTTAGTACTGTTGAAGCATCAGGAGTTCTTTATTTTTTATTAGCATGTAATAATTGCATGTACTTATGGACTGCAGGGTAATATTTTAATACACATATGTCATATGTTATGATCATATCAATCCTACTCAAACTCTTATTCTAACAATGTTGAGAGATTACAAACAGCTTTCCTCTAGCTGTACACAAAATGTCACATATCATTTGGAAGTATTTAACCCCATGGTTTTGGAAAGCAGAAGAATTTTTTCCATTTAACTATATTTTGTTACTCATCATTTGAACTTCTTTCATTTCCTTTCTTCAATCACAACTTTCTAAGCCTCTAATAATTGCATGCCTATATTGAGCAGGGCAACTTTATGTTTAACCTATGCATAGGTCAGAGAACAGATGCACTATCTGTGTTTTGGTGTCTGACTTTTCTTTTAGCATAATGTCCCTAGTTCTCTCCATTTTTGTGCAATAAATAATGTGTGTGTTTATGTGTGTTTGTGTTTGTGTCTCTCTGCATGTGTATATGATGCTGGGGCTTGAACTCATAACCTTGCTCAATTTAAGGCAGTGTTCTATTAACGTTCTTTCTAAATAACTGAATAACATTCCATTATTCGTGTATACCATATTTTGTTTATCCATAAACATATTTACAATTGTCAAGTTGATACCAAGGCTCAGTTGTGAATAGTGTTGCACATGTGGATGAATTATTTAATTGATAGGCTGATTTCCCCCCCCACACACACACACATACACATAATAGCTAGATCATGTGGTTGAGCTAATTTTCCTTTTAATGAACCTCCTTAGAATTTTTCTTAATAGATATATTAATTTATATTCCTATCAGGAACATTCAAAAGAATATTTTTTCTTCACATTTTTTAAATCTTTATCACTAAGGTGATGTACAATTGTTACAATTTCATATGTAAGGCAGTGAATTCATTTCTTGTCAAACTTGTTACCTCCTACCTCATTTTCTCCCACTTTCTCCCACCCCAATTTCCTCCCCTGCACCCCCTCCACAGAGTAGTACAGTTGGTTTATAGCATATTGTCTGGTAAGTATTGCTGTTGCATTGGTTCAGCTCTTACAATTTGTCTCACCATTCTGATGTTCCCTTTCCCTACCCTGATTTAAACAAACATTTGTAAAATACCTGATACCAAAAACAGGTACAATGACGTGGTAAAACCATAGGGAAGAAAAACAAAAGGGAAAGGAATAATTTCACATAGTAGATTGAAAATAACAACAACAATAAACCACTTATTTCCATATCTTGGAGTTCATTTCACTTAGCATCATCTTATGTGATCATGTGTACACAGCTATTGAGCTATTGTGATTATCTGCTAGGACTGTCATAGACATATACTAATTATTACCAATGAAACCACAGAGTCGATGATTCTTTGGGTCTGGCTCACTTCACTAAGAATGTTTTAGCTAGTTGCCAGTATCTCCCCTCCCCCATTGGCTATTTAAAAAAGCCATTCTAACTTGAGTGGAAAGGCAATTTTTAATTGTTCAGCTTTGAAGAACAGTACAATTACATTTTCAAGAAAGCTGATAAACTTGAACAGACTCATGTCTAGTGAGATAAACTAAACTCAGAAAGAAAAATGTTGCATGTTTTCACTCTATTCAGGATCTAGACCCTAAGAGCCATGCTTTAATAATGTGTCATAAATTTAAATGAGGAACAGTTTCAATAAAACCACCAGGTATGGGGTTGAGTAAAATATATGGTCAGAGGGTAGTCGATTTAGAAGTAAATTATATATCAGTGGTAATAGAATGATGAAACCCACTAAAAACCATCAGAATGACTGGAGAGGAAAATGATTATGAAATAATAGAAATGGAGAGAAATATAGAAAGGGAAATGAATGGAACTGGAAATCAACACATTGGTCAAGATAAGCTCAAAAGACAAATATAGCAACATTCTCATTTCTCATACACTCACACACAGACACAATAGAATGAAACTCATTAAACATTGATTGGCAAGGGACACGTATTGGGAGAATGGAACTATAAATGAGTGGATGACAGCATTGTATATACTGTATGCATGCATGGAAACGTTTCAGCCAAGCATCTTATGTTATTAGTATATACTGTGTGATGCTGGTGGCTTATGTCTATAATCCAGCAAAGGGAAGAAGTGAAGGTGTGGCATACATGGTAGAGTTTTAGCCTTGAATGGAAAATCCAAGCAAGAGTGAGATGCCATGAGTTCGAGCACCAATATGACACAAAATATGTAAAATTAAGTCATTGAGTAAAATAGTTAAAATGAAATACAACAAACTTTCAAAATACATTGAAAAAAACAATTACATAGATGGGTGAATTTGATTATAAATACGTTTTATGCATGCATATAATAACTATAACTGTGAAACATTGTACAATTTATGGCAACAAATAGGAGAGAAAAAATAATTGAACATGACAGATGTTAATAAGTATTCCACATGTAATGGTGCTCGGTTTTTGCTTATTTCTTATTATAGTATTGGTATTTCAGGTATTATTTATGGAAAGACCCCTTGAAATGATGTGAACATACCAAAACTGGTAAAATACCAGTTTTTTGGAAAATTTCAGGGAGGGCTCTCTCTTTGTGAAAATCTTTAATGATTCCACAGGTAGTCTCCGTGTGGGTTATTGACTTTGAGGCAAAGATTTGCATGGAATAATTATTTTGATCTGCTCTCAATAAAGCAAAAACAAGGTTAAAGTGATTTAATAAAATGTAGTTGCAAAATTGTAGAACAGTACACTTTATGTTATGGGGTTTTATTTAAAATTGTGTCCAAATCAAGGGGAATAATGAGAGGGCCCCTTTCCTCTCCCACCTTGTACCTAACATTAGATAAAGGTCTCCTGCATCAGAGGAACACAACACTGATAGAGGACCACAACAGGGATTGAGGGAAGTCCCTTGAGCCCATGTGTATAATTTCTTCAAAGTGAATGAAAAACGTTATCAATTTGTTTCTGTCAAAACTTATTTCTCTAGAAAATTCAGGAACACAAGTAGATACTTAAAAGCATAGTACTTAATTAAAATAATGTAAAATTCCAGATGACTCAGTTGGTTCCAAAGATAGCTCTGAAGCCAGGCTGGTCTTTGCTGAATGTGGAGAAATGAGACAAGTCACATGATGAAGATTTTACCTGTATGTAGACATAATACAGAGAAAAACACATTACTTTGGTCCAGGATAATTTCTGAGAACTTGACTATAAGCTGTCAATGTGCAATATTTCTGAAAGCTGGAGGAGGAAGCATTCATTGCTTTATTTCTGACAGGGTATCTGGTCAGTGCCCTAGAATGTCCGATATAGCTTGAGTTCTAGAACGTTTCAGGTGAATGCTGTATTTCCAAATACCTGTTTTCACTTTGGACTGTTACTAATAATTAACTTTGTACTGAATAAAATTGATTGAATGTGTACAACAATAGTATTTCTTCATGAAGATGAAATTGTTCGCTTGTCATCTTTATAGAGGGCAGGTTGTTGGGTTTTGTTTTCATCATTCTTCACTTTCAGCTACTTCATAACTCTTTGGGATCTGTATTTGCAAGAGATATATCTTTGTTCAATGAACAAAATGTGGGAAAAACCCTAAGGAGCCCCAGACATGAGCATCCAATTAGGTTATATTGCCTCATTGGTAGAGCACACTGAAAATCTGGGCTCAATAATCATCAACTTACATATAACTCAATAAAAAATACAGTAGCAAATTCTAGAAATAAATGAGAAAGCTTGATTTATTGTATTTATTTAGATTAATCTTGGGTTTTTACTTGGATATAATTGTTTAAGGAAAGGATAATTTTTAAACATTTTTTTCATTGAGTCATACATTTAAACTATAAAATTCAGCCTATGTTTATTTTTATACAAAGATTGAAGAACTAGTGTACACAGTGAAATACACTTATTCATTACTTTTGTTTACAGATAGATAACTTATGTGATCTTTTCATCTTTTGAAATAATCAACAGACCCAAAGCAGCTATTATCCAAAGAGAATCTTAGTACTGAGTGTATATACATATTTACACATTGAGGAATGATTTCAAAACATTCTCTAAGGCCTAGTATTTTGACACCATCATACTTGATCAAATAGTATCTGTCATACAATTATATGTC
This sequence comes from Perognathus longimembris pacificus, assembly GCF_023159225.1. Classification (NCBI taxonomy): domain Eukaryota; kingdom Metazoa; phylum Chordata; class Mammalia; order Rodentia; family Heteromyidae; genus Perognathus; species Perognathus longimembris. Next base: position 44,626,623 of record NC_063169.1, read on the forward strand.
ACTTGATGGCCATTCAAAGGCCTGATGGCTTTTACATCATATATATTTCTCCAAAATGTGTAAATATGTCATTACGGAAAGTTCCAGTATAATGATACACAATGATTTTCCGTGCTAATACTTTAGGTTGATGTCGCTCTGCAGTCATTACTTCCAATAAAAATGATTGACATCTGACTGGCTGACATAGGAGTAAAACCTTGTGTTTATTAACTTCACCACTGTTGGACTAGCCCATGGGCACTGTACCTAGTACCTGTTATATTTTATAAAATATACTCATCTGGCAGAATAACAATGTCCACTCTTGTTGGTCCAAGGACATTAGTTTCAAACAGAGATAAAACTGGGTTTATTATTATTATCATTATATCATATTTTCAACATAAATTTCTTATGGAGTTAATATTTAAACTGAACTTCCCAATATTCTAGATATATTTTTGAAGCTCCTAACCCAATTTAGATATTTTTTATATTAAGTTACAACTCTAAATAAATTATATTGGCAATTAGATTTCTAAAATTCTGTATATGTATGATCATCAAAATGTATTTGAGAATGCATATATCCACAAACCCAGTTTGAAGACATAAAATTTTTAAACAACTAGGAAAATCATAGAGGAAAACTTCATCACATTAGCATGGGCAGTGATTCCCTTTTTGGGAGATATCCCCAGCAACATGGACAATTAAATGAATAGACATTTCTGAGGAAAAAAAAACAAATGGAAATAGACTTGAGTAGACATCTTCTTGAAAGAATACATCAAAGATAGATGCTTAATGTCTCTAATAATCAGTCCTACAAAATTAAGCCACAATGAAATGGGACCATACTGCTGTTAAAATGGCTCTTAATAAAGAGATGAGATAGAAAGTGTTGGCAAGGATGTAGACTTGAAGATGCTGTTGAAAATGTAAATGAGTCCATCCTTTCTTTGATTTGTAGCATTTCTGGGTTTTTGTTAAGGAAGTTCTGTCCTGTGCCAAGGAGCCCAAGTGTTTCTCCTACTCCTTCTTTTAGTGTTTTCAGGGTATCTGTTTTAATTTTGAGGTCTTTGATCCATTTGGAATTGATTTTGGTGCAGGGTGATATATAAGGATCTAATTTCAGTTTGTTGCAGGTGTTGAACCAGTTTTTTTTTTCTTTATTGTCAAAGTGATGTACAGCGAGGTTACAGTTTTGTTGAACCAATTTTGCCAGTACCATTTGTTAAAGAGGCTATCTTTCTTCCACCCTGTTTTTTTAGCTCCTTTATCAAAGATTAAGTAGGCATAGTTCTGTGGCTTCATTTCTGGATCTTCAATTCTGTTCCATTGGTCTTCAGACCTGTTCCAGTGCCAATACCAAGCTGTTTTTATTACTACAGCTTCACATTACAGCTTGAAATTTGTTATTCTAATTCCTCCTGCACTGTTCTTTCTGCTTAGGATTGTTTTTGCTATCTGTAGTTTTTTATTGTCCCATATGAAATTCTGGATTGCTTCCTCTATTTCATTAAAAAATGGTGTTGGGATATTGATGGGTATTGCATGGAATTTGTAGGTAGCATTTAGCAATGTTGCCTTTTGACTATATTAATCCTCCCAATTCAGGAGCATGGGAGGTTTTTCCATTTCCTTAGTTCTTCCTGAAATTTGTTTTTCATGGTTTTAAAGTTCTCATCATAGAGGTCTTTCACTTCTTTGGTTAAGGTTATTCCTAGGGTATTTTATGTTTTTTGAGGCTATTGCAAAAGGAGTTGCTTTCCTGATTACAGCCTCCATCCTAGAGTCATTAGCATATAGAAAGGCCGATGATTTTTGAGGGTTTATTTTATATACTGCAACTTTGCCAAAGTTTTGAATCATCTTTAGTAGCTTGGGAGTAGAGTCGATGGGGTTCTTTAGGTATAGGATCATGTCATCTTCGAAGTGAGAAAGTTTAAGCCCAGCTTTTCCTATTTGGATCCCCATTAAGTTTTCTTCTTGCCTAATTGCTCTGGCAATTCCTTAACAATTCTAGTATTATGTTGAAGAGCAGGGGAGAGAGCGGACATCCCTGTCTTTCTCCTGATTTTAAAGGGAATGACTTTAGCTTTTCACCATTTAGAATTAGGCTTGCTGTTGGTTTGTCATAAACTGCCTTTATTATATTCAGGAGTGTTCCCTGGAATCCCAATTTTTCCAGGTCTTTTACCATAAATGGGTGTTGGATTTGATTGAACCCCTTTTCCGCATCCAGAGATATAACCATGTGGTTCTTTACCTTGCTCCGGTTGATGTGGTGGATTACATTAGTTGACTTGCGTATATTGAACCAACGTTGCATCCCTGGGATGAATCCAGTTTGATCATGGTGTATGATTTTTTTGATGACCTATTGAAGTCGATTGGCCAGAATTTTGTTGAGAATTTTTGCATCAATGTTCATCAGGGAAATTGGTCTATAGTTCTCTTTCTGTGTTGAGTCCCTGCCTGGTTTGGGATGAGGATTATACTGGCTTCATAGAATGTGTTTGGTAGTGAACTTTCTCTTTCCATTTCATTGAAGAGTTTGAGAAATATTGGTGTGAGATCTGTTTTGAAGTCCTTGTAGAATTCTGCTGTGAATCTGTGTGTATCTGGGCTTTTCTGGGATGGAAGATCACTTATTGCCATTCAGGGCAAAGGACATAGCTCTCAAGATAAACAGAAAGCCCACAGATTGTGAAAAGATCTTTTCCGGCCATACAATGGACAAAGGCCTTATATCTAAAATATATGCAGAATTTAAAAAATTAAATTCCTCCAAAACAAAACTGCAAAGAACCAAGAGTCCCCTCATCAAATGGGCTAAAGACTTAAAAAGAGATTTCTCTGATGAGGAAATGAGAATGGTCAAGAGACATATGAAAAACTGCCATATATCACTGCCCATAATAGAAATGCAAATAAAAACAACATTGAGAGTCCATCTCTCCCCAGTAAGAATGCCCTTTATCAAGAAAACTAACAATAATAAATGTTGGAGGGGATGTGGCCAAAAGGGAACCCTACTTCATTGTTCGTAGGAATGTACTGGTTCAGCCACTCTGGAAAGTGGTATGGAGATACCTCAGAAGGCTAAACATAGAGCTCCCTTATGACCCAGTAGCCCCAATTTTGGGCATCTACCCAAAAGACCACAAACAAGAACCCACTAAAGCCACCAGCACAATAATGTTCATCGCAGCACAATTTGTCATAGCTAGAATCTGGAACCAACACAGAGGCCCCTCAATAGATGAATGGATCAGGAAGGTGTGGTACATATACACAATGGAATTTTATGCTGCTATCAGAAAGAATGACATTGCCCCATTTGTAACTAAATGGAATAACTTGGAAAAAATTGTATTAAGTGAAGTGAGCCAAACCCAAAGAAACATGGATTCTATGGTTTCCCTCATAGGGAATAATTAGCACAAGTTTAGGCTAGTCACAGCAGAGGATCACAAGAGCCCAATAGCTATGCCCTCATGAATGCATAAGATAATGCTAAGTGAAATGAATTCCATGTTATGGAAACGAGTGTTATATCTCTATTGTAATTACTTTCAATATGCCATGTGAAACCGTAGCTTCTATTGTTGATGATCCTCTTGTATCCCCTTCCTGTGCTTGTACTTGCACTATCACTGTATCTTATATGTTTATATTGGAAACTGTATATACTGGTATTAGAACTAGCAAAGTGAAAGGGAATATCAAAATCAAGAGACAAAGGATAAAAAGACAAACGACTACAAAAGCAATACTTGCAAAACTGTTTGGTGTAAACCAACTGAACAACTCATGGGGGGAGAAGGAAAGGGGGAGGGGGGAGGGGGGAATGAAGGAGGAGGTAACAAACAGTACAAGAAATGTACCCAAGGCCTATCCTATGAAACTGTAACCTCTCTGTACATCACCTCGACAATAAATAAGAAAAAAAAGAAAATGTAAATTAGTAGACAAGTTCCTTTTTTCCATAGGAAATAAACTTCGAAAACAAAAATGCATTTTTTAAACCACAGTAAATACCAATTATTATACAATGCTTTCCTTATTCACGTGTAGGTTACAGTTTAACTTATGAATTTAACACATTAGCCATGCCTATTTGTGCAAGACTTTAATCCCCACACTGGGAACACTGAGATAGGAGGATCACAAGTTTGAGGCTAAATGAGGCTACATAGCCCAAATAATACTCTTTTACAATCAGTCAACAATCAACCAGTCAATAAATAAATACACAGCAATAGCTATCAATATAGTTAAAATTACTTGCTATATGAAATTGTAAAGACCATTGTCCTGGGGCTTTGAATCTATCGTTAAGTAAATTTACAGTTACTTGAACAGAAGCAATGCAATATAGTGAGAGAACATTTGATAATCAAGACACCTACTGAGCAATCAGCAAGTATGAAACACATGGGGTTGTGCTGGATAAAGGATTTATTTACACCCCACATTGTATAGACAAAGGTGTGAGATAGGATTACTCTTCTCAGAATGATATGCAATTGAAAATATGAGATTTTTCCTTCTGAGATTTTTTTCTCATATGTTTAAGCTATGATTGATTGTGGGTAAATGAACCAATGGAAATAAACCCAATATATAAAAGGATTATAATGTTGTAAAACAGTATGAGGATTCCTTAAACACTTGATCTAAACATTTGATCCAAATAACTTACTACTGGATATATAATCCAAAAAAATCTCATTAGTATTTCAGTATCAGTATCAGTGCATATTTAATGCAAAACTATTCACATTAACCAAGATATGGAATTAAACTAGTCCATCAGTGAACAAATGAATGAATACAATGCTACATATGTAATCATATGTATATATTACAGAATATATTATATATAAACTCCTTTCAGCTATATAAAAGAAAGAGCTCTTCATACTTTAAGCAACATGTACAAGCCTGGAGAACATTATGTGGATTGAAATGTGGCAGGTTAAGAAAGATAAATAGCTCAGGATATCAATCAAATATATACTCACAACCCCTGATCTAATAGATGCACAGAGGAATCTGCTTCCACTGTCAGGTAAATTTTTCACTATGAAGTTAAAAAAATAATGGTATATAATAATAATATATAACATGTTGTTATCACATTACAATATATTGACAGATTTGCTCAGATTGAGTTCAGGAGGAAGGAGGATTGCAAGTGTTGCTGAATGGATACATAATTAGTTGGATAAGAGACGTTAAGTTCAAAAGCATAGTGACTATAATTCATGACAATATAATATAATATTCAAAAATCCGAAGTGAGTAAAGGTTGTTTTCATTCCCAAAATGTAGCTGTGAAATAATACATTTATTAGCTAGATTTAATATAAAATTTAGATTTCAGCTTAAAAATATAAACACAAAATACACATGGGATCATTCTATTTCAGTCTTCTCAGTCTTCTCCATAAACAGGATATTCATAACACTTGACACTTTTATAGATTTCTTGATAATTATAAACCTTTTTATACAAACTAGACAGTATCAATGTTAAGCTTTGCAACATTATTGCAACAGATGTCCCAAACTTAGAGTCACTCTTACCATTCCATATGTTAAAGCCATTTTGCTTATCAGAATCAAAATAAGCAATAAAAATAATTTTAAGGAACTGCTAAGTTATGTTTCACAATCCCTCTCATTCATTAAATGTATGTTAATGCTTCAAACGGTTTTCAACATACTAATTTATAGATGCATATATAGTGCCTTAATCAAATTGACCCACTGACTTTGCTTTTACCTGATTCTGTGCTTGAATGTTTTGGTGTTTTTTTTTGGCCAGTCCTGGGCCTTGGACTCAGGGCCTGAGCACTGTCCCTGGCTTCTTCCTGCTCAAGGTTAGCACTCTGCCACTTGAACCACAGCGCTGCTTCTGGCCGTTTTCTGTATATGTGGTGCTGGGGAATCGAACCTAGGGCCTCGTGTATCCGAGGCAGGCACTCTTGCCACTAGGCTATATCCCCAGCCCTGTGCTTGAATGTTTTTAAAACTAAAAAAATCAAGTAGAATCCTTAAAGTTATAATGAGAGATTCACCATGTCTTTCAAGTAAGATAATCCACAGGTTGTTTACCTGATTGTGAGAATTCCTGTGAATTTGACCTTAAGGCTAGAGAATAGGACAACTGAAGTGAAATCAAAGCCTTTGTGATGGAAGGGACCAGTAATTTTTCCTGTTCCCAAAGAAACTATGCCTATTAATTCTGATATTTACAGACATCATCGGTATCTTCTAGATCTTACTAAGCCATAATTACATACATTTTGAAAATGTCATTAGCGTTCTACCTTTAATAGGTTTAAAGATTTAAATACTTTCTCATCCTAATATTCTTAGCATTTGTAATAACATTCTATTCTATCCATATATATGTGCTTAACATTTTTAATCATTTGAGCATGTTTTGCAAGTGTAGAAATACTCTAGTTTATGTTACATATTTGATATAATATAGTATAATAAGAAAACAGCATAGTCTTCCTGGAATTTGAAAAACACAAATAGTTTCTGGAGATTCTTCATAAAACCAGTTGTCTGTGTTTCCTACCATAGACCATCACAGCAATTATAGCAGACAAATGACTTTAAAGAAAAAGTTTCTCTTGCTGTGTTATTCACTTGTTAGCAACAGACTTTGAGGGCTGGGGATATGGCCTAGTGGCAAGAGAGCTTGCCTTGTATACATGAGGCCCTGGGTTCGATTCCCCAGCACCACATATACAGAAAACAGCCAGAAGTGGCGCTGTGGCTCAAGTGGCAGAGTGTTAGCCTTGAGCAAAAGGAAGCCAGGGACAGTGCTCAGGCCCTGAGTCCAAGGCCCAGGACTGGCCAAAAAAACAGAAAAAAAAAAAAAAAAGCAACAGACTTTGAAGTAGTAATAGAATTGCCACCAAGAAGTATGTCCCCTTTAAAAAATTAGTTATCCTTCCCACAGTATTTTGATATTATACTCTTTTTTGTTTTTTTTTTTTTTGTTTTTTTGGCCAGTCCTGGGCCTTGGACTCAGGGCCCGAGCACCGTCCCTGGCTTCTTCCCGCTCAAGGCTAGCACTCTGCCACTTGAGCCACAGCGCCGCTTCTGGCCGTTTTCTGTATATGTGGTGCTGGGGAATCGAACCTAGGGCCTTGTGTATCCAAGGCAGGCACTCTTGCCACTAGGCTATATCCCCAGCCCGATATTATACTCTTTAGTATTATATTACCATAACAGATGTTTATGGTAAGAGAAAACTTGGATGGATATGTTACTTTTCTGTGGCTTTTGTAACAAATTTCCACCAACTTTCTGGCCTAAAATGACAATGACGAAAGTATTCTTTTGAACTCTTAAAGTCTGAAATTGGTATCACTGAATTAAATGTCATGTCACATACTGTATCCAGAGTCTCTGGGGGACAAAGTGAGTCTTTGCTTATTCCATCAGCAGGCAGATGTAGAACTGATTCACTGGTGTGTGGGATATAGCAGGCCAGCAGTTAACCTGCATTTTAATTCTGCCTCTGCTTTCTTCACATCATCTATTTATTTTGTGTGGAATGTCCTAACTACCTTCCTTTTATAGGGGGCAGGGAGGCAACAAAATAATCCAAGATAAGCTTCCTAGTTAAAAACCTTTCTTAGCCATGCCGGGGAAGACCTTTTATCTTTATTTTGCTATATAATGTAACCTTCTGAAGTCCAAGAAAGTTGGATTGGAGTATATTGGAGAAGGCCATTTCTGAGTCTATGTGGGTGCAAAAGACACTCAAGCAATGGAATAAGAGCCAGTGTTAATTCTATGAAGTAAAAATCTTCAGAGTCACAAGATCTGTGTATTAATTGAATTAGAATGTAAAACTGAGGGAGGAGGCAAAAAGTTGAACAAGGAAAGTACTCACTGTCTTACATATGAAACTAACTCCTTGGTACTTCACTTTGACAATATAAAATGTATTTTGACTGTGGTCATCAAATAAATGCAATTGTCAGAATCAGAAGCAATTTCATTAATTTTAGTTTGACTATTCCATTTTTTTAACATAATGAAAACCACTCGTTGGGTGAGAATGTTGAAAAGCATGACATTGATCAATATGCGTGTACATGTATTCATAAACTGCTTTGTTAAATGGTATCTTCTTTGTACAACTACTTAAAGATGAAGAAAACCAACCTTGAATATTTAAATGGGGATTTCAAAAACAGAGATCCATATACAGGACTTTTACATTATTGGCTTAAACTCAAGAAACAGTGACAGTATTCTGTTGTCATTTCTAACCAGGTATTGCTATTAAGGATTTTTTTTTCATCTGTTATCATTATGTCACACATCTGTGTCATAATAGCTTTTCACACAAAAGTATATACAACAATATAGTTAGGTAACAAATAAGACTCGCTTTGTACAGTTTTCTGCTTTTAAAATATAATTTGGTATTTACTCACTATTCTTTGTCTTTTTAACCTTCCAAATTTCAAACTTATTTAATTCATCAGTTAAAATATGCCTATGTGGCTTGTTTAAAATCCAGCACCCATTTATGCTTAAAGCCCTGGAAAAACTGGGATTCTAGGGAACATTCCTGAATATAATCAAGGCAGTTTATGACAAACCAACAGCAAGCATAACTCTAAATGGGGAAAAACTAAAGCCATTCCCTTTAAAAGCAGGAAAAAGGCAGGGATGTCCAATCTCTCCCCTGTTCTTCAACATAGTACTAGAATTCCTAGCCAGAGCAATTAGGCAAGAAGAAAATATAAAGGGGATCCAAATAGGAAAAGATGAAGTTAAACTTTCTCTCTTCGCAGATGACATGATCCTATACCTAAAGAATCCCATAGACTCTACCCCCAAGCTACTAGAGCTGATCCAAAACTTTGGCAAAGTTGCAGGATACAAAATAAACCTTCAAAAATCAACGGCCTTTCTCTATGCTAACGACCCAAAGACCGAGGCTGAAATCAGGAAAGCAACTCCTTTTGCAATAGCCCCCCAAAACATAAAATACCTAGGAATAACCTTAACCAAAGAAGTGAAAGACCTCTTTGATGAGAACTTTAAAAGCTTAAAAAATTAAATTAAGTCAGAACTAAGGACATGGAAAAACCTCCCATGCTCCTGGATTGGGAGGATTAATATCATCAAAATGGCAATATTGCCAAAGGCTATCTACAAATTCAATGCAATACCCATTAATATCCCAACACCATTTTTTAATGAAATAGAGGAAGCAATCCAGAAATTCATATGGAACAATAAAAGACCTAGAATAGCAAAAACTATCCTAAGCAGAAAGAACAGTGCTGGAGGAATTACAATACCCAACTTCAAGCTGTATTATAAAGCTATAGTAAAAAAAAAAGCTTGGTATTGGCACCGGAACAGGCCTGAAGACCAATGGAACAGAATTGAAGACCCAGAAATGAACCCACAGAACTATGCCTACTTAATCTTTGATAAAGGAGCTAAAACAATAGTATGGAAGAAAGATAGCCTCTTTAACAAATGGTGCTGGCAAAACTGGCTCAACACATGCAACAAACTAAAACTAGAGCCTTATATATCACCCTGCACCAAAATCAATTCCAAATGGATTAAAGACCTCGAAATCAAAACAGACACCCTGAAAACACTAAAGGAAGGAGTAGGAGAAACACTTGGGCTCCTGGGCACAGGACGGAACTTCCTTAACAAAGACCCAGAAAGGCTACAAATCAAAGAAAGGTTGGGCAAATGGGACTGCATCAAACTGCAGAGCTTCTGCACAGCAAAGGACATACCTCGCAAGATAAACCGAAAGCCCACAGACTGGGAGAAGATCTTTACCGGCCATTCTATGGACAAAGTCCTCAGCTCTAAAATATATGCAGAACTAAAAAAATTACCCTCTTCCAAAACAAAACCACAAAGAACCAATAGCCCCCTCATCAAGTGGGCTAAAGACTTACAAAGAGACTTCTCTGATGAGGAAATGAAATGGCCAGGAGACATATGAAAAAATGCTCTACATCACTGGCCATAAAAGAAATGCAAATCAAAACAACATTGAGATTCCATCTCACCCCAGTAAGAATGTCATATAGCAAGAAAACTAACAATAACAATTGTTGGAGGGGATGTGGCCAAAAGGGAACCCTACTTCATTGTTGGTGGGAATGTAATCTGGTTCAGCCACTCTGGCAAGCAGTATGGAGATTCCTCAGAAGGCTAAATATAGCACTCCCCTATGACCCAGAAGCCCCACTTTTGGGTATCTATCCAAAAGACCACAAACAAAATCACAGTAATGCCACCAGAACAACAATGTTCATCGCAGCACAATTTGTCATAGCGAGAATCTGGAACCAACACAGATGCCCCTCAGTAGACGAATAGATCAGGAAAATGTCGTACATATACACAATGGAATTTTATGCCTCTATCAGAAAGAATGACATTGTCCCATTTGTAAGGAAATGGAAGGACTTGGAAAAAATTATACTATGTGAAGTGAGCTAGACCCAAAGAAACATGGACTCTATGGTCTCCCTTATTGGGAATAATTAGTACAGGCTTAGGCAAGTCATAGCAGAGCATCACAAGGCCCAATAGCTATACCCTTATCATCACATAAGATGATGCTAAGTGAAATGAACTCCATGTATGGAGACAATTGTTATATCACAGTTGTAACTACTTTCAATGTCCCATGTGTATCTGTAGCTTCTATTATTGATGATGTTCTTGTATCACCTTCCTGTGGTTGTACCTACACTGTCTCTGTAATCTTATCTGAGTATATTGGAAACCGTGTATACTGGTATTAGAAGTAGGAAATTGAAAGGGAATACCAAAATTGAGAGACACAGGGTAAAAAAAGACAAACAACTACAAAAGCAATACTTGCAAAACTGTTTGGTGAAAGTGAACTCAACACCTCAAGGGGGGGAAGAGAAAGGGGGAGGAGTGAGGGGGTTATGAGTGACAAGGTAACAAACAGTACAAGAAATGTATCCAAAGCCTAACGTATGAAACTGCAACCTCTCTGTACATCACTTTGATAATAAAAATTTGAAAAAAAAAGAAAAGAATCTCAATCCTTTCAGTAGAATGTTCTCAGCTTTAGAACTTGGCATTTCATGGTTAAAATATATGACAGCAAGAAAATAATCATATAAAAGTGATGTGGAACTCACTGAGTATTCTTACTTCTTTTACAAAACAGAGAAATAATTTTCTACTTTTTATATCCGAAGAATAGAATACCTTTGGGATATTGTTTTTATATGGAGTTGCATAAAACTTAACAGCCATGTTTATGTGTTCATTAAAATAATGCCCGCTGCGTAAACCTCACATTTATAGTCTGTCTTAACAATTGTTTGCTTAAGCAAAACACCTTCCTAATTTCCTAAAAAAAAAAAATTCATATGTAAAACTAAACTAGGATTTTAGAGAAAAATCCAGGTTTGTAGAAATTGATGGATAGGAAACAGAAAAGGATGTAAATGTAGAGCATTAGTGTTACAAGTCATAGCACACAATTAAACAGTCATGTATATTGTAGAATATTCAGTGAGACTTTTTCACCAAGTAAAAACATCAAGTAACAGTAGATAAAATAGGATTTCAGTATTATGTAGGCTTGCATTATATAGACCTATATTCGGAGAGAACATGGAAGTGTATGATTACAATGATAGTGATGCTTGTCCTAAAGTATATGTCCTTGAACAGGGAGAAGTGACTTCTGTGTCTAATGCCGGACACTTGGCAGGAGGTGAGCAAGAAAGTCTCAGCTGAAGGCCCACCAGGGGAAAATGTTAGTGAAATTTCATCTCCAAGAACTAACTGGGTGTAGTGGGACAAGCCTGTCATCCCAGGTACACAGTAGGCATAGGCAGGAAGCCCATAAGCCACAGCCATATCCATTCCAAAACCAAAGAACCTATCTAAAAAACAACTAAAGTAATAAAAGGATTAGGAGTAGCTCAACTAGTGATGTCCATGCTTTTGAATTCAAATATCACAACCACAAAAGGGGAGAGGTATTTCCTCTGTTTTCCCTTTCAGATGTTAAGAAATTCTCCAATATTTTTTACAATGATAAATTTCTACCGTTGTGGTAAACCAATAACTCATATTTTTAATTTATTTTTATTATCGGGGTAATGGAAAGGTGTGGCTATTTTTAACATAATATGTGAAATTATTTCTTTTCCTTCTGTTCATTTTACCTGTGATTTAGCCCCTGTTGTCACTGTATTTGATTCTGGTACCCTGGGTATTTTATATATGTTTGACTGAATTAGGGAAGGGAAGAGGAACATTAAAATGGTGAGACAAAGGGTAAAAGGTGAACCAATGCAACAGCAATACTTACAAGACAATACGTTGTAAAATAAATCATTTTAAATTATATTTTCCTTATCTTTAAGTAGTTGGACAAAGGGGTTACCATTCAACATGTCATATTATAAGTACAATGTATCTTGCTTGATATTACTCCTTTCAGCATTCTTTCCCCTCCTCTCCCAACCCCTTAGCTCAATTTCCCTTGTTTCCTCGGATGTGCATTAAATATGATTTTATTCTCCTTTTGAGTCTGCTTATACTTTGCAATGAAGTCATTCAATTTTTTAAATACCTCTTCAAATATAGAATCACAAAAATGTCCAATCCTATGATATGAGCACCAACAACAATAAAGGCTAAGAAAGCAGAAATATTCCTTTGTCTATGATCTGTAGCAGGCTCTGTGATTAAAATTAGGTTTCTTCCAGTCGGCTTAATAATTTGGTCAGTATCTTCATGCCTGGCCACAGTGCAAGTTATAATAATAGTATATTTTCATGTAAATACTTCCTTAAGGGGCCTTGCTTTATAGCATGAATTAGATGTAACAGAACTTGTGAGTTTTAAGATCAAAAATTAGAATAGCTTGCTTTATTTGGATCAGTTCTGGTGTTGATCATAACAACAGATGAAAAAGTTACAGAAACCTGAACAGATTAAATGATGTTGCTACTGGAGATGAAAAATAAACTAAAATATAATTAACTTTGAACAGCAAATGAATGTTCCGATCATTGTGACCAGGAGCATTTGTTTTGTAAGCATATGTTTATATCCATTAATGAATTTCATTGTTAATATTAAAACACCTAATTGTTAATAATTCTAAACACTTTTTTGCTTAAAGGAGTTGTTTTTAAAGATGGCATTTGTTAATGGAATGCTTCTTGGTAATGTTTCACAGTTCATTAGAACTGACTACATGGTCACATTTACATTAGCAGCACACTGTCAGTGATATTTGTAAGCAGATACCAGCTTGGCATCCAAGTAAAATAATCATGCCAGAAAACATTTCTCTAAGTTTGCATTGAAGACCTATCAACAATAAATCATATCAGTAGAATAACTTGGTTAGATCCTGTGATGTTATTCCACAACATCTGCTGTACTCAGATGCATCCAGCTGGCACTTAATAAATGTGTTGTGATTCATGACCCAAATCATTTTCTAATTAAGCAATTGTGGTACCATGTAACAAGCGATTGAATTGTGTTTCCCTCTTCCATCTTCCCAATAATCATTATGGTAATATTAGTAAATGATCATTTTCTAGATTTGGTAACTTTTAAGGGAATTAATCAAGAAATTAGAAAGCTAGATAAACCATACACTAAAAATTGCCATTTCTAGTCCTAATGGTCTGTGCACATTACCTCATAAGAGTAACTTGACTATAATTATTGTTAACTAGCAAGAAACATATGAAAGTTTGTCATCAGTACTAGACTTCTTT